>NC_086247.1:57388019-57711519 GCF_021018805.1 Prinia subflava
CAAAAGACTGGTTGTTGCCTGAAATAAATCCCCCTGTAGCCCCTCCAATGTTCCAATGCTAGCTCAGACCTTGGAGGGCTTTGGAGGAATATATCATGGGCAGGACAAAGGACCCAAAAGAGGCTCTGACCCCCAGCTGTTCAATATGTTTATTCCAGGTGGTTACCAGAGGGGAAAGAGGAAGAGTGCCGAAGGAGAGGGTCTTATCTAAGCTTCTCCCAGGGAGGTATAATTGGGACACAGCCAATAGGGTCAGAAAGGGGAGGAAGGGTTAAACTACATGGTTACAGGGCTCTAGGGGTCTCTGAGGGGAGAGAAACCATTCCCCAGGGGAATACAACAGTTGCCAGTTTGGTTTTTTGTTCATTGTCTTTTCTCTGCATATTGGAGTCTATGCTTGAATGTTGTTCTTGACATGGATAACCCATGGAACAAGGCTCTATTGGGGGATGATATTCAAACAAAAAGGCATGTAAACTTTTGAAATTTGTTTAAAGTGACAAGTAATGATAATCGTATATCACATGGAATCTATAACCACTGCATGTAGAAGCTATAGGCACTCCTCTTTCTCCATGTCTCTCAGCTCCATCCATCCATCCATCCATCCATCCATCCATCCATCCATCCATCCATCCATCCATCCATCTATCCATCTATCCATCCAACCAAAATATGTTTAGCAAATCATATCACGTGTCTGGTTTTCTGATTTTTCTTTCCATCAGTAGACAGAAGTCAATAAATATTGTTGTTAATAGTCTATGTATTTAAGTTTTTGAAGAAGTCTTGTCCAAACAAAATCTGTTATTTCCTTTTTGTAATATTTTACTTTGTTGTTGTTGCTAGGGATTTGTCTTGTTCCTTATCCAGAATTCATGTGCTTGCTCTTTGGGGATATACGACATTCAGCTCCATGATATACTTGACAATTCAGAGCTGCTGTAGCAGGTAATGGTTTCTGGGTCAACAGATTTTTTTTTCCAGTGCTTCTGTTTGGAATAAATATCCAAATGGTATAGGCATTTTGTTAATATGCTAATATAATACCAAAGTATTTCCTTTGGCTTTGAATATTTTTGTAATTTTATCCCATACTTTCTAAAAGAAAAAAAGTCCTGTGAACTTCACTCTGCTGATATTTTTATAGACAGACCATAGGAAATAGGACTTTTAAAATATCTGATAAATATTTATTACAATCAAATTATAACTATTTCTGTACTAGCCTGCCAGACTCCAGCTGAAGTCCTGGTCTAAAGGTTCTCCACAGACCTCTAGAAAGATTTTTTTTCATAGTTAATTTACTTTTTTTAGCTCCATTTTATGCAGAAGTCACAAAGTCCTGGGTTTTGCTGCACTCTGAATCACTCTCATCCAGAGAGACAAGTAGTCCCTGGATCTCTTCTGATTAAAGGCAATATAAGTTTAATTGCAGTATGCTGCAATATATTTTAATTTTTGATAGCAGAGCACTGCATTTCAGTCACTATTCCATGCTTCAACTAAGTTGAAGTGTCACTAATATTACTTTTAGTGAAGTGGGATAAAGTTATAGTTGGTGTAAAACTTGGCAGCATAGCTTAACTATACTTTTCAAAGATTTAACTTATCCTTTGTGCGACTTTGCTTTGTGACCAGCGTATTTCCCCAAATCTTACATAAGCCTTAGATCTTAAAATGCTCTGGAAATACACAGAAGCAAAATTGTTACAGAACGATGTCTACACGGGCCAATGTCATGAAAAAAATTAAGTGCACAATTAATTACTTTATTTCAAACAACATCCTGGTTGTTAGACCTGAAGGCTCTTGGTTTCATGCTGTTGTCTATTTTGGGGTTTTTATTTATTTGTTTAAGTGGTCAAAAGAGTGGCTTTTTATTTGTTGCAGCTGCAGTAGAGTACACAGCCAAAACCTCTGAATAGTTAATGCTACCTTTTATCCTTTATAATTTTCTTTTATGAGCTAAGGGATTGTTCATTCAAGTTCCTCTAATCCTCGTAATATCTTGGCCATTATTACAAATCCTAGCTTTTTGGATAGCATCTAATTTCTTATTAATATCATGAGTGCTGGAGGAATCTTGTTAAATTAAAATGAAGCATCACTTTTTGCCCACGATTTCATTTGTAATTCAGTACTTTAAGTATCAAAAAATATAGACTATTAGCTGTGGATTCAGTCTGTATATTCTTAGTTATAGGCTTTTGAATTTTGCAGATATGTGTCATAAACTAATGCTCATAACAAGATTTGACAGGACGTGTGCTATTATTTATTAAATAAACCTTTCTTCCAGGGAAAGAAACTTACGAAATAAAAAGTTCTATTACAACAGTAATTGATGTCATAAGCAACTTTATTCTTTCCTTGTACTCAGTTGTACTGCCAGTAAAAATTTGTAGGAATTTAAACTTCGTGATATAATTCCATACATTTTTTTTCCCCCACTAACCTCATTAACTGATGTCCTGGCATTACCTAAAAGGAGAACCACAGTGCATCTACTACAGACAGAACTTCATGACCACAGAGCCCTAGGAACTCTCTCTAATACTAAGATGTAGCTCTCTCTTGCATATTTGTTTTGCACTAGAGAAAGTAAATGGAAATAATATGAAATGAATTTTTTTTCTTTAAGAGTAGTTGTGTTTCTTCTTAAGTAGGTAGGAACTGATCTTCTGAAGGCTATTAAGGACACAAGTAAGGTTAATTCCTGCTTCATTAGCTACAAGTAGGCTACAAGTCACATGTATTTAGTTTTCTATTTTGAAACTATCTCTCTGTACCTCCACTGCCTCTGCTTTATATTCGTGACTGCAAGATTTTCAAATTTTGCCTACACTGTTTTGGGAATTGAATCCCATTCCATTCCTTGTGTAAATACATCTATGTCTGAACTTTTGAACTTGAAGGCATCCAGTCTAACTGATACATAAAAGCAAAGAAAGAATTATTTCAAACACCCTGAGATTATACCTGTATGAAGCAGGAGGTCCTGGAGTCCCACACTCAGAGCTCCTCAGTCTGTAAATGGTCATGCTGAACAGGCCCTATATTTGATTTATTATGTAGTTACCTGCTTTAAAATAGACAGACATGTGGTCCCACTGTCTAGAATGATGCCAACACAGTAAGCCAGTCCTCTGGGACAGTTGTTCGATGAAAGGATAAAGAAGAAGGGGGAGCAGAAGAGCAGGGTGAGGTGGTATCAGTGGCTGAGCCATCTTTCGTGTGATGAGGAAACCAAGTGATCTGGGAGAAAACAGACAGTAACTAGGTTTTGGGAACAAAGTGCTTCTACCCGGGTGATTTCCTACTTGTCTGAAAATCCCTTCTGCTCCTTCCAGCCATTTTCTAATCTCTCAGATCATTAGCATTGGTTAGGCTGAAATCTCTAAATGCATCACTGGCCAAAGAATCTGAAGGTACAACAGGCCAACATCACAATGACAGAGAATGTCCATAGCCCAGATGGGACAGGTGTGGAGAGCTGCTTGCAGTGTCCTGGGACAAGCTAAATGCGCAAGAGCATCACAGGATCATGCAGGACTCAGACAAAACACTGAGATTTTTCCTGTATGCATGTGTTGAGGAGGGAGTGCTCCCATTTTAGGCTCCTTTGCATTTACATTTGCAGCTTCAAGATCAGTTTTACAAAATAAAACATGGCCTTGGGATAAACGTAAATATGGCCTCAGCAACGGGATGAGAGTGAGGTAAGATAACACAAGATAAGGTAACTATCTTGACGTATACATAGATAGTGTAAGTGTGGTAAATAAAAAACTAGTTCCCGTTTGAAGTGTGATTTTTTTTTCATGTTGTAAGCAAAAGCATTATATTTCCTACATGATAAGAATATTAATAAATACTGGTTAACATTTCTTGAGGTTCAGTGTTTTAAATATGTCTCCTTTTTACATGACCTCTGTTACTGAAATTATTTCAACCTGGTGAGAAAAGTCATATTTTTTTCTGAAGAGATAGAAAATAACTTGTAATATATCTGGCGAGAAGAGACAGCAGGGTTTTTAACAGAAGAGATTTGAGAAACTTGACTTGTAGAGCAAAAGCACACCCCAAACCAAGAAAACAAACAAAACCCACATGGTCACATCAGAAGAAGTAAAAACCAGAGTGAGAGTAGTTCAAGCAAAAAAGACAATGTTAGCGAATGAGCACAACCTGGCCATTAATAATTTAGGCTGGACTTGAGAAAAACTTCCAGTCTCTTGAATGATGACATTTCTGGAACAGATTGCAGCAGAAACAGTGGAGTGCAACAGAGCACAGTGCAGTGCAACAATTTCAAATTAAGCTTGGAATAAATTATAGGGCCATCTACTTCACTCAGTATGAAACTTGAAGAACCAGCATGTCTGTTTATGCTACCAGATGATTCAACTCTGGGAAGTGTTATTAAATAATGCAATGAGCCTATCAGATGGCATTTCAATAGTAGTGTTTTCTGACGGCAACGCTAACTCTTGGCTTACAATTTTTTTTCTTTTTTGTCCAGAAAGTTTTAAAATTTAAGATTTTTTCAGCTATAGATAGTATTTTACTGAGTCCCTGTTAATAACAGTTAAATTAATAAAATTAAAAATGTTATTAATACTTATATTTTCCCCAGCTGAAAAAATTTTGGAAGATAAAAATATCATGAGGATTTTGTCCAGGATTTATCTGGAAAACAAGCTACTATTAAGGTTCACCCATAGATGAAATTGATTGGTCTCATGCAGGAGAATACATTGTATGTTTGAAGCACTATTCCTAAGCAGTGAATTATGTAACTAACCAACAGAATAACACAGTAAGAAAAATAAAGAAATTAATTTTAAGTCATTCTGAAACCATTCCAGAAGACAAACTCCCCAGAGAATTCTCTTTCAGTCCATACAAAGTTACGTGTATTTCAGTGTGAAACAGTCTTCACTGAATACACACAGCGAGAACAATTTTGTCAATGAACATTTCTGTATAGCAATTAGTCTATCTGATAAACTCCTTCTATTCAAGTTTAATTTCAACAGTGACCACCTCATAAAAGGATAATAATATTCAGTTATTTGTCATCCTTTCCCATTTACACTTGAGACGTAATTTTTTCTTGGCCTGTAAGTAAGAACAGATGAGAAAAGTGATTTTAGACTCTAATAGCATAACCTTATGCTACAAACTGACCTTAAACAATAAATTATCTTCCATTTCCTAATAAAAACTGATTCAGTCCTTTGTACATAGTAATCCTGCTATTCCTCTGCTGTTATTTTAGTCCCCACCAGAGTTATTGTTCATATTTTTGCACATCAAGCCTCTATTTGTATTCATCACTTTGACTATTAAATGCACCAGACCTCCATTCTTGATGAGTTTATCAAAGACATTCCTTCAATCCTACTGTTTAACTTCTCTAGAGCTACTTTTTAATCACTTTTTCACCATCTTTGTAAGTCTTTATTTCTGGATTTGCATTATATTAATTTTGTTAATATTCCTCTTGTCTAATATTATGTCAAATATTAAACTGAAAGAGAAATACAGCCTATATTTTTTTCGTTATTCATATGAAAGAAATTCATGAGGCTGCAGGATCCATTTTTGCTTGTGTTCCTTTAACTGTCCATGTGATTACGTGTTTTCCTGATCACTTCCTCCAAACTGATCCTAAAACTTTACACATCTTAGCTACACAGGTTTTTATACTATTACAAAATAGAAAAGATGGGATTGACAGCTTAGAAAATATGTGATTGTTACGTCTTCTGATTTAAGACTTATTAAAAATCCTTGTCATTACACTTGCAATTTTTTGTGGCAGTTATCTCCATATTTAGAAATTGAAATTATCCTTTCTTTCTCCATTTCTGCTCTCTGCCCCTTGTAAGCTAAACACACTTATGTTCTCAAGTTTTCTTTTTAAGTTAGGTGCAATGATTTAATTTCTACAGACTATTTTAAGTTATGTCAACCCAGGTTTCAATTTTACAGGTATAATTTTGTGCCTACAGGTAAAGCCAAGAATATATACTTCCACAAATTGTATCTTTCATGTGAATATCTATTTATTTAAATTGCAGACTTTATTGCAAATACAAAACTGCACCTAAGGTGATTATTTGGAAAATATGGATATTAATAACAGCAGTGCAGGAGTAAAGAAATAAATTTGTTTTTTATTAAAATTATCATTTTCCCTACATACCTAATGTTCATTGACTTCTAACACACGACAGTCATTTTTTTCTGTTGCCATAACAGACAGATATTGAGTCAGTCAGATGAGACAGAGTCACAAGCAGAAACTCCCACAAGTTCAGCTGTAAGAATGTTCATGTAAAATAATCCTACTTAAACCTAGCACACTCACACTGCACTGAAGTCTAAGGATTAATGTTCTAGGATTTGTTTCCTGTGGGCACAATAGAGACATCCCACCTGCCTAGAGAGGATCTTACAGAGATTTAAAAAAAATAACATTAAATATTTAAGAAAAATCCAGTAGTAAAGAAATATTCTATCAAAATAGAAAGTTCAGGAGAGAAGATTTAGCTTTTGCAGAGAATAATAAATCCACTTTCAGCTGATGGCATTTATGAACTAGTTGTCAGCAATAAAATAACATCAATAAGGAGGAACTTACACCAGAATAGAAATTATGGCATATTTTCACATCCTCAGAAATCCCCGTATTACAGATTAAGTGAGACACTGGGGTTTCTGGTGGTGGTGATGTCTACAAAGACAAGAGCTGGCTTCTCAAAGAGTGCATTACTCAGTGTTCACTGATTGTGTAAGAGTTTCTATCACTTTTTTTTTTTTTAACCTGGTGTTATGTGCCCCTGGTTATCTGAAAAAAAAAAATCCAACCAAATAAATGTAGAAAATAGAAATGGTTGCAGAATTCTAAAAATGTCTATAAAATATAACTATCATATTACCCGTTTAGGAAGATGAGGTCTCCAACAGACAGAGTAAAATGGAATAAAAATATGCTGGTGTATTCACGATGAAGTGAAAATTTATTTTATGCACATGATGTTGGAAATATTACCACCAAAAATTAGGCAGCATGCTGTTTCAAAATGCTTAACAGCTTTAGGTAGAATTCAGACTTAGTCTTGTCACATTAATGTAAATGTTGAGTGTACTGTACAAGAAAACATCAGATTTGAAGTCTGAAGTGAAACTCTATCTGAGATTTCCCTTGTGAGATATTACTTTCAGTCACTACACTAAGCTCTTGAATACTGACATGTACTCTCAAGACAAGCCTGAAGATCTATCAGGTATGGTTAACTTTTAAGATGAATTTTGAATATTCATCACAATCATTAAGGTTTTCTCCCACAGTACATTCTCTTAGCTGCTCCTCATGTCCTCTTCCAATTATTTCTTGGCTGAACAATTCATCATCGTTTCTAAGGGCATGTGCTTTTTTATATTGCACTATTTAGGCTAGAAATAAAAATAAAAATAATTAAAAAGTCAAATTCCTGAGATAATGTATCTGAAAAATGTATTTTCCTTCCTGAAATTCTTGGCATGTAAGAAAAAGTTTCACAGTCAGGAACCGAGTACCTAATTTGAGACTGGCAATTTAATTACTAAAATTACAAGGATGCTTCAAGGTTCAACTGAAGTCAATATAAGAACTCTTGCGAACATATAAAGTACAAATATTATGAAATGTTGAATGATCTGATAAAATAAAGCATCCCCAGTCTGACTAGAGCAGTGAATATAAGCACCTAGACAATGAAAACCCTCAGTGCTGTGCCCTCCCTCTGAGGATCCCATTTTAGTCAGGTATTTAAAGATCTGTGGCTATGCAGTCAATCAAGCATATGCTTGCAATATGAAGAAGCATGTTAAAAGGTTGATAGATTCAGTGAATAGGGCACTGGCTTTGAACTCTTAAGGCCCAGTGTTAGTTCCAAGTGCTTTTCTTTCTCTCCATCTTGAAAAGTATTCAGGTTGCAAGAAATTTTTACATTCAGTATTTCGTTTATTTCTTACGCCATAAAAATTAATAAAAAAAAGGCAAATAAAAATGTTATTCACTACAAAGATTATTCCTTGTTCCAGCAAAAAGCTAAAAAAACATAGACTAAGACATTAGATTTAGTACCAAAAGTTAGCGGTCAGTTAAACTTCACATTGAACTTCCCTGTCAATGTCCTGATGGTAGTAACATCGATTGGCTATTTGTCAGAATCAATCCCTTTTACTCCGCACACAGTGAAGGAGAAGTTGAAAGCATCCTACAACAAAAAAAAGGTTCAAAAGGTGTATACATTACTGCATGTAATTAATCCCAGCATTAGATGCCTGGTAGTGTTCTGCAGAGAGGTAACCTGATGAAACTTATATCCTCAGTATGCCAGTGAATGTGGTGTGGCATTCCCTGTGCCACTGCTGGGACATGCCTGAACCAGTCTGGACATTGCTCTTCTGCACTTCTGTCACACAGGTCACATAACACAGGAGTAGAAGCTTTTCAAAAGATTGGGAGACAGTATGATACCTTTATTCTTCAATAACAACATAAATTAAGATCTAAGAGAAATATTTCACTTTATATAAAAGATGAGCTTTTAAAATAAAATTAGTGCTATTTTCTTTCTTGACTATATCTAATATTTAAGGAATAGGTTGCACAAAAAAGTGCATTATCGCAACAGAATTTTCCTACCCATTCTTAGTGTTTCAGAGTAAACAGATGCAGAAAAACATTTACTTAATACATTCTAGGTGCATCATTCTAGGAATGCACTTATGAGCTAATGAGCATTCATGACACATTTCTATTCACAGATAGTTCCTTTTTTAATGCTGCTGAATAATGTTAGACAGTAAAACTCTCCTTAAAATTACACTTTATACATAACGAATAAATAAAATGAGTGTCTTGTAATGGGAGCGTAGTTTTTATAGTTACAATAACTGTTTTATTCATTCGTAGCTCTGCCATTTATAACTTATGTAGCCACTGTAACTCAGTGAATATGGCTTCATATATAGATATCAATCTTTTCTGGGTTATTTTGTTCATTTTTCTCATTTTATGAGATGTTACTCTCGTGAAGCTGTGGCTGAATTACAGGAGATGCCTTTTTTTCCTCCTGATATTCCATTTAAGATCTTTATTCATTTTTAGATTAGAAATTAATCTATCATATGATGAATGCTTATGAATAGCCTAATAATATTTGGTGAGACACCTCTGAGATCCTTTTTTGGGATTTTTAACTTCACAAAACTTCACTCTTTCCACTAGTCTTCCTTATTCAGCCAGATTTCTGGCTGAAAGAGTAGACTGAACAATCAAGTGTGTAAATGAAAAATTAAATTTAAAACTCCAGATTTTTAGGAGTCGAGAAATAATTCATTAGAGAAAGTTAGAGAGTTTCTTGGATGAATTATAGTACTTTCCATTGTCACCCACTCTTAATTAACCCACTCTGGTGACCCCTTCATGGAAAGAATGAGACACCTACTAGCATTATGCATTAACAAGGTCTTTATTAATATTATTACAAGAAGTACACAAATTTTTTTGTATTTTGCAATCAAAATTTTTTGACTATCATATTTTTGGCACACGAGTACATGACATGTAATTGTCTTTTTTATATTATTTATATATATATATATATATACACACACCCCCTGGAATCAAATACTGTGCTTTAGCATAGTGAAAGGATATTGGATACTCGATATCTATCATCCACTAAAGACGCTTTAGACTCCAAATCAGTGTCAAAGATGGAAACATAAATGAAGAAATAACAGGTCTAGAGTGTTGTTCTAATACAAACTCACCATGTTCTGCTATAGGTTTTCCTTTTCAGCGGGTGTAGAGAGAAAACAATAAAAAATTCCACAGAACTGGAAAGTAATTCAGTAATTTGTTCACAATTCAGTAAGAGATTTTCTACTTGAATGAAGAAAGAACAGAAAATACCTCTTCTTTTTCAGTACGTAATGTGCAAAAGAAATAAGATGGCAAAGAGGATGGCAGAGTTTTTTAGCTTTACATTTTTGATAAATTTGATAGGTAAGCATGATATTGTCATAAATGTGAAACATCTGTAGTTACCATAAAATGATAAGAGTGGAGGAAGATAACTTTATGCCTTGGGATATAAATGATAACTCCTGAATCACAGGAGGAAACCTCCTTCCTAGTTGCTATTCTGATGAAGTAGGTGCAATGTCATTGTAATTATGAATCACATTTTATCAGCAGCTGGACATCTGTAAGGACTCCATTCCAAACACCTACTGTTTAGGAAACTAACAAAAAAAATTTCAAGAGCCAGAATCATGGTGAAATCATTAAGAATTAGCACTACCTAAACCATGAATATTGTCCTGGTCTTTCCAACCTGGTATTCCAAGAGATGTTGTCTCCAGACTGGAAAATAAAATAATTGGTTTTTTTAGATCTTTGCCCAGACCTCCGATCCAGGCAATCTTCTGTGACTATTTAAGGAACTGTACCTAAAGATCTGCTAAAAGATATGTATAAAATTTTGTCTTTATATTTCCTGTGACACAGAGGGGGTGTTGTGCAGAGCACTTACTGCATGTCTGTCCCAAGGTGACTTTATGGTGCTTGTATCCCCAATCGTCTGTTCTGTCTGTGCTGTACATTGAGTTCTGTGCCTTTAAGACTGGCTCTGAGAGCAAAGCAGGGAATGAAGAAGCACCAAATTTGTTTTGAAAACAGCTCTCACTCCTGCACATTCCTTTCTGGACAGGAGTTTGTCTGAAGCACAGACTGATGGCTGGGACAGAGATATTTTTTGCTTTTTAGTTAGTTTTAGGTAGCTAGGGCAGAAAAGTTCCCTGGATTGTTTTTTTCCTTTTCCTTGGGACTGTTTAAATCTGCTCCGGACTGAAAACCCCAGAGAAGCACCAAGAGTTTGCACCTATGGTTCACCGGGCCTGGACCTCCAGACGGACTGGGCCTGGTAAAAAACTGAGTGAGCTGAGCCACCCACGGCAAGGATTTTCTCAGGTTTGCCATCTCCCTTCAGAGCAGCAAGAGGATTTATTGTTTCATATTATTCACTGTTATAAATGCATAGCCAATTGAATTAATAAAAGAATTTTATTAATAATTTACAAAATAGAATTTAGAAAAAGCCACAAATAAAAATCAGTGTCGAGTCCGGGGTCGGCACTGGGTGAACTCATCTTTGGCCTCCATTGCACCAGAGCTCTCCTGTTCACCATTTCAGTCTCTGCAGGGTCAGCTTATATACAGTTTCTTTGGCTGGACAGGGCATTGCCTCATACTTTTGTTCTTCTGATTTCTTCTCCATATTCATGTAATCTTGTTCTCATTGCTGGACAGTTGAATGGATTTCCGAGTAGAGATGAATATTTGATTCGATTTCTGGGTATCCTGTATTGGGATGTTAGATCCATATCAAGTGTTAATCTGTTGCATCTTTGTCAAGTTGATCTCCAGAGTGGGCTTATCTCTTCAAGGAGTCACTCTCCTTTCTGTTGCAAACTTTAGTCCTTGCCCGAGTTTTTTACAATTCCTGAACATTTTTCTTTATTTCCAAGCCTGAGTGACTGTTACCAAATTCTTTCTAAAAGGTGAATGATTTTACATCATCGATCACAAACATGAATTATCTCACATTACATTGCATGAACACAAATTATTTTACATCATATATCACGTTCATTCTTTATGCTTGTGGGCATTTTTGTTTGTTAAATAAATAATTTTTTCCACTTTTCTCCAAGGAAGTCCTTTTCCCAGACTGGCTGGGGGGAGGGGCCGTTTGGGTTTGCTTTTCACATTTGGAGGTTTCCTCCCAAATTTGCCCTAAGCCAGGACAACGTCCTTCATTCCATTTGCCCTCCTATCAGGGTGCAGGGAGCTGCTCCACAATGGAAGCCAGGTGTGGCCACAGCCCAGGGAGGGCTTTGCCCCATCAAACAGGGAACAGGCCAGGGAAGGCAGCCAGAGTCAGGGTGGGAACAGCAGCGGGCCTGGGGACCATCACGCGAGGTGAGGAGCGGTCAGGGCCAGGGTCACCCTGGGACATCCAGCCGTGAAGCCAGTACTGCTGCAGGCAGGGCTGCCAGCCCCGTGGATCAGACTGTTTAAGGCCCTGGGCTCACGGGATGGAAGCCACTATTGGGAAACCCCAACTGAGGCTGCTCAGGTCGATGGAGCCTTGCTGAAGTCCTCAGGGCCCTGAGGCTTCATAGAATCATGGAATATGCTGAATTGGAAGAGACCCATCTGAATTGTTGGGTCCAGCTCCCAGCCCTGTGCAGGTCACCCTAAGTGTCACACCCTGTGCCTGAGAGCATTGTTCAAATGCTTCTTGAGCTCTGCAGGCTTGGTGATGTGGCCACTTCCTTGGGGAGCCTGTTCCAGGGCCCAGCCACCTTCTGGGTGAATTTTTTTTTCCTGATATCCAGCCTAGACTTCCCCCGATTCAGCTTTGTGGTCAATAAAACAAGTACTAAGGTCATTTCTAGGGTTTTCTTTGTTGATTTTCCCATAATCAACATTGACATAATGCTTTTTATTTTGGCTGAGATTAAGACATTTTAGACTGCATCACTGTGGTAAATAATTAGTTTTTATTAAAATTTGTTGAAAGGGAACCCAAAAAGGCAAATCTGTGTTTTTAATCAGCTTAGGGCTGCCCTTGACAGGCAGTGCCATGAAACTCTTATGTTCTGTAGATAACATAGATGTCCAAATGCATGCACATGCACACTTACACAAACACACGGACACATACATTTAATTTATAGAAGTGCCACTAAGGCCTTTTCTTCAAAAGTATAAACTGGCAGATTAGATACATACTGCTTCAGCTTTGTGGAATAGTAGGAAATGGAAAACAGGACTATCTCTGTTTTCCTTTCACAAAACCTAACAGTTATCCATTGTTAACTTCCATGAGACAAAAACATCTGAGCCAACAAAAAAGCATTTTTGTGTTCAAGTCCCCAAGGAAAGTAACTACAAATATTTCAGTGGACCAGTACAGAGAACATCATGTTTTTTCAATCCATTGCAGGTTAAAAGACAGTAGTCAGTTCTGTCTTAGTTAAATCTCTTAATTTGTTTTGATAACTAAACTGTATAGACAGGATTTTGTTGTTAGTTTCATAATTGAGATATTCTCTTATGCATTTTGGCTGAGTGATTTCTCACTGTGCTTCATTTACAACTGCACAGCCTCTAGAGTCTGCAGAAATCAGATGTTCATGCTTCTGTTTCATCATGTGTTGCTTGTAATTAACTTTTATTGTCAAAACCTGTCAGACTCATGACTATATTCTTGAACCAAAAATTATATTTGACACTTTTAAACCAAAATTAATCCTTCAAGTGATTTGTATTAATCTGGCATAGGACCAAATCCCCAACAGGTTTAAGTAAGCATAAAGCTGTTGACTTTAGTGAAGAGAGGATAATTTACATGAGCCAAGAATCCAACAGAGATAGCCTGGCAGTGCTATTTTGAAAACATTTGACTGATTTGAAGAATCTAGACTCTTATGGACTTTTATTTTGCAACACACATGTTGCATACATACTGTAATTAAAATGAATTTAATAACAATACATACAGTAATGCTTTTTTTTCCACTAACTTTGAATACTTTAGACACAAATCAGATGTTTAATTCACTTGCTTGTATTAAAGTGGAAATCTGTGGTTTTAGATCTTCTGAGTCCTGAAATTACCTATTCCTTAACTTGTAGGGCCTGTTCCAACTGCCACTCATTGATCTCAAAATAATTGTTAACTGGAAAATCCTAACTGTCCTTAATGAAGGGATATTCACTGGGGATCTCTGTGATAGAAAAGCAAGACTTCTCCAGCTTGATGTACAGCTGTGATCATGTCTACCTGCTGTTTTTTGTTACCATGACCTTAAAATGTCTCTTCCATGTCCTAGAGAATAGGAGCAGTAACTTTCTCTGCTTATACTGTGACATCTGGTGCACAAGAGAGAGTGGTAACAAAATGACCTTTAAATTTTTTTGCCTTCAGTAATAGTTTTTTTGGGGGGAAAGAGGTTTGCACCATCTGTCAAAAGAATTTCCTACCCATTTAAGAGTACCAGCATGTGTTAATAGAATATACTTACTATGATCAAGCTGTTCTATTTCCCTTAAATTATTAGGTGGTAAAAAGAATTAATAAAAAAGTAATGATGCATAAAATTTCTTCCTTTTTTAATTTTTTTTTTATTCACAATTTCAGGACAATGGAGCATGAAATTTCAGTAATATCTCTTCATCAAAATTGGCTGATCAACAATTCCAGGGTAGTCACTGCTTTTGAGTATTTCCAAGAGATTTGTTTAAATCTGAGGCTGAAATCTCTCCAGCACGCCTGAGCATGAAGAAACAAGTGTTTAAGCATTGATTTTGGATTACAGATAATGAATGTCAGCTATTATGTGCAGGGAAAAGAAAAAGTCAATTAGAAAAAGTCAAATGCAGAGGATCCCACACATAGATAAGACCTAGAAGGAAAGGGATACTTCAAAATTATCTTTAATACAGAATTTCCCTCCTCAGTCTTTTATCTAAACTCCTTTGAATGAATTATCTTGATTTGGGATTTCTGCTTATTTGCTACTCCTTGACAGGTACTTAAAATCGGTTTAAGAGTCTTAAAGAGATCGTGGCAATACCTTTCCTTTGATGGAAAAGAAAACAATTATGGTCAGCACACTGTGAAATACTGAGAAGAGTTTTACAGACAGCATGTATTGAGGTTTCTTTCTACAGCAGCTGAACAACAGGGCTGTGAAGCAAACTCTTCAAATGATTACTGGCCTTCAGGAGCAACCCCATTATGTATTTCTAATAGGACATTTTAGAATTATGTTTGGGGAAGGGGAATTATGGTTAGATCCTTCCAAAACTAAGATTTCCTACAAAATGTTGAAATGATTTGAATGACACAATTCTTGCCTAGCAAATGCAGGCAACTTTTTCTGCTAATTGATTTTTGGTACGTATATTAGAGTTCTGGTTGCAGAACAAAACATGTTACAGACAGTAGTCCAAGCTTTTTGTTCCAGCAAGGTCATTATTATAAATCAAACAGAGAGCTCTTGAAACTGCATGGAATTATTTATAAGACTGGTGTTTTTTCTTTTTTTTTTTAATCTGAAGATCTCTCCATAGTAGGTAATGACAGACTTTGAAAGCTTGTTTACCATAGAAATAAATCTATTAATTAAGCACTTGACTGAGGTCCTGATCTTTTAAAGTACATAGCATATAAGATAGAAATGATCATTTCTACAGAAAAAAAATAAATTAAAAAGCAACTTTTAAGCTTGCTAATGCAAGCTTAATTTTTTTTCCAGATTGATTTTTATTTTATACCTGAATAATTTGGGAATACTGAAATGACTTCTTCAGGTTGTGGTGGTTTTTTGTCATACTGAAACATGGCTTGCCAACCACCATGTAACTAAACATCCAGAAAAATTTGTATCTCCGTATAAATAAGCACTGAAAACATGTCATGCTTCACACATCATCATTTAGCACACGTATTTCTAGAGAAATTGCTTTCCTACATCAACTAGTCCATTCATAGGCCTTCTGTATTTTTCTGCTTCTGCATCTTCTACATGTGTCCCTACACTTTTTCCATCCGCTTCACTGAGGCGTTAACTTGTTTGGTACCCTCCTCTTCCTCTGCATTTATCTCACATGGAGCAGCTGCAATAGTTGCAGTCACCCTACAAGTGAAATGGCAGGCAGGCTCCTCCGAGATTGCATTAGCACTCTGTGAGCAGCTGCTAGGGGAGCACAAAGACACAGTGCACTCTATCTAGCTGTTCCCAGAGTCTCAGACTATTTTCTGTATGATAGCCCCTTTTCCAGCTGGTTTGAGAACTGCAAGTCCCAAGGCACCTCCGATAAATATGCTTGTGGGGTGATAGACCTATTCATTGAACTATTAGCAGAAGCATTAATTTCTTTGACCGAGAGTTAGAAATTACAATAAATTTAACTGATGCTACTTCTGATAGTGATTTGTGAAGCCTCTCATTTTGAATATATTAGTCTAAACTGCATTTATGAAATAACTATAGGAAGTAAAATCATCTTTACTTAAAACAATGCAAATACTTCACTGCAAATGTCCCACTTCTAGGCAAAAAGTAACTCAAAATACACACACATATATGCATGTACATAAGATTGCATCTCACGAACTCACAAAAACTGGTTTGTCAGTTTTACTTTAAAAGAGAGAATAATTGTTCATAATAGTGCTAAATAAGTGGTTTTCATTCTGGAAAGTTAACTATTCAATTTCTATGTTTGAAGCAGAATATCAACTACCAACTCCAGGGGGATGTTGTCTGCTTCTTTTCATCTTCAGCAGATGAATTTTGCCTATGGTGCTTGATTCATGACTCAAGAGAATATAAAATGCTACTATAAAATAAAAGATATCTACAATGAAAATACAGTTATAGATTATTGCACCGAACTGTGATGCTCTTCAGAGGGTTTTATAAAATATAATCTTCAAATTCAATCTTTTTTTCTGCAATGAAAAGCAAACTCATAAGACTTTTAGTTGACTTATAAAAGAATCAGTCATGTTTGGAAAGTTCATGCATGTGCTGTTTAGTCTTTTGTTCCTTAACTTTATGCCTCTGAGAGACAGTTCCTCAGATTGTTTTAAATATCTTAGCTGAGAGTGGAAAAATATAAGGCAGAATGACAAGATCAGAAAACTGATCAGATTTCAAATTCAGATCTAATTTCTGTACCAATGGGAGCTAGCCAAAGATGCCTTAGAGGCGACCTGGGAAGTCTGTGGCAGACAGCATGACATAGTCCATCCCTGCCTTTAGTTTCAATTCAGTGTTAAGCAAGAGATTTAAGACTGAAAATTAACAGGAGACAGGAGATTTAAATAAGGAAGTTTAGCAATCCACACCAATTAGTGCGACATGTATTGCATGAACTCTGTAGACAGTCCTCTATTATTTATCCATATATCTAGGGCCCAATATCTTTGTTCTGATCACTTTCTCTGGCAATGGATTTGCACATTTTTGATAAGTATTTTTTTATTAATTTCCTCTTTGCTTTTCAGGTATACCATGTGGTCCCATTGCTCTTGTATTATTACAAATGAGAACAAGCAAAATCTGCCTTAAGCAGCTTCACACATTTTTGAATGATTTTCTTTTCTATGTACCTATTTCCTTGGCTAAGTAACCCTAATCTTTTGTCTCCATTTTCATAGAAGTGTTTTGTCAATTTCTGACTAACCTCTATTCACTCATTTGTGGTGTGGCAATGATTTTCTTAATACAGGACAATTGGTCCTCAAACCCATATTAAAGGTGAAATCTCATTATTATTTCATTTAGTTTTACTGCAGCCATTTTCTTATTATTGACTACTGTTTATCACATGCTCAAACACTGAGGGCTTTTTACTGTTGTTTTTTAGTCAGGCACTGCTTTTTGTATTTGGAGCAGATGAAAACATTAATTTTTAATACTTCAAATTTAGAAATATGAATCTGTTTTGCTTTGTACATTTTTCTCCTTTTGTTTTGAGATTTGAAGGTAGGCAGGAAAACAATGCTTGGTCTTTGCTGCAGAAGCCCTTCTTCCATCAGCCTTACAGCACAGTAACACTTCTGTCTCACAAGATGGGCTGAACACAAAGTATTGCAGGTCTTCTGTCTAGACAGTTAATCCAAACAAGAGGCTACATCCAAAAAGAAGTTGTCTGGTCAACATAAAGAAAGCACTGCTAAATGTGTAGATTTTGTAGCAACCCCTACAGCAAGTTTGCTTCTTTCTTTAGCAAGAGAAAAACATTGTTGCCAGTTAGTAATGGTGATAATGTAACTTTGAATAATAATGATTTACACTTGGTCAAATTTATATTCCTTTTGAAAGATTTGGCAAAGTTATCCGTAATGCCTAAAGACAGATATGATGAGAGAATAATTTACTCATACAGAAAGAATACAATGAAGCCTCCAAAATCCTTTTGCAGTGAGGTTGTCTCTACGAAACAGATGAGGAAATAATTTAGTGGCCCATCCTTGGAAAAATCCAGGAATCCAAACTCCCTTAAAATGTCTGATATCAAACAACATTTCTGTTTTTTTTTTTTCCTGCAGTGACCAATATTTAATCACTTTGCTTAGTAAAGGTAAGGTAAGCAGATACACCCCTAAAACGCTACACTTTAGGAGGATACGGTTTTGCACATGTCACAATAATCCAGTTTACATCCGTGCCAAGACAAGAAAAAAGGAAAACATCAAGCCAGGCTGTTTTCTTACTATCTTTAAAATCCTTGCCCCTGTCACTGCAGTTCCTCATCCTGTCTACCAGTTTGATAAAGCAGAAGCACCTACATGGTCTCCCTCACCTGTGTCATGCAAGGATCCCAGACACCATTAAGGTCAATATACAACACGCACTGCTGAAAGAAACTGTTCCCTGATTTATTTAATTTGGGGAGTGGTAGGGGGAGAATTTGGTGTGGGGATAAATGCAATTTCTATCCACTCATATATGAGATTTTTGTGAAAGACTGGAGGGGAGATGTGAACAGACTGGAATGTTGGGACTGAATCTGAAAAATAAAAAAAGGAAAAAAAAATTATACATGTTCCCAATGGATGTGGGAGTCTAGATAAGTCCTTGCCTTTTGCCCAGGCCTCTGGCAGCAGGCTGTAGCTTTACTGAGGTGGCTACCACCCCCAAACACACTCTCATTTGCAAGTTCTTTAATAATGGCTGATTTGGTCTATTATGGAATGAATTATTAACTCAATAGACAGAAAACTAACAGACATAAGACTTAAACGAATACTACACAGGAATAAAGACAAAAAGAGACACTACTAGTAGATATATACAGCACGAGGTTAAAGGCACCTGTTAATATTACAGCTAGTGAAGAAATAATATAACTTAGGATTCAGTGTCTCTTACCATCTAATTGTTAGTGGAGCACACATCAAGATCCTTTATCTCAATCCCCAGGGAAGTAACCACTGAAACTGCATCCAGATTGCAGGGAGAGGTCTCCCACACTTTCAAGGTGTGTGTGTGTAGAAGGCATCTTCCTCTGTGATAAGTCCTGTGTCTTTCATACTTTGTTAAACAGTGTCTCCTGGTCTAGAGTATCATATCTTCCCACATCAGCTCTCCAGAATCAGATGTTGATTCTTAGCTGAGGTCTGAGCCCTTCTGATGCCAGAGATAACCCCTTGCTGGGCCTTTCAGGCCAGGTTCTCTCTTTATGCACCTACTGTCTGCGATAGAGAGGAGGAGGGGGGTAGACGTCCTGCCACAATACATTTACATTTCTCCTTAACAGCTCAAAGTAAAGCTCTAGGGAAACATATATATGTATCTATAGCTATCTATATCATCTATCTCTATCATCTATATCTATCTATATCTATATCTATCTATATCTATATTTATATCATCATCTATATCATCATCTATATATCATCATCTATATCTATATCTATATCATCATCTAATAGCTATGTGCATAGATAAAAATATAGAGATTTGTAACAAATCCACAGTTATTTATTACACAGTGTCTTTGCTGAAGAAGTGAATCTAGCAGGTTTGAACTCCACAGTTCATCCCAGAGACCTAATTTATAAGTTTTTTACATATGTCCAATAGTGTTTACAAGTAAAAAAGAGACAGACCTTAAAGTTTTTAAGGCAGAACATGGGGTTTTTTTTCTGTTCCTGCATAGTTTGACAGATATATACTGAGCTAATATAATTTTCATTTTGTGAATAATGAAATAATAACTATAAGTGCCAGGCAGAAGTTTATTTTTTAAATAAATTGTATTAATTATATACCAATGGCATGAGCTATTGGCATAAATAATACTTATTATTCTTAAAGTATACTGGATAATAATAGTCAGAACAATTATTTTTCCTAAAGTGATATCTTCAAGTCAGGACTGAAAAAAAGAGTTATAACTTAACTGAATGACAAGGAGTTGTAAACCTCCCTTTATAATAATACAAGACAGTCTCTCAAGCCTAATCAATCACAATGTAACATGATAATACAAGTAGCTATTATGACAAAAGAACATTTACATGATAATTGACATTTTCAAACCTATTAGATTGTTATTAAGAAAATGGTGATGCACATCTAGGAAACACAAAGCTTCTATTTTTTCAAAGTGTTATTCAAAGATGCATTTATTTAGACAGACATTATTAAACTGTCAGTCCCTTTGCCAAAAATTAGCAAGCTAACAGGAAAACTCTACAAAAAACCTTCACACAGACTTGGTTAATGTCACGCTGTCACTGAGCAAATAAGCCATGCTACTTAAAATTCCTACCCCTGCAACTCAGCCATCCTCTCTGGGTTTGGGAGTTTATCTAATGTTTATTGTGGTAGTCAGTAGCACTGGTAAAATTCAGTCACGTATTCTTACAATAAAAAGACTGTGTAGATATTAATCATGTACATGTTCTTTGATCTGCACAAACCCAAGACAACTGAGAAACTAGTTCTAAAGGCACACTTCTATATTCTCAGCAAGCAACTCTTTGCTGAAAGTATAGCTATTAGTTGGAGCCAAGAATTGCTAGATATTTATTTCATGTCCAGCTGAAAACCTACTCAAAACTCATAAACTTTTCTATAAATTTGTGCAAAAGATGCAAGTCATTTGTGGGTTCAGTAT
This sequence comes from Prinia subflava, assembly GCF_021018805.1. Classification (NCBI taxonomy): domain Eukaryota; kingdom Metazoa; phylum Chordata; class Aves; order Passeriformes; family Cisticolidae; genus Prinia; species Prinia subflava. The sequence continues at coordinate 57,408,796 of NC_086247.1, forward strand.
TGATATTGCTCATTGAAAAGGCTTCTTATAATGTCTGTCAAATTACAATTTTTTTACCACCATAAACTTTTATCAATGCTAAAATGTTATCATGACCTTTTCTTTAGAGATGGTAAGTAACAAGGTTCTTCACAGAAGGTTAAGAAAATTTTAAAATCCTCTCAATCAAAAAAATCTCAAGAAACACTGGTTTATACCAGCAAACTATTAAAAGCCCTTTTTTTTTTCCTTTAACAGAAATTTAAATAGGTGTGGTTTTCGATATATTTTATAGAGAAAAAAGGTATTTCTTGAGTCAATGGTAGATGATCATCTTGCAGGTCAACATGTATTTGCATGGCTAATATTGAAGTAAGGGCTTTGACTTTCATGACTTCTCAGAAATGAGGACTGTTGGGAAAAGATTAAATGCAACCGGGAAAAGAAAAAAAAAAACCAACAAAAAATCCCCATACAAACCAACCAAACAAAAGAACCCCAAACAAACAAACAGAAAAATAGAAAAACTGAAACCAAGCCTCTCAGATCAATCTCTACAAGCTGGAAAAATTAGGTGAACCCTAGTGGAGACAAAAATGAAGTTCTGCACTACAGGCTGAATAATTCTATGTGGCAATAGAGACTGGCTATGCCTGCCTTAGCAGAACTGTTTTGACCACGTGATCCCGGAAACTCTTTTCCCGTATAAATTATTCTATAAACCTATAAAACAATAACAGTTAAAAAAATGTACAATGTGCATAGGGGATGAAAGGAAGAGCCACTGTATGTAATTGGCATACTTTAAAAGAAATTACATGAAATCTTATTTATTCTTTTCTCCCCACAGGATTAAAATTGTCTGTAAACAAACTCCCTGTCACTGGATTTTATTTAACTTATTGCTTATAGCTCTTAACTTGTCTTCAGCAACTCTTCAGATTTAATTAATTGCCTTGTTCTTGTCATGAAATCAAATTAGTGTTCACAAAATAGTTTTTAATTATTCTAAATGATATCTTGCTTTATTCTGAAATTCCAATAGGTGGAGATTTACCATTCTAATAGCTCCCAGTAAAAAATGTACAAGAGTAAAGTTTAAATCACTCATTTCTACTGTCCTAATTACCAGCTAACTGTTGGGATTTGATCCAAGCAGAACTCTATCTGGAGTCAAAGGAAAAGTCTTATAATTTAGACAACTTGTAGGGTTGGATTAAATATGCTCAGGGAATGTGTGTTCACTGATTACTAGAGAGGGATCATGAATAACTAGCTAATGAACATCAAATTTCTACACACATAATCAAAATTATTATCATGATTTCTCCCATGTTTACTCTAAGTTACTCTAGGTCTAATCTTGTGGGCCTAAAGCAACACAAAACCGAGGTAAGAATATGCCCATGCATTGTGCAGACTCCTTCAGTGGAATATTTATATTGGAAGCTATGAACCAACTGGAAGTACTAAGATTAAGCACTGAACATTTGAAAGATTTTTAGTTGTTTACCTCCATGGGCCTCTTAGAGACAGCAGGTGATGGAGGTGCTTGCATGGCCTTCCCTGGAATCCTGGAGTTTCCCAGAGACACATCTGTGATGTTGGTGACAGCTGCCCCGTGTCACCAGGGCATCCCTCCCGGGTCACCAGCTGGGTGGCACACGGCTGCTGCCACCCACAATGTCTGGTGTCTGGAAATGTGGCAGCCAAGCAATGGAGGGCCATGCAATACGTGAAGGCACCTGCTGTGGATGTGTGCATTACCCTGTTAGGCTAGAATCCATTTGCATACAACTGAAGCTTTACTCTTAAGTTTAAAAATTATAATTGCTATACAGTTTTTACTGAGAAAAGGGATCGTACAAGTCAATATTCCTCATGGCCATTCAAACACCATTTTCTGTGCAAATTGACCTTTTGGTCTCAGAGCTTTGATTACCCTGTGAAATGGAGGTATCAAGGGCAAGGAGCTTATCAGATGGCTTAATGAACCCAGATAGCACTGTGCAATTTGAGTCTCAAAAGCAGTATAAATGCATTAGTTTGGCACAATACCAGAGTGAAGACAGTGTCAGGCAGCTCCTCGTACTGAGGCTTTTTAACCAGTCCTAGGCTGGCTATTGAGGGCCATTACTGATAGACCATGCTATATATGTCTATAAGATCATTTTCTAACCTGCACTGCAAAGACAATTGAACAATATTAAAAAAAAAAATCCACATGCCTATTTTTTTTAATGATTTTGAGGAGCATTTCTCTCTTCCAAATAGTCACATTTGCATGAAATTACACATAATTGTTTCCCTCACTTGTTTTAGAAATTCCCATTGCTAATAAATATTGCTGAGCAAGAGACAGGTTTCTGCCAAATTCTAAGACTGAACACTGGCTGCACTGAACAGCAAATTCCTACATGGAAAGCCACTACAAACGACTTCAGGTAGATGATTTAGATGAAGGCATTATAGGAATTCAGCTTAGATCCAGGACAAATCTGAAGGACTTCATAAAGCGTAGTTGGCCTGGTTTCTTCTTGTGATTACACATTTATGGCTTTTTTTCCCAGACTACTCTTAGTTTTGTTTGTGTATGGAAATGAGTCCTCTTATTTGTACATGAGATTTTATTTCAGTGGTTCAGTATACCACTAGCCAGTATCCTGGTATACCACAGAAATCCAGGTCCACATGAGGACTCGGAGAAGAAAATTATTCAAGCAGTAAGTCCATTCACACCTTTGGTGAACAATGCTTAGATATCAAAACTCAAAGAACTGATATCCTGTGGTTATGGATAATGTGAAAAATACCCAAATAGAGTAAGAGAAAAAGAAAATAAGAAAAAAAAAAAAAGAAGTATTTGCATATGCCTGACAAATAACAGAATTTCATGGCTGTTTCCCCTTTAAAAACATAGATGTTTTCCCATAACAGTTTAAAAGATTGGCCAACATAGATGTATAAAGTCTGAATGTAACAAGAAATACTGTCACTATACAGGCGGCCTTGTATATTGACAGCATTTGTTGTTGTTACATTCAGATTTTATACATCTATGAGCACAGGAAAAGAAAGGTATTTCATCCTACGCAAGTGGAGAATATGCCTATTGCAACTGATCCAATTTGTTAGTGAAAACAAATACCCTCTGTGCTGTATTCTCTATACTCAGTAGGATTAGCAACACCAGAAGGGTGCAAATATGTGGGAGGGGGAGCTATTTGTGGTAATACAAAACATAATTTCAAACGGTAAATAATAGCAGTAATAATAAAAATAGTAGTAGTAATAACAGAAACTTAGTCTGGGTGTCAGTGAAAATATCTTGGTGTACAATATTCACCTACTGTTAGTTTCAGAAACCATATTTTCTGGCACATTTTAAAAACAGATAAGAAAAGAAAGACATTGGTAAATAAAAGATAGCAAATATTCAGTAAATACTACTTTGGGAAAAATGTTCTTTATAGGAGGAAATCATTAGATCCTTTTCATCACTGAATTTCACTTTTCTAAAAACGAAGATCTATCAGGATGTTTTCTGCAAGTCCTGAAAGCAAGAGGCTACAAGAAATTAACATTTTTCAGATGTATTTTTGACACATGCTTTCCAAGCTGATGTAAGAAACTGTGGGAGATGGACTGGAACGTGACAGTTCCAGTGTAACTGCCAGGATCTAACAAAAAACTACAGAGGAAAACACTAATGGCTGTGAACCACATTCCTCAGAACAGCTTCAACCAGTCTGCACTAATAACAGAGCAGCTACCCTCGGTGATGGCACTGTGCTTAATTTATAGAGCATCTACCACATGTAATAGGTTACCGCTATCACCTGCAATAGTGAAATCAAAACATCTAGGCTGACATAGACAGATTTGTATCCCCACCTCCCCACTTTATAAATAGCAGCCAAAAGAGCTATAAGCAGCTGTCAACATGAATCTTATTCATCTGTCCAACAGCTAGCACTTTTCATGCCACTGAATATCTAAATGGGCAGGTTCTGCTCCTATGAAGCATTTAAAAGAATTTAAAGAGGTTGTCATTCTGACACTTTAGATCAGAACATACCTGTTATTTATACTGTGTGCATTAGTGCTTGTGCTTGTGTGTGTATTTTAGCTGTACATAAACAGAGGCAGACTTTTTACCTCACTCAGCTTTTTCTGAGTTTCTGTAAAGTGAATAGATTATCAACTTCTCCCTGGGAGACTTTTTGGGCCAGCTTCCCTCCACAGGAAAAACAATAATTATGACCAACTTACAAAGAAAGAAAATTGAGATTTAAGGAATAAATGTCTATGGACATTAAACTAATGCCTTCTAGCATCACCTCTCTAAACATTTAGTTTGAAAGAGGTGGGACAGAGGTGTTTATAACCTTCTTTTAGTTATTCACATTTTAAAGAAATGGAGAGTGGGAAGACCAAGATCTCCAATTATCAAGGTACCAATTCTGTTTCTGCTGAAATCAATATGACTAGAAGTGAAATAGATAGAAGAGCATGGGGACTCATTTAAAATGTGTAAAATTGTGTATTTACTTTTTCAAGTTTATTTATTTATTTTTCTATGGAATAATTAATATAATCTGGAGTCCCAACATATCCAATACCTGATATGTAGTTCAGGATATTGCATTTATAACAGACTGTGTATATTTCAACAAACGGATTGCTTTTCTGCTGTGTAAGAAAGCTGGTGGACAACTCCTTCCTTCTTCTTTCCTCAGCTGTCCTGGCTGTGACCAGTGATTCCATTGTCTTTCAGGTGTTTTTCAATACCTCGCAGAATAATATTCTCCATAAATTTATCAGGCTCTGAAGTGAGACTTCAGTGACAGGCCTGTAGTTTCCAGAGTTTTCCTTCTTCTTCTTCTTGAAAATCAGGATAATATCCAGCTTCCAGTCAGCTAGGACCTCTTGATCTTCAGCAGCAAGGCTGCTGAAAAATCATCAAAAGAGGTTTTGTGATGACATCATCCAGCATTTTGAGGCTCCTTGGAGGAATACCATCAGACCCCAGAGATTTTTAGGGATCCTCTGTCTGTGGAAGACAGAGGCAAAAAAATCTGCTTTGTTCATGTCCCTGTTTTTGAGATGGACATTATCATCCCATAATGGATTAAATGTTATTTTACAGTGCTTATTACCATTATTGTATTTGAAAAAAAAAATCTATTGTTTCCCACAGTTCTGGCAGCTTCAACTAGAGTTTTGGCCACATGAATTTTCTTCTTAAAGGGTCAAGCAGCATCTCTGTATTCTTTTCATGTCACCAGACTTCGCTTCCACCAATTGATTTACATGGAATGTGTACTGTTACTGCAATTCTTGGATAGCAGTAACAAAAATAAAATCACAGTATTTGCCTGTCACCACAGCCAGAATGCAATATCCTTACCCTCCAATACTTACAATATTATCAGTGCAGCTCTCTTTTTGTGTCTTATGTGCATGGCTAAATTGCTTTATGTTTTTTCTTGCTCTGAAACTTGAAATCTAGGATGATATTCCATATGGTACAAGTACTTAACTGGCAGGCATGGAATTGTATTAGCTTTTTGGTAAATTTAACTGAAATTTTCCTTCATAGTGGTGTTAATATTGTAAAGGGAATTTTAAGATAAGCTGCAGTCAGCCATGATTTGTCTGGTTATAGAACTACACTGATATGAATGTGTCAGGGATCAAGAATGAAATGCTAGACTCTAAGCAGCTGCATGTCACAGGAACTCAGTGTAAATGTAGGATCTAAGAACAATCTTGCTCCCTTTGATAACACAAAGAAACGATTGATGATTAGATGTCTCAAGCCTTCACTTACAGTTGTTATTGTAGTAAAAAAAATTAGGGTTATCTTAAAATAAGTATTTAAACCTTTTAAAAGTGTTTTTAGTCATCCTTTGAACATAATGCAATTAATCATTTGCTTAAAGGTAGACACGTGCCTTAAATGCCCTGAAACAAATGGGAAACTAATTAAATTGATTCAAAGTTTATTAGTTAAATAAATTAAACAGAATCACTTAAAAAAGCATTGATGATAGTAACTGGATGACTGGTTGGCTCTGACCTTGTCCACCAAATAAAACTCAGGCAGATAATTATGTGCTATGGATAGGGGTAAGACAAAAATGCCCACACTGTTAGTCATGAAAGTGAACTCACCACTCACTCCTACAATATTTCTTCCCCTTTTCTATATGAGTCTCCATATGGCAGACTGACTATTTGAATACAGAGAAGCTCCACAGACTTTCTACTGCTCTTGAGAGTAGATGAGAGATCAGTGAACTGCATGTCATGCATGAAATCCAGGAGCAGAGAAGAGGTCTTGGTGCCTTTCACTTATTACTGCATGCAAATTTTCATCATAGAGGAGAAACATGTAGGATACAGATGTCAAAATAATATGACTAATGTTCAAGGCACAGGAATTGAAAGTTTTGAAGAGAGATGGCATAATCTGAAAGTGGGTGTGATGAAACAGTCAGACGATGACATACAAAGAGGCAAGATGTCTTAAGAATAATTTTCAGCAGGAGTGCTGAACCAGCAATTTCTGGAAGGATTTTCCGATAGGATAAAAATGTGAATGTGATGTAAATTTAAAAAGAACATCAGAAACTCTTAAAAATTGTAAAATACTATTCCAGATGACTACTGTGTTGGGTTTGCATGGTGAGGTTCTGGTAGTGGGGTCTAGAGGTGTGGCTTCAGTGAGAAACTTCCAGAAGCTTCTGCAGCTTCAAAATGGACCCACTGCTAGCCAAAGCCAAGGTCATCAGCAACAGTGGCAACACTCTGAGCAACACCTCTGAGATAACAGATTTAAGAAGAGGAAAACACATCTGTGTAATTGCAGCTGAAGAGAGAGGTAAGAATAAGTGAGATACAGCCCTGCAGACACCAAGGTTAGTGAAGAAGGAGGGGCAGAAGATGCTCAAGACACCAGTGCAGAGATTCCCCTGCAGACCATGGGGAAGACTGTGATGAGACTGTGCTGTCTTCCTGCAGCCCATGGACATCAATGACAGAACAGGTATGTACATGCAGCCTGTGGAGGACCCCACACTGGAGCAGGTTTACTGGCAGGATTTGCGAGGCAGGGCCTGTGGATCCATGAAAAGACCCCACACTGGAGCAGGTTTACTGGCAGGATCTGTGACCTCGTGGCGGGACGCACTCTGGAGTAGCCTGCTCCTGAAGAACGGCACCCTATGGAAGGGACCCACTTGGGAGCACTTTGTGAAGAACTGCAGACCATGTGAAGGAGAATGTGAACTTCAAATTATAGAAATTCACGCAGGACTGACACCTGTCAGAGGAATCTGCTGAACAGGGTAACGTGTGAGGAGCGCTCCCTCTGAGGACAAAGGAGAAGAAACAACATGTGATGACTAACCACAATCCCTGTTCCTCATCCCTCTGAGCCAGTGGGAGAAGAGGAGGGAAAGAAAATTTGGGCTAAAATTTAACCAGAAAGAAGGGAGCAGTGGGAAGAAGGTAGTTTCAAGATTTGGCTTTAGTTTTATCCCCCTATTCTGATTTGGTTGGTAATAAACTGATTTCCCTGCATTTTTCCCATGACAGCAACAGATGAGGGATGTCTCCCTGTCCTTATCTCAACCCACAAGCCTTTAGTTATATTTTCTCTCCCTTGTCTAGCTCAGGAAGAGAGAGACACAGTGGCTTGGGTAGGCGCTGGGTATCCAGCCAGGGTCAAACCACTACAAACATATGCAAACATGTCATATTGTTACAGTTCCTTTAATTATTCCCTGCTGGAAAATATTTCAAGTCTGAAAAGAACATCCAAGAGTTTAAAATTTTCATAGAAACTATGAAATCCATTTTCTACTAACTTCACAGTTACCTTCTGCCAGATGGATTTTTCACTGTTACTGCACACATTGACAAGTGAGAACTTTGTCATTTCCTAAAAGTGCTGATGTGAGCCTTCCTATTTAGTCTGAAACCAGTGTGTGAAGTTGCTTTTCTTGCATCACTTGAATCACTTTCTTGCCTAACACAGTAGTGAAAAAGACAATATATATGAAATATATACTACAATACAGTTAGTGTTTAGCATTCCTGTGACAACATTCTAAATTTCCATGTTTTTCTAGACTCGATTACAGTGAAATAATGGACTGCCACTTCTTCTTAGAGGCAGAGAGCTCTCAGTCTCAGAACACCCATTAAACCACCTAACAAGCTGGTATTCTGGGCATTCGGTGGGAATGTGGGAGTCCCTAGTTAAGATTGTTTACTCTGAGTTGTCTGAATAAGACAGCATAAGTTACTATATACTATACCCTCCACTTTCCAGGTAAAATGCTAAGGTATTATCCTGTGGACCAATAAAAGTAGCATCAAAAAGTGGATTGTCTCCAGTAAGGATGCTTAAGAGAAACTTCTACAACTCTTGAGGACTAAAGAATAACTTGACAGAGCAGTGACCTGTACCTCCATCCATCTCCCCAGTAAGTACCTTTCAAATCACTTCATAGTCCAAAATGTTCTTCGTACAATAACATATTTAGTTAAAATATTTCTATCTCAATCCTGCATTTAGTCAGCTGTGTTTCAACTATGTTTTCAAGAACCTGCTAACTGTTGTGTTCAGTTGTATTTCTGAGATGATTGCAGAAGTTAGAGATATTGTAAATACACTGTTGTACACCCATTAGGAGTTTCCCTAGCCCATGCCAGAATAGATCTCAGTACAGTAAATTTTGGTGAAAACCGTGCATTGCTCTAATTCAGTCAGACTTATCTCTCATTTTGTCAATTTGTCAAGAAAATACCAGTAATATAATTTGACAGTAAATAATTCGGATGGCTTAGCAGAAGATAAATAAGCTTGGTGGCACAATACATATGATGTTACTTGCCTTAATATTTGATGTACAACATTTCAGTGGTAAAGCACATCACATCTAATAACTTTGCTGTAGTTCCGAGTGGAAAAGCCAACAAAATTATTTTTTCTGTTTGTTTGTTTGTTTGTTTTTGTTTTGGTTTTTTTTGGGGGGTGTGCATATGGTGTGTGTGTGCATGCATGTGTTAAAGTTGTCTTTGTGTAGAGGGCCAAGTACATGGGAATAAAAGCATTCCATGGGGAAGAACAGAAATTCTGCTTTTTGGTCTTGACTATCTCTCCCACAGGCTGTGGCCAGTCACTTCTGTCTACCTGTTCCAAATACCCTGCTCCAGTTCCTCCAGCCTTTTTTCAGGTTCATCTCCATATTACTTCTTTCTTTTCTCTTCATATCTTTTAATTTCCTGTTTCTTGTGGACCAACTCACTCTTTTTCCACCTCTAATCTAGAATTTTTTACAGTAAGAGTCAATCATCATTTATGGCCACTTAGGTAGAAGCTTTTTTGAGTTTATTATTTGACACAAGACAAACCATAAAGGAATTTTTAAAAAAACTCCAAACTTTCATGTAAAATATTTTGGGTAAACTGACTTCCTCAATACTAGAACTTTAATATTGTTTTTATGATTTTCTGGTTTTTATTCAATTATGGTGAACTTAATTGACATTCTACTCTAAGGTTTATCATTTACAGTGGAGCTTTACTGTGTTAGATCCAAGGAATGTCATTCAAGATTTGGAAGACAATAGAGTGGAATATAGTAAGTGACGGGCACTGCATGCAAACTGAGAGATTCATTCGTCTAATTTCCGATGCAATTTAACTGAAGCTGAAACTCTGTTTAACTCTACCTGTTGTGATGACCAGGTAGTCAGTTCCTGGCTCCAGGAGTCCCAGCTCTGTTTTGACATGATGGATTCAGCATGGCTTTATGCAGTTGGTACCTCATGCTTTGCCACAGCTGGAGAACAGAAGCTCCTGTAGATGATTTCTATACTACCATTTGGCTTCGCTTTCCCTTTGGACTACTCCTTGCAGCTATGACCATATGCCTAAAATGTAATAAGCATCATTTGTGAAATTATGAGCAGGTTTGGCGTGAAGAGGTAAAACCATTTACTCTATTTAACATTAACTTCTAGTCATTTACCTGTGCCATAGTTTACCTTTCATGTCCTCTGTCCTTAACATCCCTAAGACACAATTTGAGATATCCAACACCATGAGCTGACTAGGCTTTCCATGGCAGAGATCTCAGCATAGACTCTGCTGTGCTGTGCCAAGGAGAAATGTCAGGGCTGGAACTGTTGCTGCTGCTACTCAGTTCCTTGGATATAAATCTGATTCCTTCCTGTGTTGTCAGAAAAAAAGATAAGAAGGAAGACGAAAATTTTGTGTTTCTATCCTTTCCACTTCATATTTTCCTGTGTTATAAAGTCTCATGCAGCTTTTCTGCAAACAGCTCTTCCAGTCAGGAACGTCTGTGTGTTCCCACAGCTGTTTTATGACCTCTTTACTGTTGATTAGTAGCTTAAGCAGCCCTCCTGCCACAGGACATATTTGAGCTCTGTTTTTACCACATTATCAAATGTAATTATTCCCTTTTCAACCTAACTCTAAGAAAAGGAGTTTACCTCTCTGATGGCTTTTGGTATTTGTTGGAAATCAATTCTATTTTAATATTTCATGCTTTCCTCATCCATTTCCTTTGAGACATTTAGATGTTGGCTAGTCTCTTTGGTGGTTTTCCAACTTTCAAATCCATACGTTGAGACATAAGTAGTACTGGCACTGAAATTGACAGGAGTTGGGGGCATTATGAAACTCCCACTAGGAACCTTTCAGCATTTCTAGGTTTCTAAGACAAAGTTTAGATCCCCTGCCTTTCAATGCTGACTTTAATCAGTACAGGTTGATGGAAATCGAGCACCTACACACCTTAATTCTAACAAGTCTTCATCAGGATATTTCAGCCTATGAGGTGAATTTGAACACTCACACAACTGCTGTCTAACAAGCCTATTTTGAGAATTGACAAATCATTAGGAAAAAGGTCATTGGAGTGGTACTGGTGTAAATACGTCTCATTGTCAGTATGTATTTCATAAAAGTGAAAAAATAACATTCTCAGAATTCAAAAGGAGAATATAAATTAATTAGGGCAAAAATTTCAGCATATGAAGACTAACGGGCCTGATAAAAAGGACCACTGTGCATTTAACTGATATCCTGACAAATAGTTTGGTTTTTTAAAACATAAGTTTTAGCAGAGATTATCTTCTTAAGAATGTGGGTTGTGAGTTACATTACTAGCTTTTTAAACAAGATTTACCTAATTCTGAAATACACTGCTGACAAGTCAATCAAAAAAAAATATACCCCTTAGAGCATTTGCATGGGACCAAAGTAGACAGAAGTAGGAATTTTATTTAAGTACTTCAAAAGCAAAGTGGATGAAATACTTCACATCTAGTTCTTACAAGCAATTACTTCTTTGCTGGTCATGATCAAGGGGCAGAAATCTACAATGGTGTCTATGCTTGATTTTGAGTGATAAATGATCAGTAACCACTCTGACGAGCAGCAAGATCAAAATCAAAAAAATCAAATGTTAAGGGCAATCAAGATACCCCCTGCACCAAACAGCCTCCCCTTCTCTGAATGCTTATTGAAATACTTCATCCAAGGCATAGAAACACAAAATTAATAAGAAATCTAGCTGTATTCAGCATTCAGTGGAAGTCTCTAACTGCAGAAAAGTTGTTGAGTTCTCAATTTAATAAACACCATATCCTTGATTTATCTTGACAGTTTTTGCATTCATTATTCCATAAACATTTCATATCTGCTCTATCAGTCACTTCTGTGATTGCAGGAATGCTGTTTAGAAGCATAAGTGGCAATGGGAATAGAATTTGAACAAATCTGACTCAGATATTACAGAATTCCAGGGATTCCATTTATTTTCAATACTGGAGTAACACTGAAAATATTTCTTGTGAATATCTTCTCAAAAATTTCCTAATCAGAAGTTACTTACATTTTATACAAGAGTCAAGTGTCAAGAAACACTTCTTTGTAAACCTGTAGGACATCCAAAGCAGTGGCACATTTCAAGAAGTTTTCTACTTCTGTGCATTGCATTTACTAAAGCAGAAAAACAATGAGAAAAAACAATGTGCATTTCAACCTTAGAATATTTTTATAAAGCAAATCCAATTTGCACAAATTGCCAACCAACTTTGGAAACTAAAGCAACCTTATCATACTGCCCCTTGCTAATAACCTTGCCATTTTTATTTTCTGCTTGTGATGACAGAATGCAATTTTTAGCTTTTCTGAGAGCAATCCCTGAAAGTTTTGTTGTGTTTTTGTTTGTTTGTTTGCTTTATTTCCTTGAAGGACAATCTGCTGCTATGAAAATATGACACTGTCTGTCATAGAAATATTTACAATAATTAATAAACCCACCACAGTAAAATGAAAACTTTCTGTGACATTTTAACAAAGTGCCTAACTTTCCTTATTTGTTTGCTTCATAAAATCATGTAACATCATAATATTTCAGAATCAGTTTAATGTTGATATTGGCTTCCCCCAAAACATATACCAAATTAGTTTTCAAATGCAGAAAGAGCAAAACGACTAATAATTTATAATTACCTACAAATAGATGAGGTCTGAGTGACATGTGCAAAGAAGTAATAGAAAATTTGAAGTATTTAAATTCATTAAATTACCTAAACAATTAAAACAGACCTGTTGATATGTAACAAAAAAAAATTTGAAAGAATGATCTTAAAAAGACTATTGAGACTTACAAGAGAGAACAAGAGAATCAGGATTTTATCTACAAAATACAAACATTCAAGATGTGCTCTGCAGTTCAAAGAAAGATGAATTTCCTGTTGGACATGGCTGCAAAAAAAAAAAAGAAAAGAAATGGTTTCACTGTATTAGGTTTGTCTTCTCAGAGTAATGAAAAAAATTCATTAGACTTAGTAGCTACTTTTAAATTTTTTATCTCAATTATGGTATTTTCTTTTTTTTTTTCAAAAAGCCCTAAACAGTTGCCTTCTTCTTCAAAGAATTTTTTTTTTAAATACAGACCAAAAATTAATGGGGAGCTAAAATTTTGCCTTAAATAAAATAAGTATTTATGAGTTTCTACAACAAAATTGTGTCATGTAAACTGTGAAATTAAAGCACTGAGAAACAAAGAAAAGGTTATCAAAAGCCACTGTGTGTATTCAACTGTCCTTGCGCCAACCCTCAGGAAAATTACATCAATTCTAGCACATTCCAGGTACCTTCTTGGACTTTGGACTGCATTGCTTATTGCTAACTTAGTCTTGAAATAAGAGGATAATGAGATTCCCAGTTTTGCTCATGCAATGCAGCATACATTTGAAGAAGAAAGAAAATGCAGCCATGACTTACATTCCTTAAAGAAGCAAAGTAAGTAGAATTTGACCTTTAAATTATGAGATGCAAATAACAATGATTAATTTCCCAACGTTTATATTTTCATTTCTATAGTTTTTCTGCATTTCATTTAAATTCTTTTGTGTCCTTAATCATATTCAGTAAACTTTTCTACAGAATAAAAGCTCAAATGTATTTCATAATTGCATCTTTCACATCCCTGAATTTCTAGGTGGGTGTTGGGAGAGTGTTGTTCCTCTCACTGTAAGCAAAGAGCAAATTAAGGATGACTTCATGAAGCTGAATAGCCACGAGTCTAGGAGCCTAGTGAGATGCATCCCAAAGCAAATTGCTGATGTTGTTTCCAAGCCATTGTTGTTTCCACGCTCCATCGTATTTGAAAGGTCATGGTGGTCAGGTGATGTTCCTGGAGACTGAGAAAAGGGAAATATCATTCCTATTTTTACAAGGGGATGAAAGTAGATCCTGTGAACTACAGACAAGAAGACTCACTTCTGTGCCTGAGAAGGTCATGGAGCAGGTTCTCATGAAAGCACTGTTAAGGCTCATCTAAGACAAGGAGGTGATCCAAGACCTCCAGCATAGCTTAACTAAGGGCAAACCATGACTGCCCACCGTGGTGTCCTGCTATTATGGTGTGACAGTCCATAATACTAGTCGACAAGAAAAGGTGACCCACATCATCTACCAAGACTTTGGTAAGGTCTTCAACATTGTCCCATGCAGCATCCTTATTTCCAAATTAAAAAGATATGGATGTGAAGGTGGGCTATTCAGTGGCTATTGAACTGGATGAACAAATGGATGCAACCAGAGAGTTGTGGTCAATGGTTCTGTGTCTAGGAGGAGGCTGGTGACAAGCGATATCCCTCAGGGCTCTGTCTTGGCATTGATGCTCTTTAATATTAGCAATGACAGTGAGATCGAGAAAATCAACCACAGAATAGGCTGAAAAACAAGAAAGGTGGCCAGCAGGTCAAGGGAGGTGGTTCTCCTCCGCTATTCTGCCTTTGTAAGACCCCACTTGGAATACTCTGTCCAGTACTGATTTCTCGCTTGCTATTATATCAATTTGTTGCATCCTTTCAAAATTCTAACAGTTTGTGTGCATGGGAAAACTGTGTTTCACAAAGTATTACTTTTGTTTTGACATTTCCTCTGCTAGCAGTATAATGATCAACAGAAACAAGTATTTTTTTATGTTTCCATTTCCACTGAAGGTGATTAAAAACTAATTGTCTGTCATTTTGTGTAACTGTGTTGAAAATGTTCATGTCAACATAAAAAATGGTTTTGATAAAAGCATTATATTTGTGAAACATAGAGAGTGATCAAAAGTGAAGATGGAAAGAAAAAGAAATTCAAAACAGCAATACAATTTTATATGAATATTTGACTAGAAAGTTTTCCAGTTTAGTCTGAGCTTCACCTTATCTCAGAACTAGTTCACAAGCATTTTGATTAGAGTGGCTGACCTAGTCTCATTAGTTATCAAAAAAATTCAAACAGTTCAGAAGTTGGGTGCTTCAGTAAGTTAACTAAATTGCTTGAGACAGGGACATGCAGGTAGTATTCTCCTGAGTAAAGAGCATTTTTGAGCCTGTCAGAAGCCTTTTTCCTGCCAAAATAGCAGGCAAATTATTCTGTCCTTTTTTTTTTTCATGTAATAAAAACTATGTGCTGAATCCAATGGCATGCTGAATGAATGTTACTCAAAACACTGGAACAGGAAAAGGGTGTCAGGTGTTAGCATTTCTATTTTAAAGAAATATTTTCATGGGGAGGCAGTATTTTTAATAGAAAAAGACTAGGAAAACAAAAAAGCAAAGTACATTCTAAAACTTTTACTTTCCTCATACCATGCTTGGGAAATATTCCATCAAACTTCTAGAATCAAATACTACAGTGTGCATACATAAAGCTTTTTTGTACTTTCAGGAATACAAGAGAGGTCATGTACAACTTTAATAAAAATAAACCTTTAAATTGTGGATCCAGTGAAATTTCTGTAGTTCATGATATGGTATCCATTAAAAAGGGAGAATAAAAACCCCAAACATATTCAGAATTTGCTGCACCCAGTGTTTGCCAAGAGCTGTTCCAGAAGTGCCATAGGAAGCCCACAAAATGATTTTATGAAAAGTTCATAACCAAACCCATCCATGTATAGTTCCCCATGGGCACCTAATTGCCAACTATATCTGGGCAGAATCAAAATAGTAAACAAATATTCAGTTATGCCTAAATTTTGAGCAGTTCTGTGTGAAAGCTAGTCCTGTAAATGAAGAATACAACAGAAACCACTGTCAGTGGTTACTACACGGTGAGGTGGCATCCTCATATACACATGTATCAATAATACAATTTAGATATGTGGAACAAATACTGCTCTAATTCACTCTCTTGACTCTAATAATCCTTCAGCTATACTGCCTAACTTAAGCAGTAGTATCAAGGTCCAAGTTCTGTTCTCTTCAGTCCTTTGCCCTCTTGAATAAAGAAATCATCATGTTTTCTCTCGGCAGTAAGGTTAATTTACACAGAAAAGTATTTCAGAAATTCTTGGGTGAAAATGAAAAAAAAAAAACAAAACCAAACGAAAAAAACAGAACAGCAGAAGGATCAGGGACCACAAAAGCATTTTTACTGAATTTTAATACCCGAAATAATTTTGTCCTGTTTCAGTAGCTAATGTATAGTTCTATAGCAAAATACTTGGATGCAATTTAGAAATGAACAATGACAGCTAAAAGAATCCAGACCAAATTTCATCTCTAGTTTGTTTTCTCCTATTTTTGGCATTTTAGTTCACCTTTCAAAAAAACAAGTGAGATCTCTTTTGGGGAAATAGTGTTTTGTCTTTTCTTTTAACCTTTATGAAGTTTTACTTGGGGTTAATGTAGCAACCCATTTTCTAAAAATAAGACACTTAGTGGAGGAGGAGTGTTCTTTTCCTTCATAGGCAGGAATCAGATCTTAGTTAATTTCTGTGGTGATCCTTAACTGACTAAGGTATTACAATTTGTATGTTATGCAGCTTGACATGCCCCTGCTTTTTGGTGGCCAGGTGCTTCTTAAGATATAACAAAGCACAATGTTTGTCATGGTAAGAATTTGGTATGTGAATCTATTAAGAGGCATGTGGTTGGTTGATGTAGCTCAAGTTGACCCACTCTACATGGGTGCAGCCTCATCTTGAGTTTTGGGTGCCACAGTAGAAGGACATAAAGCTATTAGAGAGCATCCAAAGTAGGGCTACCAAGATGGTGAAGGGTCTTGAGGAGAATCCACACAAGAAGGGCTGAAGTCAATTGGTCTCTTCAACTAGGAGGAGACTGAGGAAAGACCTCGCTGCAGTCCACAACTTCCTCATGAAGGGAAGATGAGGTACAGACACTGATCTCTGCAGTGACCAGTGACAGGACCCAAGGGAATGGCCTGAAGCTGTGTGAGGGAAGGTTTAGGTTGGTATTAGGACAAGCATTTCATCCAGAGGGTATTGGACACTGGAACAGACTCCCCAGGGAAGTGGTCACAGAACCAAGCCTGACAGAGTTCAAGAAATGTTTGGACAAAACTCTCAGACACATGGTGGGACTCTTGGGGTGTCCTGTGCAGGACCAGGAGTTGGACTCGATGATCCTTGTGGGCACCTTCAAACCCAAGATATTCTATTATCCCATGATTCTAAGAGGTCTATTTTCCATAGAACCACCCATTGAAAGACCTGATTTAGAAAACATTCCCTGAGTATATAAAAATAAAAGTATATAAAGGCTACCATAAAATAAATGTCCTTTCATTCTTCTCATAAAATTATACTTCTTTCTCTTTCTTTTTTTTTTTTCTTCTTCTCTTTTTATGTCTATCACATGGGAAAGAATTATCCAAACACATAGAAAAAAAAATCAGATTTGGGATTTCAGATACTACAGAAATCCTGGAATCCAAAAATATATGATACTGTTTGGTGGTGCACCTTTTTGAGATTTCAATATATCATGGTAGCAGCATTCCAGGACTGCCAGCTTGCTACCAAATATTGGCAAACAGTTAAAGCTGCTCCACTCAAACTATATGATGAGTAAATTTGCTTAAGGATGATAATATTTTGATTTTCTTTGCACATTTTATCTATGCATTGATACAACAAAACCAAAGGGGGTGTTTAAATTTTAAAACATACTATAGTAATCTTTCAAAAATTTCATTAACTTGCATACTGTAAATTAATACCTTCATACAGAAAAAATACTGCAATGAATTGGACTTTCAGCACATGGTGTAGTATCCTACAGAGAGTATCAGCTGTAGGAAATGTATCCTTAATGTCACATACATTAAATTTATAAGATTTATTTGCTTTGAAAAATTTAGTCTCTATATCTGTCAACCTTTCAACTAGAACAATGCAATTTCGATGCAATGCAATTTAGATGGTGCTTTTTGTCGTATTTTAGAAAGACAAGAACTTTACAGATTTAGGTTTCCAGAAGTATTGCAGTGAGCCTGCATTTCCATTTTATTTAGGGACTGCAGTATCTGTTGGTAAGTATCTATTCTTTGTGCCATTATAAAATCTACTTTAATCCTAACATTTTACCATACATTTAATTGCTATTTCGTTTCGGGCAATTCCCTACAGAAAAGGGCTATAAAATTTAACAGGCAATGATAACTCTCTTAGTTTCAGTTAACCAAGACATGAAATTTGAATTTAATTCATGCTATATAGTTAATTGTCCTTGAAAGTGAAGAAAGAAAGGCAAGTCACTGGGAAAAAGATTTTGAGATAGTATGACTTCATTGTATTTCACAAGTGGGAAAAATCAGTCTGTAAAGCAGTCAGTGTAGGTCATTCCTCCTGCATAGGTTTGCCTAGACAGGAAAGTCATGATTCAGTTACAACACAAGGGGCTTTCTATAGGTGGTAGGAGCAGGGACAGTGTATAAAAGAAGACTTTAAAAGCAGGTCACATGGTGATGGTACAAAGAAAGTCAAAATTCAGCTGCAATTTGAACTTGCAAGTGACAATGTGAGCAACAAGAAGACCTTCTACCATTGCATTTTTTTAAACATAGAGGAAAACAGAAGCCCGTTGCTCAGGAAGGATGGTGATTTCGTGGCTGTGGATGCAGACTACATTGAGGTACACAGTGTCTTCCTTGCCTGAGCTTTTGCACACAAGATCTCCCAGGTACCTGGGACCAGAGGCAGAACTCAAAGAGGAGGATAACCAAATGTAGATGAGAATTGAATCAGGGGTTACTGGAGAGGTTTCATCCCATGCAAGGCTCCCATGGTTAACTCCAAGAAGTACAGCCAATGTATTAACAAGGTCTCAACCTATCATCTTCAAAAGGTTTTGAAGGCTGGAGAGGCCACTAACAAATGAAGAAAGACAAACCCTCTATCCATGCTCAAAATGGTACAATAGCGTGATTCAGGAAATGAGTTTCATCAGTCTCATTGTAGTCCTTGGGAAAACCTCAGAGCAACTATCATTTGGACATCATTCTTGACCTTCAGCAAGAAACAAAATATCTTGGGAGGATTGTTTTTGAAGAGAAATTATAGTAGCACTAAAAAATATTTGGTTCCCACATAAATGAAAGATTACTTTCCCATAGCAGTCATTGGCACACTAAGGAAGACACCAAAATAAAATTATTCAATCATTTTATTTATCAGCCTGAAAGATGTTTGTGTTTTTTGGTGCCACATACATCTTACTAGTCACCTGCTTCATTAGAGAGCAGCAGATGGATTCACCCCTTGGGAGGTCCTTCACTCTTAAAATAATGACTGAAATTTTTCAAGGAATTTTTTTAACCCAAATATAATTCCAAAATTTTGGATTATGCAAATAAATAAAACTATGAAGTCCTCTACTGTCTTTAAATGAATAAATAAATAATTTTGTTTTATTTTCAATTTACCCTGAAATTAGTGTATAACAAATAGGCAAAATAAAGTCTGAATATTTGACTTAGTCAATTGGGTTTTTCCAACTAAAGCTTTTTTTGCTTTCATGTTTGTTTTTATCTACTGTGTAAAAAATAGGATTTAAATAGCAGCCTTTTTTTTTTTTTTTTCCCTTATAGCACAGGCTTTGTTTCTCTCTGTGTTGTAATTTTCGGTAAAATTTTGAAACATTTTTTAAATATCTCTCACAGATTAGGTTTAATACTTCTTAACTTTTCTTCTCATGAACTACAGCATTTTTTCTCAACAGATTAAAATAAAAAAAATCAATGTCCTTTTTTAAACAGTTGTAACAAAATAAAACAAGAAATGGCGCAAAAATGGTTGAAAAGGTATGAAAAATACAAGTAACAAAGATTCTTCTATCAGTTTTATTTTTTCAATGCCCTTGAAGAGTTTATTCCATTCATTTGCTTTACACTTGATCAATGCATCAAAACTAAACATCATTAATGTACTATGACAGTTAATTCCACACCACTTTGTTTTTCCTCCCTTGACCTTACCAAAGCTCCTGGTTTCTTCTTTGATCAAACATGCAAGAAAATATCTCAGTGTATAAGAGAACAGGCAAGGTTTCATGCAGACACTCCTACAGCTATCCCGCTTGCAGCTCAGAAATTACACTGTTTTGCCTACTCTCTCTGTATTCCTGCTTGCTTCATTAACGACAGGGAACAGTTGCCACATTCTCTGTAAAACAGCTTTCACATGGATGGAACAATAGAGCTTCAACCACAGATAAATAACTTCAGAGATTAAACCGAGCTGCAAGTAGCATGAGCCCACGGAACAAGTCGATAGCATGGATATAATGAGATTTTGTGTAACAGTTATAGGTCAGAGAATGACAGTCATGAGAATAATTTTAAAACCATGAGAGTTGAAGTAATAGCTTTTCTTGGATGGGGGAAAATCATTTGGTGTTTTATAAGGCAGTAACAGCATTTTAACACCAATTTACAAGCATTTGATCTGTCCTGCATATTTTCCAAATTAATTGAATTTATAATGCCGAATTATAGCACAAATTTAATTTAAAACTGTTGTAAGAAAAGACACAGAGCTAAGAAATTATTAAGCACATGAGAATAGTATTGACTGGACAGTTTCACACCGTGTCAGATTTTTAATATTGGGCTGAGACCGCAAGGATTTAGATTCCTGTAGTTCATCAGTGACAAAACTAAATAAGAAGATTATTCAGCTGCCTTCTGATCAGAGAGAAAAAACCTGTTTCACTAGAAGAGCTGTGGTAAGCAACTTGCTCTTCAGATTTGAGAGCTGTGACAAAGAAAAGCTCTCCAAACATGAGAGCTCACTGCTATTAACCTGGTTGGCCTGGAACAAGCAGGAACTGATAAACCACTGATAAAAAATGTCAAGCTGCTCCAGTCAGGGGAGGCAAATCAATTGCAATGATTATACAGAAATCATGTTTTGAACAATGTCATGTTATTTCATTGCATGCCTGTGATAGTATAAAAAAATCAGTGGAGGCTGAGTAGATCTGAGAAGCATGAATAAATCTCTAAAGAGCACACCTTAATTCTCATCATTCTGTGGGCATCTAAAAGAGCTACAGATGAGTGAAAACTCATGTAAAATGGAAACGTCCAACATTTTTCTGCATATAAGTTTTTCATTAGCTAATAGCATGGACATTTGGTGAAGTGTAAAAACCAGGGGAATATCCTTGGAATTAGTAGAAATTCAGTACTCATATCTAATTGTTTCTCTGTTATTTTCAATCAGAAAATTGTTTAAGACCAGTAGATTTCAGGCAATTTTCCTGCTTCATTCCCCTCTCTGTTGCTCTGTGTTGTCCCCAAATTATGTAGAGCACGTTTCAGACACTGCATATCACTCAGGAGAATTCCTGTTTTCTCTTAGGAGGGTAAATCTTCCCAGTTCATTTGGGTTGAGAAAAAAATGTTTTCCATTGAGATATTTTCATTTGTTTTCTCATGAAAACTGGAGCCTCTATGTGAAAGGATTGCATTACACAAACATATAATTCTGGGAAAATGGTGTATCTTCTCTGGGATTCCTCTGTGATATAATACAGCTCATGTAAAAGGTTTTGAGAGTTGGCTGCTATTTAATTTGAGATTCCTGCAGAATAACTTGCAGATATGCACCATAATCTTCTCTTTGATGTTGATCACTGAAAGCTGTGCTCTAAACACAAAGTACTGAATAATGTTACTGTGGATTTTTTGTGTTCACAATCATTAGGAACTTTTAACAATTTGAGCTTTAAACTTGCTTTGATATAATTCCTCTGTTATAGAAAATGTGAATAATTCTTCACCTTATAGGGGTGTTCTGGAGATAAGTTCTGGAAAGTAATAAGAGCATTGATGTTGAAGCACCTGAGGAAGAGTTGTTATAAAAGAAACCAGACCAACATCACAAAACCCCAGACTCAATTATGTTGTATTTTGTAGTTGTTTACATAAAGCAAAGTAGTTTGTGAAAAGGACATGAAGGGAATGAACAAAAGTCCTGAAAATTAATTTCTCTGTGAATGATAGAATGACATTACTATTGAATTGATCATAAAAATATATCACTATCATGAAAATATATGCAAAAAAAATACATGGAATTATGTTGAATTTTCTCCTTCTTTTGAGTTCTTGGTTATCAGCATTGTAACAACTTACTTTTCTTTTTAAATCTGTATTAGAAGATATCTGAAGATACAGGTCAAAGCAATGCAGAAAATATTAAAGGCTATTGTTTTAATAGATGGTTTATTATTTCAAGCAATTCATAAAAGGTATTGTCATTGTTCAGTATTTTATATACCTTAACACAAGGTTTCAAACAAAAATAGAGTTCACTTATAAAGTAGAAATACACATATAAACCTTAAATCAAGTCACCCACTGCAAGCACTAGGCTTAATTTTACATGCTTGGTTATTCAGGTATCCAAAGGACAGTTTAATATTCATTCAGGAATAATTTATTCAGTTAGACATAAACTGAATGAGCAGTAAGTTAAAATCGTTGTACAGACTGTTAACGGACATTTGAGGCAGAAGAATAAAGAAATGAAGCAAATCAAACTGATAATCTGTGACAAGTCCAGTTCCTTAAAATGACAAAAAAGACAAAGTGGTTTGGACAAAACATTTGAAATACTAAGTCTGTCATCATTATTCCTAACGTGCCATGTGCAGTCACTACAAAAAGGCAGAAATAATCTCTATATTTCTATTCTAAATCTAGCAGAGCAGTTAGTCCTAAGCACAGGTATAAATGGTTTATCACAGAATAACTTAATGGTTGATATTAGAAAGCATCTCTGTAAATCACCTAGTCCCATGCCTCTGCCTAAGAAGACCCATTTACAACCAGTTGCCCCAGTACATTTCCAGATTTCTTTCGAATGTGCTCAAAGTGGGAGACTCCACAAACTCCCAGGGCAACTTGTTCCAATGCTTGGTCATTCTCACATTAAGAAAGCATACCCAAAATACTGTTATATTGAAACACAATATAAAAAATAGTTCCCAAACATAAAATCAGAAAGATAGTGTAGATATGTAATAAAATGATCTGTTTTATACAATTTTACACATACATGTATATATATGTGAAACCATGACCAAAACTGCGTAACTTTAAGAGTATAGTTGTACCATGGTGCTGATATGGATGAGATTACTGTGTGAACATGAAGAAATCAGAGAAATACAATGGTTAAAAAAAAAAGTGAAATAAGAATAAGAGAATGACCCACACTGAGAAAACGTAGTTGTCTTATTCAAATAGAAGATGACGTTCTAAACTGAAAAAGTCTAAAGAAACCTTATGAGTCTACAAAATCCTAATAAGGAACTATAGACTCAAGCTATACTAAGGAACATACACGGTGATTAACAAGGTAGAGAACCTCTCTGACTGTTTGGACATTTAGGCACTGGAAAAAACTGCCATGGGAGAACATGAAGTCATCTGTGTAGGGGATAATAAAACCTAAACAGAATCCCAGATATTACTCAGAACTGCAGAATGAATGTTTTCCCAAATAAAAAAATGAGACAGTGACCACTCAGGGACTTTTATTGCAAAATTATTCTGTGTGCTCTACATGCCTCTCTTCCTCACTCTCAAAACAAGCAACTACACAAATGAGTCACTTCACTTCCAGCTTGGTTCACACTTTAAAAGGGGTGCTGTTTTTCAGAAGCTTTGATTATTATTATTCCAGAATTTTTATTTTTTTATCTGTAGAAATATAACAATATAAAAGTATAAAAATAGGACTTAAGTATATAAGAGAGAAAGAAAGGTCAAGAGTAGAAAGATAGCAACACCTATGGATGCAGAGACAAGACCTGATAGTTGCAATTTTGAGTCCTTTGGTTGAAGTGATGGTTGCTTGACCGATTGAGGTGGAGGAAAGCCCATGAAACACAAATTTTAGAGGGCTGATACTAGCTCAGGTTCAGGTGGAATGCCCAGGCAGCTCTCAAGTTGGGGGGTGGGTGTTTGCAACATTGTGGATCTGTTGCAACGCTGTGGATCACACACAGTCCTCTGGTGAAGGCCCCAGAAATTATTCTGGGACACTTTGAGGGGGGTCTTTGATGGTTTGTGGCTCCTTCATGACAGAGGCCTCTCACATCAGCTTATCTGAGCCAGTTAGGCACCATCAGAAGGGATGAGCGCTTTCAGACCTACATGTGCATGTTTGGATGCCTTTCCTGGGGAGTTTTCCCACCTGAGCCAACTGTGTAAGAGAGGACATTGACACGATAAAAAGCACTACCCCACCTCACCGGTTCCAGTCTTTATAGGCCTGTTCTCTTATCGGGCTCAAACCCCAGCTTGCAGCCTCCAGAGGAGCACCTGGGCCATTACCTCACACTGTCATCAAAGCACCTGCTGCACTTGCAAATAGCCAATTGTGTGAATCATTAGCCATTAACAATTCAGTCCCTCACAACCTCCCCTTTTCAAATTTCCTCATTTCTGGTAGGTGGATTTTTTAAAGCACCCGAACTTGATATCCCTTTCCTCTCAGACAAGATGGAAACCTTAATAGACAGTGTAATCTGCAATTTGATTAGCAAAGCCTTGGTTGTGGTGACTTTTCTCTACTTGTAAGGAACACAATCACCTTGTTAGCTTCTTGTATTGAAAATAAGAACAAGAGTTCAGTTGCTGGTCTTAACAGAGTAGTCAATCATTGCAAAATAGATAATATTTATCATCATCAAATAAAATGCCACTTTGAGAAATTATCTCCACATTTTTCTTAACATGAAACATATTCCTTGGGTTTTTCTTTCAGAAGCATCATTGCAACACTTCTTATGTTGCCAAATGAATAAGGTTTCTGTGAACTGCAAAAAGACAAATGGCATTTGACTGTCTACTCTTTTATTTTTATTTTCTGAAGTTTCCTTTCTAACTTTATTCATCTCTACACAGAGAGGAAAGCTGAGAATTAAAAAAAAAAAATTGCCATAATCTTTCTGTTTTCCTGACTTGTACTATGAAATATGTCTTTCCCTCTCTCAAATGCACTGCACTTCCTTATTGATCAAATAACACCTCCAGAATGATGCAGAAAAAAATTAAGAGTAACTAAAGACGAGACAAAGTATAAGGAACTAGATGAAATATAGCAACTTGAGAAAGAAGATAAAAATCAACAAGAAAAATGTGGAGAGCAACATAAGTCACACAAAAAGTATGAATGAAGATGCATTAAGGAACAGAGAATTTTGAAATAAGGCAACTGGAAAAGGCCATAGGAGCTATCGGTGATTTACACACTTAAGATTCTTAATGGAATGAAGACACATGGAGGGGGTGGAGCTGCAATTGGAAAGAAACAACTGCTATCTTATTTGATCCTTCCAGGAAATTATTCAGGAGTGATTAGTTGTCATCCTGGGGAGCCTACAAGTCTGACCAACACAATGTGAGGGAAACATAAAACACACGTTTTACAGTGACTCTTGAATTTGGAAGCTATATTTTTTTCCTTGTGACGTCCTTTTTCACTTCTTAATTTTATTCTTTTGACAAATATTTAGTGTGATAAAGTTTTGGGAAAAAGAAAGGAGGATTTGGGTTATTGCTTTTTTAGTGACCAAAATTAAAGAGTGAAGCTTTATTATACACCAGACTAAAATATTAATGATAGAACATACTCCACATTAGCATTTTAAGAAGAATAATATTTGCCAAATCATAATATAAAAACAACTATAAATTAATAAGTGTTGTAGAATTATTCTGAAAACCTTAAAAATTATAAAAACAACTATAAAGTAATAAGTGTTGTGGAATTCTGAAGACTTTAAAACTTATGGTGATTTAGACATTCAACATCATCAGCTCAGCAGGGGGTGTTCATTGTGGATATGACTTTCCATAGCAGTTGTTTTTACTTCCAGACAGACTTCCAGTTTTGTCTCCACATACAGCACATGGTCAGAAATGACAGCTTAGGGTTTGTGCCATGAGCTCTGATGGCAGTGCTCATCTAGCTGGTTAAGACGTGACTTTGTAAGAATGCACAATGTACGTGATGATGCCTTGGCTGTCTTTCCCCATCTGCCTTGAGGCTCCCAGGAAAGCCCTTTCACTAGTGTTTCCCATGCAATGTCTCTCTGGTTGCATTTTGGGTTTTATTTGGGGAGATTTTTTGGGTTTTTTTGTTTGTTTGTTTTAGGTGGTTTTTTGTTTGTTTTTGGTTTTGCTTTTGGTTTCTGTGTGTTTTGTTTTGTTTCTTTTTGGTATAGGTGAATTCCAAGCAGCAATTTAACTAGCTTTGGACTCCTTGCTTTTAATCATCCAGTTCCTTATAGCTATGTATTCTTTTCATATCTTAGATTACAGAATCTCTTGAAATTCTGATAAACTTAAAGATGCCTGCTTCTGGGAAGAAACCAGAAACAGAATTATTAAAATGTGTCTGTGTTTTAGATCAAAAATACATAATGTTTGACAATTGCTTGCAGGGAAACCGCTTCTGTATAACTTGGTATAACTTGAAGACTGTAAAAGAACTGTATTGATATTGAATGTATGCTTTTATTTTTTAGTAAAGGCTATATTTTCATTGTTAAAAAATGAATGCTGGTGTATTGAAGTGAAAATACTTTAGGAACTTACATTTGAAAGAGAAGAAAGCTTAAAATTCCCAGTATTAGGATTAATCTTGTTTAGAACAAAGTTTCATTCATGTTAGATAGAAGACTGGGATCTCCTCCCCATTTTTTCATTCCTATTCACATTTCCAAGTGGCCAGTGAACAACCTTGGGAGCTTAAATGCTAAGGTTAAATGCTAAGCTTTAATGCAGTTGGGTACCTTAGACATCCATGGAGGTATAGAAAAGGATCCAGGTCAATGAACACAAAAAAGTCTAGACAAAAAGACAGAACAATAAAGACAGAAATTTTAAAAAAATCCTCCATTTTTTACTGCTATCCCTAATTTTCAAGATCTAACTAAGGACATCAATACTGAACCCTTTCTTGTTTATAATTAAATAGCTAGGGTGCTTCTGCAGCCACTAGGCCATTGTACTGAAAGTGTTCAATACAAATATTTCACTAAATTGACTGTACATTTTAGTGATTTGTCAAAATTTAATTTTAATTTAAAAAATTATGGCATGTGATTTATTATCACTTGTGTGCAGCAATATCTGTAGAATGCTACAATTAAAAGTGTTTTCTGTCCTGCAGATGCAATTAATCTGAAAATATTCCCATATTACGAATATTTTGAGATGTATTATCAAAGGTATTTTGGTATTTAAAGATGCATGTGAATACTGCAACTGGATAGCATTTCCTCTATTGTTTTTTCTTAAATGAAAGGTAAGTATGAAACAAACAAAGCAATTTACCATCTGATTTGTAAAGCAAAATTTTTTGTCCCATATATCCAAGAAAACCAGCCCAAAATAAGTTTCTGGTTTTATGATGTTGCTTTTATGACATGGCAGGGTGGGTTGAGGAGGGGAGAGCAGTGGATGTTTCCTACCATGACTTCAGCAAGGCTTTTGACACTGTCTCCATAACATTCCCATGGGTAAGCTTGTGTGTTGAATGAATGAACAGTGAATCAGGAACTGGCTAAATTGCAGAGCTCAGAGGTCATGACCAGTGGAGTAGCATCCCCTTGGAGGCCTGCAGTCAGTGGCATTCCCCAGGGATCAATACTGGGACTGGCCTTACTCAGCTCATTCCTCAATGACCTGGATGAAGGGTTAGAATGTACCCCCAGTGACTTTGATGATGATGATGATACAAAACTGGGGGGGTGGCTGATACAGCTGAAGGCTCTGCTGCCATTAAGTGGGACCTTGATAGGCTGGAGAGTTGGCTGGAGAGAAACCAAGTGAGGTTCAACAAGGGCAAGTGCAGGGTCCTGCAGCTGGGGAGGAACGACCCCAAGCAGCAGCACAGGTTGGGGCTGACCTGCTGGGGAGCAGCTCTGCAGAGAAGGACCTGGGAGTCCTGGTGGGTGACAAGCTGGCCCTGAGCCAGCAGTGCCCTTGTGGCCAGGAGGGCCAGTGGGATCCTGGGGTGTATTGGGAAGAGTGTGGGCACAAGGCTGAGGGAGGGGATCCTGCCTCTACTCAGCCCTGGTGAGGCCACATCTGGAGTGCTGTGCCCAGTTCTGGGCTCCTCAGTGCAAGAGAGACAGGAGATCCTGGAGAGGGTTCAGATGGGGTCACAGAGATGCTGAGGGGTCTGGAGCATTTCTCTTATGAGGAGAGACTGTGAGACTGTGGGATCTGCACCTGTTTATTACGGAGAAGAATGAGAGAGGATCTCATCAATACATATAAACATCTTAAAGCTGAGCATCAAGAGGATGGTGGCAGACTTTTCGGTGGTGCCCATCAACAGGATGAGAAGCAATGGCCATAAAATAAAACACAAGAAGATCCAAATCAACATGAGGAATAACTTATTTTTGTTGAGAGTGGCAGAGCACTGGCCTGCCCAGGGAGGTCATGGAGTCTCCCTCTCTGGAGATACTCAAAACTCACCTGGACACTTTCCTGTATAAATGCTCTAGTTGACACTAACTTGGCAGGAGGAGAAGACTAGATGATCTCCAGAGGACCCTTCCAATCCTAAAAATTCTGTGATTCGGTTTATCAGAAGACAATTTTGTTGAGGAATTTTTAAAAATATTCATGTAAAAATGTCAAAAATTCATAAAATTGGATAAAACCATTTAAATCTAAACGGGTTTATTTGGCTTTGAAGATAAGTGTTTTAACTGACTTAAACTTCCACTCTTCATTTTAACAACAACAAAAAAACCTTATCTATATTTATATTCATGGTATATGTATTGATACACAGTATCACATGCAGATCAACTCTACAACCATTTTCCACCAATTCTCAGTTTAGAAAAAACCTGCTTTTGAAAGCGGATATTTTATTGTCTTTTATTAATAACACTGAAATTATTTCTCAGCATTCTAAGGACCTGATATAAATGAGGTGAGCAGATTTTAAGTGTCTAACCTACATGAATGCACATATAAACAACATATTAGAAGACTATTTTCAGGCACATAGTTGTATTTTAAATTGATGCTTCAAGAAGGACACAATATTCAACAGAGTCTTTGGAAAGAGATAATGAACAGAAGAATAATATTGTGAATTTCCATGCCCTTATAATGCTGTCTTGAGATAATAAAAGCACGAAAAATGAAATGTGAAATTGCAGGCAGATAATGAGAGGGCAAACAAGGAGATCTAAGCTCCTTGGACAAAAAGGCAGTAATACTGTGTGGGATACTTTTCAACTGAAAAGCATGACAATAAACAACTCCTTTTTTTAACACATGAGAAAACACTAAACAAAACCAGAAAATAAGCTTTAAGATCTCTGTCTCTTCTAAGCTCTCCCTTCATTAAAAGCCCAACAGGAGTTTTGATCTGTTGACACAGTATGAATAGAAATTACAAAGATCACAGCTATTTTTGTCATTTATTTTGCCAGTAACAAAGAAATTGGGCATGAAGAGCACTTATACAAAGAACAGATTAATTACTCAGAGGCAATAAATTAACATGGATATTATTACTGGCATTGGCAAGATATTCCACACTGGAAAAATAAAAAATCTTATTTTCATTTTTCTCAGACTGAAATCAACACGGAGGTTGCTAATTTAAAGGTTAAGTTGGTGTTTTTTACCTTTAAAGATTCTTCTTTCCAGTAGTTCAAATCCCAACAATATACATACGCATCCAACTCAAACTTACCATGAAAGGTCAAAACATTTTTAACTACTCATTTAAACAAACAAACAAACAAAGGTGATTTTAGTTCAAAAAACAATGCTACATAGATTTGTAGATGCAATTGCTTTATGAATAATATTCCATTTTAAAATAAATCCCTTCTTTTCAGTTTTCAGGAAGTAATACTCTCTAGATAAAGTGCCAGTCTTAGCCAGTGTGCTTTACTCTGAGCAAGATATGTTCAAGTACATATTGAATTACGGGAAAGTATATTAGTTATTAGCAGTGTCCAAATGATTTTTAGCAAAAACTCAGAAAATGTAGAACTTATGGAACACCACAATAACCTTGATCAGTTTTACTAAAAGAGCCATATTGCAGTGCAGCAAAGCAAAGTTTTACCTGTATCTGCTGATTTTAAGTTTAGTGTTGTATTTGTACAATTTCTGTGTGAATGAAGTACACTTAAATGTCCAGTTATTTTGGCAGAATTTCCTTGAAGTCTCATAATAATATTTTAACCACTGTCTCCATCAACAGTGAAAATAAAGCATTAATAGCCTTTGTAGCCTGAGACCTATTAAATCAGATTATTAGACTTCAATGGCCTTTATGGCCTAGAGACATAATACCCTTTTCCTTTCAGATCACCAAACACAGTGCTTCCAGTAGCACTGAAGAGCTGGCTGAAGATCTTCCGTTTCATTTTTTAAAAAAAACAAATCAAACCAAACCAAACAAAAAAACCAACCAACCAACCAAACAAACAAACAAAACAAAAAAGACCCCACAAAACCACAGGATTTTTACTTTTGAATTGTCTATTTTGTTCAGATCATAAAAGTTAAGCAAAGAAGAGAAGTACATAAATATACATGGGCTTTATTCTAGCAAGATTTTCTGATAGTGAATTTTGACTTTGAAAAAATCGAGGACAATTTTCTTGTGTTCTGCGTACAGTTCTTCAAAACTATGACCATACAGATGAAGAAACTGGGTAAATGACATTGACTGTCTCAAGTAGATTTCTTCTTTCTTTTCAAGATAACATCACTGTTGAAAATTCTGTATTGTCTCTGTTTATTTTCTTTGGACATTTGTCTCCATGTCATAATTTTACTTGCTTATTTTCAACAACTGGATAATGGTGTTACCTAGTTCCCTAATAAGGGGAACTGTGAAGGAAAGCTTTCAATATGATGCTCCGCTGGGAAAAAAATTAACCACTTTTTCATGACTTTCGATCGTAATAGAGACGTAAAAGGCACCATACTGCAGTAAAGGAGGGTAAGTGGCTTTTTTACTCTTCAGCAGTATGGTTTATCCAAATAACAGTACAGAATTGCCATAAACCTACAAAGCAAGGTGTTTCCTTCAGCTCGTGCAGTTTTGGTGGGTGCTAGAAGGAGGCTGTCTCCCCACTGAAAGCCTGTGCTGGAGGCAGGACCTGGGGCACCATGGAGAGATGGACCCAAGCTGGAGAGGGTTTGCTGGCTGGACTTGTGGTCCCACAGGGATCCCATCTCTGCCTGAAGGACTGCATTCTGTGGAAGGACTCCATGCTAGGGTGAAGTTGAGCCTGGGAAGAAGGAAAGGGTGGGGCAAAACTATGCAAGATCTGGTTTTATTTGTTGTTTGCCTACTCTGACTTTTGATTAATAAATTAAATTAGTATCCCCAAGTCAAGTCTGTTTTACCCATGATAGAAGTTGGTGAGTTCCCAGTCCTTTTCTCAACCCACAAGCATTTTATTATATTTCCCATCCTGTCCTGATAAGGAGAAAAGTTGATAGAGCAGCTTGGTAGACACCTGGCATCCAGTCAAGGTCAATCCATTACACAACCTCAGATATTTTGATAAAATGACAAAACATGTGCTTAAACTCTGATAACCGAGTTCGAAAATGCCTTATGCATAAATACAGAATGTTAAGTTCTACATTTTTAAAGCATAACCTATATCGCACTTATTTGCAATTGCCCTTTTTTGACAATCATCTCATTAGAGCAGAAAGCAAGATTTATGTGAAAATAATGCGCAGGCAATAGAATATTTCACCTTTAGAGATAAAAGTGATCTACTACAATCTAAGATGGAGAGAGTCATAGCGTAGCAGAGGCATGTACTCTCCTTGTGAAATCCCAAAGTCTGAATTTAAAAAAAACAAAACAACCTACCATAAAAAAAAAATCTACAAAAGGTACATGTGCTGACATATCACAATAATTTCAGTCACTAAATACATATTCAAATTGAGTTTTTCAAAGGATTTGAAACCACTAAAAGAATATGCTGATTTTACCATGAAAAGAATACACTTTACCACCAGAGCATTTTTACTTTATCCTCCTAAGATGTTTGCATCTTTTCCAAAATTTTCTGGTGCTGAGATTTGCTTTTAAAAAGCAACTATATTTGAACAAAAAATGAATTGATGCATTGGTATTTAGGAAAATAGAGTGTTCCATATGTTTCACATCTTTTGAGTGTGAATATTTAGCTCCAGAAGGAAAAGCTGACAACAATAAAGTCAAAAGAGGAAAATAGTTGGAGACTAGATTACATCCATTACATCTCGGGAAGGGAAGGGAAGGGAAGGGAAGGGAAGGGAAGGGAAGGGAAGGGAAGGGAAGGGAAGGGAAGGGAAGGGAAGGGAAGGGAAGGGAAGGGAAGGGAAGGGAAGGGAAGGGAAGGGAAGGGAAGGGAAGGGAAGGGAAGGGAAGGGAAGGGAAGGGAAGGGAAGGGAAGGGAAGGGAAGGGAAGGGAAGGGAAGGGAAGGGAAGGGAAGGGAAGGGAAGGGAAGGGAAGGGAAGGGAAGGGAAGGGAAGGGAAGGGAAGGGAAGGGAAGGGAAGGGAAAAAGTAAAGTAAAGTATTATGGAATTAACTTTGTTTTCCTTTCAATGTGGAAAGCAATGAGAAACCTTTCATAAATTTGAGATATAATTCTGCTCTGTTGAATAAAATGATCCGATTGTAACAGTGGAAAGACCGTGTATATAAGCCCTGAGTCAGCCAATAGCCAGACATGGATATTGAAATGTGCTTTCTTCAGAGATGAAAGACTTTAAAGATCAGAGATTAAAGTAATCATCTGTCAGCCTTCTACTCTGACAGAATAGGTCATTGTACCAGAGAGAGTATTTGTGCAGGGTGGAGCAAAAAGAGAGTCATGTGGATTTTTTAGCTTGGTTTGTGGTTATTTGGCTGAAGATGCAGAAGCTCTAAATTAAATAACTCAGCCTTTGTTTTGCCATTTCTCTGTTCTACATAAAATCTGTGATTCATCAGGCCCTCTTCCCTTCATAAATCATCTGATAACTCTTCCTATATCTATTCCTGGCATGGTTTTCCTCTCTCAATGTGTCTCTGTATTGAAATGAGACTCGTCTTTCAGATATTTCTAAGAGACCTTCTGTAACTCAGTGTTCTCTTTAGAAAAGTTAACTGCTATTAACAAAGTACTAAAGTCTTTAGGTCAACTGCCATAGGTTAGCTGCACTCCACGGACTAGCTCTACTCCCTTCTGAACAGAAACAAAAGAAAACAAACCTTAAAGTTGTTTCTGTAAAGAATCAATAGGGCTAATTAAAAGTATAGTCTGCCTTTCTCAAATCACTCTGTTGGCCCCTCAGGACAAAGCCACTTCTTGCTCTGAAGCCCTAGGCAGCTACAATCAGATAAACAAGTGTACATTTATGGTTGATAACAGTCCCATCAGAGACATCACGTATGTTTTCATCAGCTACATAAGGTTTTATTTCCAGGTAGATGAAAATTATGTGCAGTCACACCACTCTGAGAGCCTTATAACTGAGACAGAGCTTAAATGACACTTAAATGTCAGCACCACATTTTGTCTCTAAATGGCTTAGGAAGGGACAGTCACAGGACTGAAACGTGTACACATGCAAGTTACTTTTTGCTTACAAATGCAAGTGGGATTTATGCACTGTAGAAAGTGACTCAGAGTAGCTTTAAAATACTTTGAACTGTGGGGACTCAAGAGGAGTAGTGGGCATATCTCTCTTCCTAAACATAGGAATGGAAAAGGCCACAGGTGGATTGTTATATTAAATATGTGAACTGTGAATGCTGAAAAAGATTATGCTTAAACTGAGTGCCAGAGCAGTTAAAGAACAATCTTTGTATATTTTCATTTTGTGTCTGAGCAAAAGTAAAACCAGGATAATTTACAGCAAGCAAACACATCCACAAGTTCTAAAAAAAATCCCGGGAAATTCTGATTGTACTTCAACTTTTGTTTTAATTAGGCTGCACCTTTCCCCATCGTTGGAAAATAGTATGGGTATTAGAGACAGTAGAAATACAGTACATGCAAATGTGTGAATAAAGATTTTTTTTCACTTTATAAATTTCTGAAAAAAATCAATATACCTTTTTATGACTCTTCTATTTAGAAATTGAAGTCATGCTATATTTGTTTGAAGTTCTCTGTATTTTCATCTGGCAGGCAAGATGGAATTGAAGGATATGATCCATTCTACTAAACTTGGAAGGTTGTTTTATTTCTGTTTGTTTAGTTTTTCCAGTTCCAGCTAGAAAAAGCCCCATCAATTTCCATCTCACCAAAGTCTGCTGAGGTTTGGTCACACCATCTGTTTGGGAATTTTCTCATTATAGGATAAGTAAATAAGCATTTGATGCTGTGTTTGTACCATGAATGTCTCTTACACTCTGGCTTTTCTGTAAGTCTAGCAGATCCACTTCATGTGTTGTGTTTTCCCCCTACAAAGCACTATGTGTGGACATGAAGATGGTTATCACCTTTATTTCTGCTATCTTGACTCTGGTTATGCATTAAAAAAAGGCTTACAATTCTGAATTCAATAAAAGTAAGAAAAAATCATTTCTTGGAGAATCTATTAGTGACACTAATGAACTCATAAAAATCATGCCTGAAAGATACACATTTTAGAGCTTTTGTAGGTATCGTCCTGCCTTCATACATGCCCCTTTAGTATTCCTAATTTTTCAAGATCAATGGAAGATTAAAACACTTCTCCATACACACTTTCTTATTCTTTTGTGTTTTCATACCAGATGTTATTTACTTTTTCATTTTTCTGATATTCAGGGGATGAGGAGGAGGAGGAGAGAACAAGCAAAGTGCTCCCACTGATCTGTGTTTACCGTGGGGAAGACAGAGCACATTGTACTTCATATTTTGTGATTGACTTGCTGTCAGGAGCAAGAGTTCCTTGGTTTCAGTTGCATCCCCAAGAAAGCCCCTTTTCACACAGTATGGATATTACCCTTATAAGAAGATCCATACTGCCTGAAGTTTCATTACTGTGTTGAAAGCATGTGCTCCCTTTGCTAATTGGGACTTAAGACTGTCAGGCTACTTGAATTCTGAAAACCCATGAGCTTGACGAAGAATAATCCACTGTACCTAAAACATATCATGTTTTTACATATGTATTTTTTTACTTCTGATTTTTGAGAAAACAAGGTCTGACCTTTCAATATGGCTCACAAATTGTCATGCCTCACCATGTTACTTCAGTATCAAATTGTTACAAAAACAGCTCTTGGAATAGTCAAGGATTTAAGTTAGCTTAATGCAAGTACTTGTTTAGAAGATATTACAATTAAAGTCAAAGATATTTCCCTCTGGTTTCTCCAATCTTAATTTCTTTCACATTATTCCATTGAAATATATATTTTATTGTGTACATAAAAGCTTTCAGGATTCTAACCTACTGTGTGGATCATGTTGACTAGTTATTCAAAGAAAAGATGTCTGAGACTGGGAGATGTTAAACAACTGATGAAAAATGCCTAAGCAAAGCTGTGGAATCAAGTTTCAGCTGAGAAATTATTGTGAACAGCAAACACTATTTTTCCAGAAATAGAGCTCTGAGGAATACCAACAACGAGGACTCAGTCTGGTTGGTGAATTAGTCATCTATTTCTTGAGAGAGATTTTCATTCCTCCTACAGTTTGTTCTTTCTACAGCATTTGTACCCAATAAGCTAATATCTCACACATTTCCCTGATGTTGTCAAATCTCAATGGAATGATTCTTTGCTTTTTCTTTCCTTCAGAATTTTTTATCTCTTGTAAGAGCCTAGACAAGAGATGCGGGACTCTCAAGCGGCTCTTAATAAAACTGCTGTTTATTGCATAGATGAAATTACAGCAATCTTGGTCATGGATAAGAAGAGCCAGCTTAAAGTTGCCAGTCACAACTGAAAGCATGCTTGAGAGACGTAAGTTCTGGTTACAACACGTTACATCTTCTTCTGTATTCAATATGTCACTTTACAACATCCAACCAGTAAAAGACACAAATCTTATAGAATTTACGTACAGCCTATTAGAATTACCATTACCATACTGTGTTACATTTTAAACCCTAAAGGCTACTTTCTAGACCCCTTTTTTTCTTCTCTGCGAAGGTGGCAGGGTCTCTCCGACCCTTGGACTCTTCAGCTTGCAGGAGCATCCCTTCTGTTTGCCAAGGATCAATCAATGGGGATCTTTCCTTCAGCTCACTCAACCATTGTCTTTCCAGTTGTTTAGTAACTGACTGGCTTGAATCTTATACATCAAAACTTGCCTTCATTTCTATTTCACTTACAGGTTTCATATCCTCAAAATCTTTTGCCAAGCAATCATATTTATAAGGCTTTCCTGTTTCATCTTTCCCAACAATCTCTGATGGGTATTTCCTTTACTTTTTTATTTTTTTCTATTTAAACTACCGATTGTCTCCTGCAAATTTTAAAATTTTTTTATATGATATTTTCAAGATACCTTTATACTTTCATCATCCATGACCATTTTTTTTAACTTCTACCCCTTTCTTCTTTATAACACTGCACTGCTTTTTAAACTTAGGTCTAATGAAGATAATATTCAGAAGCATGAAAGGACCAATTGTAGGTCAAAATTTATTTAGTGCTACTTATTGCATCACCTGTTAGTTTTTCTTCACTTTTCAGAGGAAGAATTAATATTCTTAATCACTTTAAAATCATGGGTCAGTTTTCACTTATTTTGTTTAATCAGCCAATAGAATGCTTAAACTCCCAAATCAGTATACCCAATACACACGAATGTAGTCATAATGATCAAACCACCCCCCCCCCCCGATTCTATATTTGGTAATCTCATCAACTAAGAGTGCTGTTGCTTAATCTGCTGTGGCAGGAACTTTGCACCACTTCGTCTGAATCTAGTAGTGCCAATGAAAGAATATTTCTAAGTCTATGCAGTTATGTTACAGAAGTAGTACAGCCCTCTCTTCCTCATATTACCTATTTCATATTGCTGCTGAAATTTTGCCAAATAAAAATTAGTACGTAGCACTGTGTTTTGTGCTTTGTGTAAAGGAAAGCTTAATAGACTATTTTATTAATATAATTTCTTATCTGTATCTAGATCTAAACCCAAATGGAATCTGAATAAATTCCCAAACAGTATAGTTTTCTGAATACAATGTTACTTTTATGTGCATCATACAACTTCATGTACCCACTTCCAAGTGACAAATATCCAAATGGTAATTTGCCAGCCATGCATATCTGAGGACTGCTACAGAAAATAAAAGAGTCAGAGAAGCATAAGTTCTGTTCCTTTTATGGGCTCATTCTCTCTGTCTCCCAATCAAACTGGAAATAACTACATGATATGTAGTCATCTTTGGTCTGTTTGTAGTGACAACTGGTCTGGTGTACAGACTGTTCGAAGCATGTGTCTTACAAACATTGAGAGAAATGGATGAAAATTTCTGCCTAAACCAGAAATTGAACAACATTGTTCTCCAGAGCATTTCAGCAGATAGCCTGCTCTTAAAATAGTTCTCTGGTGATGGAATTCAGGACAAAGAACATTGTGAGGTCTGACACTACCCTAACAATATAGGAAGTGCTAACATTGTACTCAGCTGAGAAACTCGCAGTAACTACTGCTGGGCACTTCAGGTGCTCAGTGTCTTCTTATCTGTAGTCCTCCACTGCATTTTGGTACTGAAGAATAGCTCACAAAATTCTGGCAGTTTTGTTCTTATTTTCGTTGTTACAAATAGAAAAAGACCCCAGACTAATCCCAGCAAGTTTTTGTTTGCCTCTCCATATCTGCTTTTCCCTTGAAGGGTCTTTATTCTGATAAATTTCTAAGGAAGATAGTATTGAGGTACAATGGAAAATGGATGGACAGCTTTACTGTATTTGATATCTATAATTATTATTTGGCAGTGGTTGTTTTAATCTCTGGTGGAAAAGCCTTTTGTTAATAGGATTTATAAAAATATTTCAAAAAATAACAAGTTATGTTGGAGATTAAATCCTATCTCCTGGTGCTAGTGCTCAGGCATACTATAAATGCTTAGTTAGTGTCCGACTAGTCTAGTTGAAGAATCTGTTCTCAAATAGAAAAAGACATTTTACCTGGTTTGAGTGTTCACTTCTTTCCTGCCTTGTGATGACTACAAATAGTTTTGAACATTTCTTCTCAGTTGTAAGACCTTGTTATGCATGCTTGTTAACTTAGTCCAGAAAACCACATTAAAAAGAGTGTTTTGGAGAATTTCTCATCTGCACTACTGTGTCTGTTATTTTTAAGTCTCTCTCCATTTACAATAATTTGAAATAAATTTAATTTCTCAATTTAAATTTTTTTATGTCAGTAAGGGCCTAAGTAGTTTATTATCAGATTTTTCCCAAATTTTGAAACTCACTTTAATGAGTAATCCATATTGATAACAATGTGTAGATGAAAAATTCAGACTCCTTCAGATTTTTCTGTGTTTCCATGCGTGGCTCAGTGTTGAAAGAGAAGGTATATAGTAAATTGAAAATGCACACAGAAAATCAATAATATTGGCAGAAAATTGTTTCCCTGCTTCTAGCAGATAACCTCATTGTTTATTCTTAAAAAAATCTATAAAGTGACCGTTTTCTGTTATATGTTGAACTAGACTGATTGAAGGATTTCAGAAAAAAGTTACAGTGTACTTCAATAATTATTATAGTCTCCTTTCACCTATTTTATTATATGTGGGTAGATTAAATTAATATTTTGAATTAAACACGAAAAATAAAAGTTTAGGACTCTGGCAACATCATTGACTACCAGATTTTAAGTTGTTAAAATAGGCACCAGATCAAAATTTAGCGCAGATCCTTTCCTTGTAGAGCAGAACTCCCCTGAACCATCACTTGCTGCATTGACATTTTGGCAAACACCTTCTTCAATGAAGGATACTAGGGAAAGATCTGTCCGAAGCTCTGTACAGCTATCATTCCTACCACAATAGATTACTTATACATTTATTTTTGTTTAAACATGTGACAGGCCATGATAAAGACAACCAGCTTACTCCCATGCTCCAAGACTTGGTTGGCTTGTTTGCCAAAGCCTGACCTCTAAAACCTTGTGAGTCAATGACAGGTCTGTATTAATGGCTTTTTTTGGGAAACTGTCTATTTGTTCCATTGTTAATTTGGGATGATTCCTGATTTTGTATACTGAATTTTCAACTTCCAGATAAAATACTGGAAAAAAAGGATCAATTGTGTATTATAACGAAGTAGACAAACTCAGAATGATTTGAAAAATCATGAAGGGCAATGCTTTCCTACTGCTGAAAGCCTTTTACAAGTTCAGTGTTTTTTTGCAGAAAAAAATCCACTTCACAAGTGAGTATAAATCATGCAGTTAATGTCTATATGTTCCCTCATTAATGTAAAACTTCAGTGTTGTGATTAATCTTTCTAGAAAAGAATTATTTTAAGACAAAAGTGTTGGCCTGTAAATGTAATTAAATCAGAAATCTGACTATATTAGTATTCTGAAGACTATAAAGGCTTAATGTCTGTGCATACTGACACTGAAGAGGTTCTTGAAAGGAAGTAATTATAAACAAATAAGTAATTATAAGCAAAAAAAGAAAGGAATCATAGTTCTGTAAATATTTGTAGGCCCCAGATTAAAAAAAAAAAATCAATGATGACTGTTTTTGCTCCTTTGAAATCCTACTGTAAGACCTATTAAACCGAAAAAGAATAAAGAAAAGTTTAGTGCTGAAAATCTAAACCTTCAACCAATCAATGCTGATTAGATTTTACAGTCTAACTACAGTTTTTATAGTTTTCATCTAAGCATTTTCTCCTAGATTATGTTTCTGGACAGATCTATACTATAGGAATTGCTTTAATCTCATTCACTGACAGGCTGACAACTACCAAGCAATGCAATTTAGCTCTCACAAAAGCCCAATATTTCTTCTCCTGCTCATTTATAGTAAAACTCACCTGGTTTCAATAACAGTGTACAATATTTTCCCACCAGCAGTTTCTCCAGTTGTGAATTTTCAGATCAATTCTTATCTCTAGGGATGACCATTTGCATCCTGTGAGATCTTTCATGCTCCAATGAACAATAGAGTCATAAAATGTGTGTTAACAGTTGGCCTCTACATGTATCTTTGCTGAGCCTTCCAGGAACAGTGTTTGTGAAGAATATCACCCTGTCCAGAAAAAGAGCCCAGTGCTCAGCAGGGCTTGGGAAGCATTTCCCATTGTGGTACAGTATGAATTACTCTTGCAGCATTATCTGGCAAAAGGGCAAGTGATACATGTGGTCTACTGACACCTCACATTACTTACACCTGAAGGTCACAGAATCACAGAACGGTTATACTTGGATTTATCTGGTCCAATCAAAAGTTGGCAACCAGCTGCAACTTATAACAGGTGAATCTTACTAAAATGAGTTAGTGCTTCTTGCTGAATTGCCAAAGAGCTCTTGACTTCAAAATTCTGCCATGACTGTCCTTGAAGTTGAGACAAAAAAACCTCCTTTCTTCCTTTACACATCATTTTTCCACCAGGATTGCATTTAAAAAAATAAAATTTATCCAATCTGCATCTGGAGGAATCTTACTGAAGGGCTCTGAAATGTTGATAAACTTTGTAAAATGTGTTTTGAAGACTGTCTCACAATTTTGTCAGCAATGTGAGATTTGAATTTATTGTAAAGGTCTGTCAAATTATGTCCTACAAAGAAGGAAAAGTAATAAAATATGAAAAGCTCTAGTGACTGAAAGAAAGTCATGTCTAAAAAGATATTTGTTAAGAAATCAAGTTACTTAATATTCAGTAATTTATTGGGCAAACAGTTATTGATTGTTTAATTAATATTTTTAAGGTTACCTGACAGCCAGCAAGAACTACTCTAGTCTTTATTGACTGCTTCAAAGCCACCCTGTGCCAGAACAAAACCATTGGGCTAAGTAGCACATATCTTTAAACGTGTGATTAGTAACTACCAGTGATCATAATTAGCTTATTTCTTCCTGATTCTTTGCAACTTCAAATTATTAAAATGGGATTCGTGTAACCCTAAATGGTTGGGAGGCCAGTGTGACTCCAGCACACCACTGTCACTGCTTTCCCACCACGCTCTCAGCATCTCAGCTGCAACATCTCCTCCTGGCCCTTGATGCATCCCCAGTGTAGAGGGAACGCTGCCTTTCCCAGCAGCTCTCTGATGTCCTGGTCACCATGCACCACCTGCCCTTTAGGAGCTCAGTTTGTGCTGAAGCCGTGGTGTGAACCAGAGTCCCTCCCACAGCCGTGGATCCAGCTCCTGACCTTGCCTCTCCTCCTACAGGTGATTCCAACTACACAGAAGTACTGCATAGTAATGCACAAATTTTGTAAAGAGAGGATCAAAATCCAGTGATGTCTAAATTGCTTTTTATATGCTATAGGGAGCCTTTGCACGGGGGAGGAACCTTAATTTGATTGATCAGAAGCTTATTATTGAAAAGAGTACATTAAGCCTCTAATATATCCTCAATATTACATATAAACCTGAAAGATAGTTCAGGTAATTCTTTTGGGAGATAATGTAGAATAAATTGTTCTAACAAAATCTGTGATTACCAGTGATTCTGCAACCCACTACCTTAGGATTTAAATTGCATGACTGTTTCCTACTTGGAAACTTTTCCTTTGCTTTTATTAATTCACTAGTGATTTTCCCAGTTCGTATGAAATATGAGAAGACAGAGATAATAACAAAGATGAAATTGGTTATAAAAGTGAGAAAATAAGTAGAAACATTGTTTGAAAGGCAAGAGATAATTTGAGATATGATCTTGTCTTATTTTACTGTTTATCTGCCTTCCAATCTTAGACTCCTTAAGGGAACACAAGGCTAAATCAACGCTGATTTCTTTATGTGCTTATTTTTGCCTCAGTTTTGCTGTCGGAAAAAAATAGGAGAGACTATTGAGCAAGCATCCCTTTATCATACCTTCTCTGGTGAACACCAGAATACAAATTTCTGTAAATAAACTACTGCCTTGATTTTTTTTCTTTTCTTCTTGTACCAATAAAGCTCAGTTTTTCAGATTATCCCAAATTTGTGACTTCCTTTTAGGGTTTTTCCAAACTCCTACTTTGAAGCATGGAAGGAATGAAGGAAGGGAGGGAGGAAGGGAGGAAGGCAGGAAGGGAGGAAAGCAGGAAGGCAGGAAGGCAGGAAGGCAGGAAGGCAGGAAGGCAGGAAGGCAGGAAGGCAGGAAGGCAGGAAGGAAGGAAGGAAGGAAGGAAGGAAGGAAGGAAGGAAGGAAGGAAGGAAGGAAGGAAGGAAGGAAGGAAGGAAGGAAGGAAGGAAGGAAGGAAGGAAGGAAGGAAGGAAGGAAGGAAGGTCCTTGTCGGTGGTGCTGCATC
The DNA here is from genome assembly GCF_021018805.1 of Prinia subflava. NCBI lineage: Eukaryota > Metazoa > Chordata > Aves > Passeriformes > Cisticolidae > Prinia > Prinia subflava. The sequence continues at coordinate 57,451,070 of NC_086247.1, forward strand.
TCAGGCCCCAGTGAGCTCCTGGTGTTTTTCTGGGTTTTCAGTCCAGAGCAGGGCCGATGAATTACAAGAAAAGGAAAAGCCACAGTCTGGGGATCTTCTCTGCCTCAGCTATCTAAAAAAAACCCAAACCTCTAACTAAAAGCAAAGGAGAGCTCTCTCCCGCTGTCCGTGCTGCAGACAACACAGAGCAGGAGAAGGAATGAGTGGAGCAAGTGCAGTTTCTGATAACAAACTCTGAACTTCTCTCCCCTTCACTCAAGGAACCATTCTTAAAAGTGCAGAACTTAATATGCAGCAAAACCGGAACACACAACTGGGGATACAGCCATCATAAAGTCACCCCAGGACAGAAGGAATCATGCCAAGCAAAAAGACAGGTGACTGTAAAGTTATATAGTTACCAGAAAAGTGAAAACCCAACTGTACATAGTGAGTGTAAGAAATCTATGCTGCTTATCTGCTATCTGTCCATGCAAATTTGATCTCACAGGCCTTGAAAATGCATTACAAAGATTGTTGGTACATTGCTTTACATGCACGTGTAATTATTTTTTTACAATCCTGTGTCACATTTGTCTCATATCGGGCCTTACTGTTTATATATGGCTCAAAGGTTCCCTGAGATGCATGGGAGTCTTTAAACAGATAAAATCAGAAGATGATAACTACATCAGAATGCATATACATAGATTACAAGAGCTGGTGACTATTAAATATAAAATCCACTATGAATATGGATAGCAATCAATTCCGTGTAAGACATTATTTATACACGTATCTAGTAAAAGTGTCATCCATTCAAAAAGTCACTTTTTCTCTGGATTTACACCCATTCAATCATTACAATTAGAGTATCTAAAAACTTCCTAATCTACTGATGTACATTGTCAGGATGGGTTGTTAACTTCAAATTTAGGAACTTATCATGCTGATGTAATGTGTCTACACATGAGAGATGAAGATCAAATCCTGTGTATGTAATGCCACTAACAACAGATGGCTTGGAAGTCTGAAACAAGTCTGACTGCAATGATCCCTCTTCATAAGGCAATTTGGCCATAAAATCTAGAATTCAATAGTGATTTAATTTTATTAAAAATAAAAAAGTGCAAATAATTTACTGCTGACAAATTATATCAAACTTTTACAAAGAAAACTGAATCTCAAAGACAGCAATAGAAATTACATAATTTTGAAGAGGTATTGCAAAAAAGAAAAATCAGACTATTCTGGAAGGATCACCAACATGAGTAAGAAAATGATTTCTTATGGAATAATCACCCATTATTCTTTCACCACTGGGCTTTCCAGTAGGATTGCCAACAAAATAAGGTCTGCCATGGAAATGCTTTATGAGGTTATTTCCCCATGGAGAAAAGAAAAACACAATATTACACTCCATGTCAGAAAAAACATCTTACATTTTGAATATATGGGGCATACTTGAAATATTTTCCCTCCCATATTTTCAATCAACATTCTCAAAGCATTTTCATCTTCATGTAGGCACTCTCAAAGCCACAGATCCTATGCTTATTTAGGCAAGAATTTTGTAAGTTTCCTTCGGAAGATACTCTTCTGTTGTCTTTCCACAAAAATCATGATACAAAGCACAGAGCAACAGCAGCTTGGTGAGTATCCAAGGCTTTCATTAGACATACCTGGACTCGAAAAGGGAGAAGCAGATGTAGATCTGACTGAGGTTAATTCTGCCCTTATCCTAGGTCATAAATATCCAGCAGTAAACTAAAAGAAGAGGAAGAAAACATCTTGCTTAGAGATGAAACAAAATATATGTAGGAAGACTGTGAGCAAAACCAAATTCCTTGTGGTTTAGTCTTGTTTAACGGCAAGATCCACCTTGTAGTTGTTGTTTTTTGTTGTTTTTTTTTTTTTCTTTAATGCCTGTACAGTATTCCAGATGCTGTTATTCAAGTTCTAGTTTCTATTAGAATGTCAGTTACAGAAATAAAAGTGCAGTCTTTTTTTCATGGCTTATATTAAAGAAAAGAAAATATAATTGTTGTCACATGATCCCCAAATAGTTTAAAACCCAAAAGCACTATTTGCTTCTGTAGACGTGTGTTGAGTTAGGGTTTCTGGAGATCTAGTCAGAACACTCTGTGGACATAAACAATACACTTCTAGTTAAAGCAACAGCAGTAGTTATCAAATTCAGTTATTGTAGTTGATAAGGAAATAAGCACCTGCATCAGAACATAAGATTTTTCTCTCTTATTAAGAAAGAAAATCCAATTGATTCTTTCCCTATGCTGCTTCCCTACCATTTCCATTTCTCCCCACCTTCAAAAAAAATCACAAGTATGATGGATTTGAGGTTTGAATTTTACATGTTTATTTGTTTGCTTGAAGTCTTTACATAATTTTCTCTATACTCGGTAACCATAGTGTTGGTGGCTTATTTCATTGTCTTGCATCATTCCTGGCTTTGTATGTGTGAAGTGAAAGAAGAGCAAATCTGTCTGGTCAGCTGGAGCTGCTGCCTAGACATCTGCTGAATGTTGTCTTGGGATTGTGTTTCTTACTATCCCAAAGCAGAGCCATCTGGTCCTCACGTAAGAAACTCTCTTACAGAGATGTCTGTAATTTCTAAAGAGATCTGAAGTTCAAAAAATAAGCCTCTATCATACTTCTTATTCCTATAAACAGTTTGTTTTGTGACATTGTCTCTCCCCACAGTACATTGTACAGAGGTACTGTGTGTGTTCCTTAAAGCACAAACCTTTAAAAGAGCTTAACAAAGTACTGAAGATGTATCTATAGTAACAAGACAGCTACATGGCTGCATTAGACACCAAGCTTTTTGGCACCATACAATTTATTTAATTTTTTAATGGCACATCACAAGGCAAGGAAAGAACATAGGCTTAGAACATTTCATCTATGGGATGGTGTAACAACTTCATAAGAAAAAGTATGACGGAATCATTGTGCTCTTGTTTGATCAAGTCTCATGATTTAAACACAATATTAATTTATCCAAAAAGTAGGAACAAGAACAGGTCTTTAAAGTATGTGGTAGATATATTAATAATATAATATAAAATAATATATTACTTATTCATCAGGGTTAAAATAAACTGTGTCCTTGGAAGTTTCACAGAAAGTCTATTTTGCACACAATTAAGCCATTTTGTGGTGTGTTGAATAGATGTTAATTTTATTTTGAAATTTTTTATGCTGATATATCTGATGACATGATGGGTATTTATCTTAATTAAATTTTCACCAGGATGGTTGCATTTTTTATCAGAAATGCTGTGTATTAGCTGTTTAGACAATTAGCTTTCATTAGGTTACTTGATATCAAAAATCATTTAGATAGAATTCAAAGATCCTTATTGCGTTTAATACTGGCAATTTTGGGTGTAGGGACAATTTTGTATTTTCTTAATGAACAGAAACAATATAATGGTTTCCATGAGTTATCAAGTGCAAACCTGAATGATATCTGGCAGTCACAAAAATTTCACAAACAATGACATGCCTTGTATTTCGTGAACTATTTGAATGAGTTGCCAATCATTCTTCTCTGCCAGTTTTAATCTATCAGCTGACATTTACTGGATGCTGAAACATAGGGGTTCAGTTACACTGTAAGCTGAGACCTTTATTCTAGATTTCTGTACTCCTCTTTATCACAAAAAAGATTCCTCCAGTGCTGGAAGGAATAAGAAAAGCATCCCCTATATTATATTTTTTATATTAACACCATGGACCCAGTATTTAAATACCTTCAAAGAAAAAGGTAAAAAGAAAAACTATTCAATATTTTGTACGCTTTATCTTTAAATAACCTAATCACTTAACTTTAAATAACTAAGAGTATTGTTTGGTTTTCATTTTTTTTTCCCCGAGGAAAGAGCAGAACTCTTTTGTGTAGAAAAAGCAAAATAAAGTGCTAAGAACTTTTTCATTCTATACCCAGTGAAAAACCTTGCTGTACTTTGTCCTGAGCAAGTCAGAAAGCTGCCAGGTGATGGCTGGGTGTCAGGAACTGGAAAGCAGAGACAAAGAGGTGGTCATTACTGCAGTGTAAGCTCAAAATCAGCCTTATCTAAACTGGGCTGCTACAGTGTAACACATTTCTCTGGAATTTTCTTAGTTACTCCAGATCTCCACGATTTATAGGCTTCTGAGTGTTGCCAACATTTTCTTACTTAGCCTCTGAAGTCTTGACTGAAGTGACAGAAAGGTCAGAGTGGCACTGAGGCACTTGTTTATGCTCTCCAGGACCCTTGAAATTTCCTAATCTGTCTAACTGTGACCTCCCTCAGTGAAATCAGCCCCCATGACACTTCTCCAATCACCAGGAACATACGTATATAATATCTGAGTGGTTTTTTTCCTAACAGAACAACTCAATTACATATTACGATTATCTATCTAATTTGAACTGGAAAACCAGTAATCCATTTATGATTTCAAGTTAATGGTAACATGCAGTATATTTAGAAAGTTGATAATGTTTATAGCTAAAATAGAAGACAATAAATCTAGTAATAAATATTCATAAATTTTAAAAAGTGAGTGAATCAGAAGACATTTTCAGTGTTCCAAATATACAATAATTCCATTGTTTACTATAAAATTAAATAATATGCTAAATTATTACAAGTGATTTAACAATCTTATACTATTCTTGCTTTAGAGATTCTAGTATAGTATATTAGAATCTTTTAATACACTTAAGATGTCCTACTACTTTATTTTTGCATTGCAAATATTCACAAGTATGTGGAAATCCAGTCAACATTTCATAAACATGGAAACTACTTTCCCTACATACATTAAAATAATATTTGAGATGCAATCCACTAACTTTTCAATATCACTGCTACAGCTGTAGGTATTTAGTTTTCATCTCTTTATCTCACTGAGGAAGATAGGTGCTGTTCTGAAGCACCGTGATTATGGTCCTGAGCCAAAATCTCCAACATCTGTAGTCATACCCAGTTCACACTCATCCAACATACCTAAATGAAAAATTTAGGCAAAGGGAATCTCAGGGCTTATTTTTGTTATTATTTCTCTCTTGTAAACATGCAAATTTGTATTTAAATAAGTTCCATTTTCTGTTTAGGAACTTTTTAAAAATAATTGTGGTGAGGAGGGTGCTTGATGAGGGACTGAGAGATGTTACATTTAGTAAATGATCCCTTGAAGATTTTGCATTTTCTTTATAATCCTGTTGGCCATGTACTATAATTTTATAGTAATGTTCCTAGTTTAATGATGATTCTAATAGCCATTTTTCAATTTGGACTCTGCTAGATATGTTTATCCCCTTAGATTAACTACTAATTATTTAAATGATAGGATTCCAGTTATACTGTCTATGGACACACCATATAAATTAAACTACTCATTGCTTTTGGAAAAAAAAAATACACTCCAAGTTATTAATGTGTTCATTTCTGAGTCATTGTTTATTTCCCTTCATTATAAAAGATTTATGAGATTCATTACATTGTGGTAATTATCATTTTAGACTCAAGTTTTTTATTTATGCAAGCTTTGCTGGTGATGAAGTACACTGCTACTTACAAGTCAGATTTGATATGTAGTAAATGCAGGACAATGAAACCAGTCAAAATATGTTTAAAGGACTACAAAATGTGTTGTGCTTTATTCCTAGAAACACCTTAGCTTGACATTAACAAAACAACTGCATTGTCTCTTAAGAAGACAGAGAATCTCTAGGATCTATTACTGTAGTATTTCTAGAAGAAAAATAATAGTCCTAAAAAAGTAGTAATGGCTATGCTAACACCACATCATCCTCAGCATAAAGATGTGATTGCCCCGTTTAACACACCACTACAAGAAGATATTACATGGTGAACTCCTGAAGTAACCATTGGCCTTAGCGGTCTCCCAACACATTCATAGCTGTCGCAGCACCCTAACGAAGTGCTTTAACGAGGGGTGACACTGCCCCAGGGCCCTGGAATCCCCAACCAGTTACTGCAGATCAACGTAGATGACAAATGAGACAGGCCTTGCTTGGAAATCTGAGTACCTATTAACTCAAATGCTGATCACGGGCAAGAGTCCAGAAGACAGGCTGGGTAGTGGGTTTTAAGGGGTAGAGTAAGGGTGGAGTTTAGGGTCGGGGACATAACTTTTTTGAATAACAAAAGAACTGAGGAGGAACACAAGGTGGGGTTCACAATTCACAGACCAATAAGGAGAACAAGGGGTAAGGAATAAGTCACATGGACTAATGGGGCGTTGAAGATTAGGCGATTTCCAAAAGGAGAAGTCCAGGCAGGAGGCTCGTCTGAGGGAAGATTGACAAGGAACATTCAAGAACAAGGGGCAGGGTCAGAGTAAGACTGACAGCTCAGTGGGAGGACACAGTCTTGGGATGAACCAACAACACAGGAGGATACAGAATAATCCATTAATACCTCATACCTCAACATACCTCAACACCTCACCAACACCCCAAGGCGGGGACAGGGGCAAACCATTGGGGATAAAAACACAAAAACACGCTGCAGCATGTACCCTTGTCCCTCCTCTGCCTTCTGCATGGCAATGTAGTTCTGCTTGGCAGTGTAGTTCCAGCCGAGGCCACCAGCTTGTCTTTGAGCCTACAGTCCAAACTAATGAGCCCAGCATTTCTTTGAGCTGACCTCCCTCAACCATTTCCAAAGATTTTGGAATGCCAGTCTAAAATTGTAATTTCTATACATTTGTGACTCTAGCACCTCTTTTGAATGACAAAGTTAAATAATTTATAGATCATCAAATAATTTAAATCTGTCCTGTATGACTTTATCAGGAGCTGTGGTTTGAATTTTCTCCAGTGTCCTTCCTCTGGTTATTCCAAAGTACAGATTATTAATATTACACAAAGGTGCACACAGAACATTTTTCCATCACCTGTTTGAATTTGTCAATAACTAATTCAAATCACTTGAAAAAACAAAACAAAACAAAACAAAACAAAAACCAAACAACAACCCACACCAACAAACAAACAAACAAACCAAAACAAAAAAACCCCCACGAAAACAAACAAACAAACAAAAAAACACACACACAAAAAACCCACAAAAAACCCACAAAAAACCCCAAACCCAAACAATTAAAAGGAAGTCAGAAAACATATATATAGTTAGAAGGGACTAATTCAGTCTTAAAATTAAACAGAAAATGTAGCTTAAACTTGGAATTTAAAATGGAACCCTTTTTTCCTTTGTAAGCGTAAGTTTTGTAGCTAAAACAGATTCCGGGGAGTGGAAAAAAAATCTTACTCTTAAAAACAACCTTAAGATACCACAGGGATATTTTGATGAAAAGATAATAAAACAGAAATTTTCTTTCTACTGGGATTTCAGAATTTTTAATTAATCCATTCACTTATTTTTAAAAGATTTCAACTAAAATAAAATAACAACCAAGATGTCTTTGCACTTGGAAAAGTGACATTTTTATAGCCTAGTAAGTTACAGTTGAGATATTTTTTAAATTAATGTGAGTCAAACTAATCAGTAGGGAAGTTAAATTCTTATAAAGGCAATTTGGCAAAGAGTTTACAGCTCTGGCAGCAGGGGAAAGAAAAAGCAATTTTTTGTCTCCAGTTAATTGTCTTGAGTTACAGTCTGAGCGCAGCTGACATTTATTGTTTTGCAGACCAGAAATGTGCAATATTTATCATTATTCTTTAGATTTAACACTATAGTTGACACCAAGCACACTACCTGAGAGACCATGGAAGCAGATAATATCATAAAACATTCAAAGGATATATTCATGTTAGAACATGTTAGATATAACTAAAAGAAGATTTTTTTTTAAATGGCAGTGTAAGCCAATCTTAAATGTAGCAGATTGATTCAGGGGTTGATACTATGCAGATATACTCTAGTGTCTTATTTCCTAAATTGCTCCCTAATTTTGTCTTGGTGTTTTTTGGGGTTTTTTTTGAGGCCCTGGGACCTTAGAGCTAAGATGGGCACTGCAGCTCCCACAGCTCCACCTGTGCTGGGTGAGCAGCACAATTTTCATTTACCTCATGGGTCCTTCAGCTTCTCTCGCAGTGAATTAGACCAAAGAAAATCAAAGTACCCTGTATCCATCCTGATGGAACAGTGAAGGCAGCTGTGATCTGCTTATGTGTATAATGCAAACATAAGCATTACTTTGGCTTGGAGGATACACCGTAGCAGCAAAATGTGGAGCAGTAGGAAGCAGGGGGTGTTTGTGGCTATGGCTTCTCTCTCCCCAAGAAGCTGTTAACATATGAAGCTCTGCTTCTCTGGAAATGGCTCAACATCTGTCTGACAAAGGGAACTGCAAATGAACTCCTTTCTTGCTTTGCTTGTATGTGCAGATTATCTTCCTTTCTTAAACTGTCTTGATACTGGCCCATGGGTAATTTCTTGCTTTTGCTCTTCTGATTCTTCTCCCCATTCTGCTGGGGGAGTGAGGGAGGGAGGGAGGGAGGGAGTGAGTGAGTGAGTGAGTGAGTGAGTGAGTGAGTGAGTGAGTGAGTGAGTGAGTGATGCTTAACTCGCTTCTGTGATTAACCCACAACACTTGTGAATATCACTGTAGACATAACTCGACAAATATTGATTAGTTTAATACTAATTGCTTTGATGATGGACCATTGATCGCGTTTTTAGTTTTCTTTGATCACTTGGTGGAAAAAAAAAGAACAGTAAAATTCATAAAGTATTATTTGCATAATACAGATTTCAAATTTTTTAAGTCTGAAACCAATCTTCCTGAAGTGAACAGGTGACAAATTGTTTGGTTTGAAGAACAAAAAGTGAGAAGTCAAAATTCCTTTTCATGCTTTATCAGTAATTTTAGAAGGCAAGGCTACAAGGTAGGGATGTTTTCACTTGATTTAGTGTGTTGTAGATGGCTATCATGAACCTCATTTTTAATTAAACATATTGTAACCCTGTTGGGAAAGTTGAGCTTTAATTGCATATGAAAGTTACTGAAATAAAGTTCAGAATTTCACTCTTGATGAGGTACTAACACAGTTTTCTGGAATTTGCATAGTTTTGCCATTGACCTCTCTGAAAATTGCAATGGAAACATGAGGAAAATATATTCATAATGATGCAAATAGGAGTAGTAAAGCAATTTCTACACAAAAAGTATTTTGAATTCAACAGGGGTTGTGTTAAAATAACCCCTGTTTTATGACTCTGCTGCTCTTATCCAAGGAGACTTTGGGAATCTTGTTAGATGTGAACAAAAATGATTGAATATTGCAAATGAGATCACTCACATTCTGAGGAGAGTGGAGGGTTAAAACTAATACACCTAACATGTGCTTTCCTCATTGACTTGACAAATAAACTTTTAGCATTAATTCTGAGGATAGTTCAAAGTTAGGTTAATATGTCTTAGAAAAGTCATGAATTCTTAAAAATATGTGAGGTCGTTTGCTGCTCCATAGTTCTATATGATAAGTTGGGATATATTTTTCTCTCTATGAACATTGATTACTTTGTCTATGCATGTATATATGCATATATGAAAATATGCATCAAAGGTAAATTTCTCATTCTACCATAACTGTAGTATTTTTTTTGCTTAAAGCACATTATTTGAACAAATAAAATTACAGAGATATTGTCCAGGATAACAGCAACTCCCTCCTTGTTTTATTGCATGTTTCTATATTAAAAATGTCTACTCTGTTTTGCCATAGTTTAACTTTTTAAAAAAATTAACTATTTAAAATTTTGGAAGAACTATGCTTCAAGAAAATTCAGTGCCTTTAAACACAGATAACTCTATCATATTAAGAAAAAAGCAAGGCTGAATAAAACCAGTTGTGTCTGCCATATATATAAAGCATCCGTATAGAGGGTTTTAAATAGTTTTAGCATCCTTACGCCGTGAAACAGAGACTAAAAGAAAACCCTTTTGTTATATTAAAAAACTCCAAACACCTGAATTTAAATACCATAGCATAATATCAGCTACCACAAGTGCAAAGAGATCTACTAGATTTTGAAAGTAGTATTTTCAAGTATCTCTGAAATAAAAGCATATTTTACTCTCCTAACTTCTTAAATTAGGAGGAGGAAAAATCAGACATGATGGAGACCAGAAGTCATACTGAAATAACACAGAGTTGGAGAAGTAGTTCAGAAAAAAACCTTTGTTTGCATTGGTCCTGTGCCAGTTGAAATATGGAGGTATAAAAGGCAAATCGACAGCAGTTAGGGTTTGGAACAGTGGCCAGAGTTTGCAGAGGCTAGAGAAAGAGCTAGAGAATGCAAGTTTATACCAAAACTGTGGCGGGAAGCCTCAGCAGCAGGGAATGGACAGGAGAGACAGCAGTGGTATCTAAGGATAGACTTCTGTTTCTTCAGGCAGGTGCTATGGAGTCACTCATTTCCAAGAAGATCTGAAATCAATCTGCTGATACTTTCAAGCACCTGGAAACGATTTAGCTGTGTGGCAATGTGCCTGACCTAGAAGCAGTGTTGAGTAAGAGGGCGTAGAGAGTAAGGTTTGTCAGTGTACCCTTTTGCACTTGTTGCTCTGTGTGGCTGATCATTGGCTTGGAGCACAGGCAGAACTAACTAGACTAACTGCAAACAACTTTATAAGTACAGTTCCAAAAAACTCATTCTGAAAGATACCTTGCCATTCATCTCTCATTCAAAAAATTAGGAAACATATTTGTGATAATTTTAAAACACCTGCAGAAACTATTACTGTCCTATGGTCATTTGTTACTGTCCCATGAGTGAAGTCTCTAAATGTCTGCTTCTGTGCACAAGTAGCTGAAACTACAATTAAAACAGATAAAAATACTGTTATTGATTTGACATTGATATGAATTCAAGCTGTTTAATAGAGCTGATGCATACAACTCAGCAACATGTGCATGGATGCTGGCAGATGGAAGAGTCTAATCTGTGGGGACAGTAGCTTCTTCAATTTTGACAGTTTGCTCATGAAAAGGCAACTATTTGTACCACCAGATCAAGTAGTTGCAACCTTAATTGTGATGATACTACCAAAAAAATCACAAGATGTTATGTTTGTTTCTGATTTTTTTTTCCAAATATGCAAAAGAAAGAAGAATTTATGACAAAATACTTTATTCATAATGCAAAGTCAAAAGCTTGAGTGAGAATAAAGCTTCAGAACATGCCCAGCCTTTGGGGCAGGTTCTAAATAACCTAATAACCTAATAACCTAATAAATTAGGTTCTAAATAACCTAATAACCTAATAAATAACCACCTAATAATAAAAGGCGAAAGAGGATGAAGGAGATGCACATATGTAACAGTCTCAAAGATGGTATCCAGAGAAGTAGAGAGAAGTTCTAGCAAGTTTAAGCAAGTTCAGCAATGCTATTTTTTTCCAGGAGTAACCAAGTCTTATTAAGTGCACAAAGCAGACAGATTATTGTATAGCAAGGGCTATTGCTCCCTGTAGAATATCCAGTTAATTATTTTCCAAGATTGGAAGATCTGCATCTAAGAATAGATGAGGAATTTTCATAGCTAAAGCCACTGAATTATGTTCTGATAAACTGCCTCTATATCAATTTCAGTTTTTGTGGATGATGTAGATTTTTAATGACTATTTCATTCCTTGAGTGATGTAGTAGATACAGGACAAGAATCTATATTCCTTATTTCCTGATAGCAAATCTTTTGAAAAATGAAGACTGGTATCCTATGGTTCTCTATTCCCACAATTTCATATTTGTAAAAAGGGAGAAACGTGCGCTGAATAAAGTTAGTAACTATGAGTCACTAGTACGGTAACAATATTGTACAATAAAACAAACCAAACTGAACAAAACTAAAACAAAACAGTTCTGTAAAGGTAAAGACCAGGACTGCCTCCTGAGCAAGGAGAGACTAGCATGGTCTTGAATATTCTGTGATTGTAAGAGCATGTTCCCAGTTAATTGACGTATCAAATGAGGAAGGGCTTGGGAACAAATTTTGTCACTACAACAGGAGGTTATACATGAATACTTTTATATCTTGTTTTAAAATTTTATTATTTGAATTACAGATTATCTACTTTGAAATACTCATGAGCACTAGCAAAACAAAAGGTGCAAAGGGCAGATAATTCATATTAAATCTATGAAGATATAACAGTAGAGGCACCTCAGACATTCACACAGGTCTGAAATGCTGCCAAATCAATGAACTTAACTATGGAATATTTCAGACCTGCTGAGAAATACTGGTAAAGTTAAGTGCATATCAAAGCATGATCAGGTAACAGGTTACAATTCCTGGTTCACTGAGGCCTTAATTCTGAATTTATAAATTTCACCTTGGAAATTCAAATTTTTAGACAAAATGAGATGCTGATGGCTAATTTTTGATCATGCCTGATTTTGTGATGCTTGAAGGATTTCACCCTATATGACATCTAACAGGGAGTTTTCTTTCTCTTTGTGATTACTCTTTGATCCTGCAAACTCCCTAATGGGAGTAATCCTGGAACAAACCCTCTCTCTTCACTCTGAAAATTTAGTCTTTCCATTTGATATGGATCCCATAAGAACTATAATTTAATTTTTTTTCACACTGTTAACAAAGGTCTTAGGATATTCAGGAATTTTTTCTTGGACGTGGAAGGCTGAGTAGAATGCTCTCCTGTTCTTTGCTTGAATGGATTCATTCTGTGGGATTTACATTCCTTTACCAGAATGAACTCTTTGCGCACTCTGCATTCTAAAAGTTCAAATAACCAAAATAAGCCACCAATATTTATCTTTAGTGGAGTGGTTGTTAGGCACTTATACAACAACTCCATTTGTATGAATTTTATTGCTCTTATTTTTCTCTCTTTACATATGGCAGTCTCCTGATTGATTTTATGACCTGCCATGGTACAGTACAAAGTTGGTGAACTTAATTTTGTCTTTGACCCCATGCTCTATGTTTCTTTAAACTTTAAAACTGTTAACTTCATGAAAACCAAAATGTCTATCTGTTTCTTTGGTTAATAACTCTAGTTATAAAAACATTAAGTAAATATTTTCTAGGTTATTCTTTTACAAGCAAATTTTTCACTTGGTTCCTCTGAAGAAATAAACCAAAGCAAAGGAACATAATAAGAAAAAAGAGAAAAAAACCCCAAAACAAACAAACAAACAAACAAACCAAACCAAACCAAACCAAACCAAACCAAACCAAACCAAACCAAACCAAACCAAACCAAAACAAAACAAAACAAAACAAAACAAACAACAAAAAACCATAGAAAAGCAATCTCAAACTCCAGCATCCTATGACTGACCATTATTATCCATACCATCCATGTGATGTGTATGGAAAGGACCTGCATGGGGCTTCATTTTGCATCACAAATCATGAGAATAAGAAAAACTGGAAGCATCAAATTAAAGATCAGATTTAGAGAGCCAGTTTCATGTTCTGTATCTCATTAAACCCCCTTTAAAAGTACTCAAGGGAGTGTGAAATGTCAAGAATTCATTCTGGTATTAGAGATTATTCTTTAATATTGGCAAACTCAAATTAAGGTCTATCATTCAGTGATGGATTATCCCCTACATGGATAAAACAAATGTCTCCTAGTAATTTTTTTTTACGGCTTTATGTCAAAAGTGAAGTTTCCCTCAACTTCTATATCTCAAAGTAGTAACCAAGATAACTCTGGGGATCTTAAGGCCTCAGGACAAAACCAAGCTTATTTTCAAATACCATTGGTATTTATTTTTTGTTCAATTATTTATGGAGACTCCTTCTTTCAATAACACTGTGTTCCTGGGCCAATTTTTTCCTTCCCAAACCAATAGAATTTGTAGAAGTGCCCATACCCACATTCAACAACACACACAGAGGAAAAAAACACTGCTGAGTTTCCTGCAAACCGCAGCTTAGATTACTTCAAACTTATTGATCCTTCCTGTTTAACAAACAAATTTTGTTAAAAATTCTCACTTTAAGAAGTGAATATTTTGTATCCATCTACTGGCATAGACACACAATATACATATACAGAAATCTGTGCTTCAGAGAAACAGTTCCTTATGAACTTATGTCTTATTGGCAGCTTAATGTGTTTTTTCCTAAGCTTTTTTTTTCGTGCTCAAATGAATCCTTTTTCTTCTTAATCAGATGCATGATTGTTACCTTGATGTAAAAATAAAAGACCTTGGGTAAAACTACATGACAAAATTTAATCCTTTCTTGATAACCCAATATAAAGCCAAAAACACATCAGTATTTTAAATTGTTTGATTTGTTTTGTTTTGTTTTTTCCTAGTTTGGCACTCTGAGTTTTTGAGTTGAATAGAAGTTCAAATTTAATTTTATAAACTTGGGGAGAAATCTAGATGTTTAACTCTCACTAAGTGATGGAACATATAGAAGTGACTTGTTCTGAAGGTAAAAATGGGTATATATTCATATACAGTATCTAGGAGACTTAGGTAAGAGCAAAAGATCCAAAAAGATAAATGGAAATGTCTATCTTGATAGAAATTCATTAAGTACTCAATTACGGTTTTGAGCGCAAACTTAAGTACTCTGGAACATAACCCATGTTACAAATTCTCATAATCAAAACTTGCATTGTTGTACTTTAAGAACATTTGAGGAAGATGAAAAGGCAGAAATTGTATTTAACTCAGTGATGGGAGGAGTGCATCTCATGAGAATGCATGGTGATACATATATTTTCTTTCTCTTAGTATTTAATAATATTGAGTGTCAGTTACATTTTCTGTGGACTTGAAATGCTGCACCCGAAACAGCCAGGCCTCTGCAGAATTGGTGAGATCTTTATCAGGATGAATATCCCAGTTAGCAGTCAGTCCAGCTGTTTCTATGGTTACAGATTAATTCAGTGGCTAGAAAGGCAACCTTCAGTACATATATTTCTTGAACTGGGAACATAAGTCAAAGTCGAATATCCTGAGGGACAGCTACATTTAACTGTGGTGTAACAAGTTTTCAATGTCTACGATTTCTTAACTGATACTTAATAAGCAACTTTCACATTCAGGGAAAAAAACAACAACAACCAAACAAGCAAACAAAACCCCAAAATGCACTAAGGTAGCTATTTAAGAAAAGACATAATGTAGAAGCAAACATCCCAACACCTACAGTTTGAGAATTATTTTTAAAATAATTTTTGAAGTCTGAGGAAAACAATTAAAGATAATGACAGGATTGTGGCTTCAGCATAATGAATAACTACATAATGAGTGTTCTTTGATTAAATCTCAAATAAATTAGAATTTCAGTAGCATTCTTTATCAAAGTTCATTTCTGGGCGAGATCACACTAATTTTAGACTCTGTTTTAGGAATGACATTAAGGAAATCAAAGTTCAACCTCCTTATAAATATTCTTACCAAAATGTGACTTGAAAAGCAGGGAATTGTGACACACATTTCAAAATCTTTACATTAAAACTCTGCATGATTTATATGAATGTTGTACTGAGTATGGTGACTATGCCTACAGAAATGCTAGGGAAAAAAACCCACTAGTTAATAGGAAGTGAAAAGAAAACATTGATTATCTTAGTGTTGAGGATACCTTTTCCCTCACCTAAACAGCCTTTATGCAAGAGCCATATGCACTTCAGTCTATCACTACTAAACATGCCAATGTGTCTTCTATTATGGTACATTGGAAGAGGAATAATGTTTTTATCCTTCTGGATATGCATTCATCAGAACAGACAATAAATTTAACAACATCAACATCTATTATCCATTCTTAATTCAGTATAAAGTGAAACACCTTCACATAGAAATACATAGAAATATTTCTGGTGTTGTTTAGTCAAATTCTGATGCGATGTCTATTGGATGGTAGATGTTGATATTCAACCTGTAGATGCTGAGAAATACCTAAAAGAATTTTAAAAAGAGAAAAATTAACAAAAAAGGTGATATCCAGAGCAAATATACCTAAATAGACAAAACTAGTATTTCACCAAATGGAGATATCACTTTTTAATTTTGTTATATGTTAATGAAACACCTCTTTTTAAGAAAAAAATTACATGGAAAATCATAATAAATGGTCCTGTAGAGCCCAGGGTGCTAGACAGCAGGAAGAAATCTAGGATACTTGGATTCTCTACTTCAGGGTAGCTGATGCATCAGATAACTGATGAACAAAATCTGAATTAATATAATAGTAATTCTTCTCATTCATCCAGTTGTAAGGTAGAAGAGGAACCAGAGGGCCTATAAAACAGGGAATTACTGGCTACCATTTTCTTTTTTTTGCAAGTATTTCTAAAAAAGGCTTATTAAGGTATTACACTACCTTGTATGTAAAGTAACACATTTAATAAAATGGATATGTATAAGCAATCACGTACATTTTTCAAACATACACTGTATCGGGTTTTAATACAAAAAGTAATACTTGATGCATGATAGAGATATGATGCTTCCTGGAGCCTTATGACTTGCTCTTCATTTTATGAAAAGCAAATGAAAAATAGACAGGTGTGTCTTGAAAAGACAGGAGTTACAATATGATGGCTAGAGTGCATTAACTTGTACTTTGGAGCTAAAGAAGGACTGTGTAAATGTGAAGTAACTAGGTTGTCTCTTATCCCATATAGAAGTGACTAAAATAATTAATAGTTTCATAAAGAAACAGAATGATGCACTGCATCTTTCCCACATATCTTCCTATGGCAAATGTCTTCATGACCTTTCTTAGAGAGTAAAATCCAGCCTGCCCAAATCTTGCCTGTAGTTACATGCTTAACACTTTCTGTGTCCCAGATGGTTAATCCAGACTGCTGATTTTCCAGGTTTCCAGGTTTGTACTCAGATATAGTACAAGTAGAGGTACAAGACAGAAATACAATACATTTCATGGCTATATCAAAGTGCAGGTCATGAATTCAATTGCTCTTAGAATTGCATTGGGCAGATGAAAACGGGGAAAGAGATACAGAAAAAAATAAAAAAGAGACAGAGATATGTGAAATGAAAAAGAATATAGCAGCTATAGCATGATTGTTAAACTGCATTCTTGAAACAGTTTAGAAAAAGTAGACTTGTATTCCTGCCTGTACAGCCCCTCATCCTAGAGCAGGAAAGGTAAAAAGTGGCAACATGGCCAGAGAATTCTTTGAAATGTGTTTTATATTAAAACACAGCTGGAAACAAGAGATAGCATTTCTTGCATCCTTACTGGAAAAAAGAGACACTCATCTTGAGCAAGGTTGAATAAACTCCCTAGAAGAGTTTTGTGGCTCTCATTCATTTTTATGCAGAAGAAAGAGAACACAATGGCCATGTGACTAAATTTCAGTAAGGCAAAACCTGAATTGCATATCAATGTTAAACAACATTATCTTATTCCAGAATAAAGCTTTATGCTAAACTTATTTTTATTGAAAACTGTTTTGTTTTTCTTTTAAATTTTTTAATTTTTAAAATTAACAATATATTTAGGTGGCTTTACAGAATCACACATAGGGACAGTAACACATACTCATGCATCACAAAGTATTAAAAAATTAGAACTATGGCTGTTGAGTTCAGACCAAGTACTAGAAATTTCCTGGGTGTGAAGTCAAGTTAACAGAAATCGGTTTTCCTAAATCCAGAAGCCATAATAAAACATTGTAGTTAGGCCAGTTCAGGTGTTTAAAAATAAATGGGAAATCTGTTTCTCTTTAACATGAGTGATTGCCCATTTATTCTACTCTAGTTAGTATAGATCTGGGACTATGGCAATAACATAACACGTAAGTTTTCTGGAGCAGAGACCCTGGTCAGCAGAGCTGGTGTGGCAGGAGGAAATAATACTATTGATCAATTGCTTCAGTGACTATTGGTATTTTAGTTGGTAACAAACCAATGAAAAATGTGCTTTCATTGAGAGTGATTTGCAAAATACATTTAGGCAATTAGGAGAAATCTGCAATTGAAGGTACTGACACCTAGAAGAGGAATGAAGTGTAAAAAAATGAGGAAAGGGAAATACTCTAAAAATCCATTCTCTATTTTTATGTGCTCACAGTAAAATACACTCGGAGATATGTCAGCAATACCTTTTTCTTCAAAGTGAACAAGTTTCATTAGCATTAAAAGTAATGATCTTTCAGGTGAATGAGCTACATGAAATAGGAAACATTGCAAAATTAGTTATTATTACAAACCAAATTTTACCTGGCTGAACCACTAATTCAAATAATATTAATTGTAAGTTTATTCTAGTTTTTAATGAAATAACTATTAAAAAACTTTTTTTTTTTTTTTTTAATATATTATTACTTTTGAGCAATGTCAAGTTCTGGAAAAAGATATTTTCAAACACAACTTACCAAAAGGTTCCTTGACACATGAATTTACATTACAGGTTAATGTTAACATCTATTTTACTCTACTGTATATATTTGCAGCCTAAAATTAAAGCTAATTATTTGGAGGAGAATATGAATTAATTAAGAGAATACATTACAATTTATGGATTTAAAAATTATATTAACATGTTCTGTCTCTCTTTAGCCTTAATATATACAGCCGGAGGGCTTATCTTAGTACTTTCCATACAGTATTTGGAACGACTGTGTTCCTACACATGGGTACATTCAGGTTCCAGTGATACTGAGTCCAGACTCCTTAGAAGAGCAGATACATTGAAAAATGAACCACTTATAAACCAAATTATGCCTATGTTCTTCTTGACATAGGTTTTAGATGAACTCCCTTGCAGGTAATTTTTTTCCCAAATGAAGGTAATATGGTTTGAGCAATTGTTCTAATGTGGACTGAAGAAGGATTATACTATATGGCTCAAGTTTCAATCTCCCCTTCCACCTTTCTTGTAAAGATTTCAGGTTATTACACATTGAAGTCCAGAGAAAGACATATTGACTTAATAGGACCAGAGGGCTGAAAGAAAATGTGTCTCTGAGTTTAGGGGAAGCATGACAATTTAATTGACTCTGCCTTTGAAGCACAAAAGAAGAAAACTAGCCAAACCAAACCAAACAAAAAAGAAACCAAAAAGACCACCAACCTTTTCTATTGTGCCACTGTTTAAGATGAGGCAGTGGAGCTGGTTAAATCTAGTCTGACCATCAGTGGCAGATTTTTCCCTAATTGTTTAGGAAAGCTGTGATGTTCAGGCAGGATGTAAACCTAAGTATGCTTTCCTGAAGGTCAGAGGATACTTCTTTCTAAACAGAGAAGCCTGATCAGCCTTGTAACTGGAGCCACTTATACTTTACAAGTTACTAGAACAAAATAATAGATGTCCAGATTCATTGCCATTAACAAAGAAATCAAAGATTTTTATTTCCCTCTACATGGTGAAACCTCATTAATCTTTTGAGAATAACTTAATCCTGGTTTTCTTCTCCCAGATAAAGAGGAAGAACAAGAATGAATAATTTCCTAGTTAATATTGAGCTTTCGCTCTTTGTGGTTGATTCCCTGTTCATTTCAGAAGTCTAAGCCAATGTTTATTTCCTCTAAAATTCCCCATGGAGAAGTGGCAATCATTTTTTCACACTAAAGACAAATATTTCTTGCTTTCACATCTTTTGCACCACTTTTACTGGAGAGTTTACTTTATGGAACCTAACTGTTTGCTTTACCAAGACCTGCAGGCACAGTGTAAAACATGAAAATAATAAGGGAAATACAGGTAATAGGTTACTCTGTGTAACTGAATTAATTACGGATGTGTTTGGAACCAGAACTTTAGGAGTCTGAATAGGTTTCACGAGAGTGCCCTAGGACTTAGGCACCAACTCAAATTCCAGAGTCTCCTGATTCTTTTTCTAGGGCTTTGATGGACCACACACAAGGCACTACACCTTGCTGTCTCTCTCACAGTAGCATCAAGTTAAGGCCATCACTGAGTTTGTGTCATCACTGTAAGAACTGTTGGAACCATAGTTCTATTTTCTTACAGAGACTCCCAAAGTTTATTTAGTTTATCTTGACATTGTTTATTACTGACTCTCATTCTTATCTGAGCTTATGGATAATGAATTTATTAGTGATACATTCATTTAAAATTATCTTTGACAGTGAACCTTTAGCCAGTCTAGAAACTGAACAAGTCTATTTCATAGATTACAAGGGTAGGACAGAAATACCAATAGAGCCCATTTGTACACTTGTAGTTGATTGAATTGTGCCATTTGTTTTTTCTTACGTGAATGATTGATTAACTGAACAATTTATGATTAGTGGCTTGCCTTGCTACTGTGGTGTACAAGTTGTTCTGGAGTGTGCTCTCAACAGTCACCAACTGTGTGCTTAACAAATCAAACAGTGTGACATCCTATTCTGTGCTATCCATGCAACCCTTGGGGCTTCCCTCAGGTTACTGATCTCTCTAGTCTGTAGGGCTGTGATTGAACAAATCTGAGCAAAAGTAAGGCCTTGTCTGATTTATTATTATCATATTATTAGTCCATCCTCCCTCCTTCCCCACTTGTTTCCCTCCTCTCCTTGCTTCTCTCTTATTCTCCCTTCCCTATAAACCAGAACATTTTCTTTTAACCTTTTCTGCTGAGATTATAAGTTGTTGTTACTATTACTGTTGTTACTATTATTATAATTTCATTATTCAGGAACAGATATCCCAACAGGGAATATTTCACTTGATGCCTGAAGTTTGAAAAAAGCATTGAAATTATAATGGGAGATATTAGGAAACTTTACTTATAACTTAGAATCATTGCATGGTTGAGGAAAAAACTGCAGAAGAAGGGAGCTCTGGACTTCATCTTGTCCAACCCACCTGCTTGAACAAAATCTCCTGGACCTGTTTCCCAGGACCACATCCAAGTCCTTTTGAATATCTCTACAATCTCCCTGAGCAGGCTGTGGCAGAGCCCAGTCACTCTCACTAAAGCAGTGCTTCCCGGTGTTCAGAGAGAATTCTCTGCGTAACAGTTTGTGCCTGTTGTCTCTTCCCTGACACTGGCAGCTCCTGAAAGGAACCTGGCTCCATCCTCTTCCACCCTTGCTTTCAGGTATTTACAAACCTCCATGTGTTCCCTCCTGACCATTTCCTTCTCCAGGCTGAACAATCCCGGGTCTCTCAGGCTTTCCTCGTGGGAGAGATGTCCTTAATCATCTCTGTGACCATTCTTTGGACTCTCTCCACTATGTCTGTGCCTCTCTTGTACTGAAGAGCTCAGAACTGGGCACAGCATTCCTGGTGTGGCCTCAGCAGCACTGCCTAAAGGATCCCAGGACTTATCACACCCACATCAGCAACCCTAGAACTGCAACATGAAAACATGCAACACTTGTCACTGCTCTGATCCTTCTCCTTGAGTAAAGCAGGTTTATAGACACGATCATAAAGTATTTTTTAATTCTCATGTTGGCTAAACAAGGTATGATCAAATGTTTAACAGACATAAGCAATAAAGTGAAATTTCTGGGTTAGATTTGTAAAGGATTCACGAAAGACCTTTTTAAACTTTTGTTATTTAGTTATGTGAAAACTAATACCATCATCATTCATTCTTAAAAATTCCTTTTTCCAGTAAAGAGTATTTAATGATATTACCTGACAGTATTTTTGTTAAAAGTTAAGAAAGTTACAGTTATTATTTTATAAGAGGAAAAAAAATGTTCAAGACGTGCTTTTATTTTCTACAGCTACATTTTTAAAATATAATTTGAGAAAAAAGAAATGTAAACCGACCCCTCTCTCTTTCTCTCATTATGTTTTTTGGATGTATAGTCAGAAGACTGAGCTTAATGTACAACCTATGGACTGGTCAAAGGTGAAATATGTCTTTTATTGGGAAGAGACTGGAGTATATTTAATTAAGTGTACTTGTATTGAGACAGAAGGGGAATTATATTGCTGGGTCAGATAGTTCCCAATTGTACTTTGATTACAGCTCTAAAACATTATATTTTTTATGTTGGCATTGGACCAATTAAAATATTGCCAGTAAAAAGCTATGAGCTAGAAAAGAAACTCTAAAAATAACATCTTGTTAGTGCACGTATCTGCTTTCTGTGTAGGTTCTGCTTCAGGGTTTTACTGCTGTCAATACTGCTGACAAAAAGCTGTAAAACCACAAGCTGTGCTCTATTCTGCCTTGTGCATCATCAACAAAATTGACAGTTAACACTGATTTTGAAATCTGTATTACTGATGGAAAAAAATGTATATCAACAAATATTGAATTGCAAGACAGCCTGTAGTCCTGTGCTGAAAGCAAAAGGGATGGGAAGAAAACACAAAACACATAGAATGAAAATTACTGTTTTATAATGACTTGAAAATAGAATTAAGCTTTTGCCTCAATGACTTTTTAAAAGATCTTCTATGTCTGATAGTTAATGGTTCTGTCTTCCTATAAGCCAGAGTGATGAATACAATGATTTGGGAAAACAATGACCCTCTTTTCCCTTTAGCCATATTTCTTTTCTTGTCACATTGATATACCATGAGCCACAGCTCAGAGCAGAGCAGTTCATCATTAAGTTTACATACTAATTCCTCCAAAAGACAGCTGCTGGTTCACATACCTTTGCAACTAATTCAAAATTTCTGTCAGATGTAGGCAGCTTGTACTCCCTCACAGGCAATTTCAGGGATAAATGTCAGAAGGTGGGAGCCAAACTGAGCTCCTGTAGCACAAATATTTATGCAATTTTGTTCATCGTTCTTCGGTTTTACCTCTTAATCAGAGTCTGGTGTCTGACACAGGCAAACACTGCAGTCAGAACTTGAGGTGAGGCAGCAGCAATGCTGGGATAGAGTGGGATAGCCACTCTTTTTGACCAGTCAGCTGTGCTCTGCTTAAAGCACCCCAGGGTACTTTTGGCCCTCTTGGCTGCCAGGGAACATCATTGGTTCATATTGAACTTCACAGCAAACAAACATCTCAGAATCCTTTCTGCAGAGCTTCATTTCAGCCTCTTGTCCCCCAGTCTATACATGCACCCAGGCGTTATACTGTCCCAAGTATAGAATCCAGTATTGGTCATTGCTCAGTTTCATGTGATTGGTGTTTACCCATTAGTCTAACTATAAATATTGCTCTCTAAGGCCTCTCTACTCTCAAGGGAATCAGTGACTCCTCCTAATTTGTTATCTTCAGCAAACTCTGTGTGACCTAACTCCTGTGTCCAGGTCATTGACAGAAACATTGAAGAGAATTTTCTCTCAAATTGGGCCCTGAGGGAACACCACTTGTGGCTGCCGGCAATTTAGATGTTCCCTCCATTACTGCATCACTTTGAGCCCCTCATTTCAGCCAATTGTTCACCTACTATATAGTGTGTGGGTTCAGCTATGTGCTGGACACCTTTTCCATAAAGATGTTGTGAGAAATGGTATCAATACTTTTTCTGAAATCCAGAAATACGTGCCTACTGCCTTCCCTTCATTCACTAGGGAAGTATCCTTGTCATAAGTTAATAAGTTTTTGCCTCATTAATCCATGTTGGCTTTGACCAAT
This sequence comes from Prinia subflava, assembly GCF_021018805.1. NCBI lineage: Eukaryota > Metazoa > Chordata > Aves > Passeriformes > Cisticolidae > Prinia > Prinia subflava. The sequence goes on from NC_086247.1 coordinate 57,474,523, forward strand.
CACTGCATGGTCTTTCAAGGGTTTTTCATTAAGTCCCAGGATAATCTTTTTTATAATTTTACAAAGCCCAAAAGCAAGATTGCAAAACCTATAATTAGCAGGGTCTTCTTCCTTGCCCTTTTTAAAAACTGGAAAAATGTTTGTCATCTTCCAGTCGCCTAGAACTTCTCTAGATTCCTAAGACCATTGATATATAACTACAGTAGGTCTTGCAATAAGATCAGTGCAGTATTTCATTACCGTGGTATAAATTCCACCAGGTCCCATAGCCTTATGTGCATTCTGTTCCAGCTGCAAACTGTGTACCCGTTCAAAGTCATCTGGGAGCTTATCACCCATGGTCCATCATGGTGCTCCACCCCAGGGCTCCCAGAGCCTCAAGGCCCATGACTGGTATTAAAGACAGAAATGAAGAAGGCAATAAATATTTGTGATTCATCTTCACCCATACTCCTGAAGTGATCAGCCCCACCAGGTAACAAACCAATGTTTCTTTAGACCTCCTTTTGTTGTCAATGTACCTAAAACCTTCCTTTGTTGTCCAACAATATATTGGCCAGCTTTAACTCCTACTGAGCTTTGTCTATATGAATTCTCTTCCAATGGTGATTAACAACATCTCTACAGTCCTATTGTACAGCTTGATCTTGCTTCCAGAATCCACATATTTTCTTTACCTGCCTGGGTTCTAAAGGATGTCCAGACAAGCCAGCCTTCTGCCTCTTGCTTGACTTTCAATCATTGGGATTGCCTACTCCTGCACTTTTAAATGGTGTTTCTTAAAAACTGATTAACATGTGTGGACCCCATTTCACTCAAATTTAGATTTCCATGGAAATTTACTAACTAGTAATTTGAGCAGTCTAAAGTCTACTTTTCCAGGATGCAGTATAGTAGCTCTATAGCTTCATTAAAAAAAAATCTTTTTAAATTTTGCTAAGACAGTACAGATTGTAGTACAAAGGAATTCAGCCCATTGATTCTATAAATACTGGAACAATGTCAGAGGAAAAAAACCTTGTCAATGAAATGGATATATTATTCTATCACAGGACAGTGAACATAAAGACATCAGCATGACTTGTCTTTAATGTTTTCATTAACACTACCTTGCTTGTCCTACCATAGATGTTCACACCTTAAGCCAACTGGAGATGAATGGATTATTTCATTAATAAATCTGTGAAATTAGTTTAAAGTGTTTATAATTTTTCTCTTCCTCAGCTGTTGACTTCTCAGCGTGTCTCGTATTAACTCCCAAAAGCATACCTGTGTTTCAGTAATTTTCCTGCATTGATTAGCAATGTACAATTTCTAAAGCTAGGAATTAACCTTTTTCTCAATTCTACACAGTTGTAGGGGAAGTACAACTAATTGCATTATTCTCCTACTGTTTTAATTGCACATTAGAGAAGATCTATCTGTAGACTAACTTGAAAATACTGCAGAAATATTAAGAGAATAAAAAATCTAGGGGTATATTTCAGAAATTAGCATATGCAGCTCTGGCAATGCTTTAAATTAAGATCTAATTTGAAGACAGATAACAGGAATATACATTTATAACATTTCTGTAATTTGAAGTCAAGTTTTAGGCCCCAAAAGGATAACATTAAGAAAGATAACAGCCATAAAAAAAACCAGAAAAAAGCAGCAGAGAAGGAACTGAGGATCATGATGAACAGCAGACTGTCCATGAGCCAGAAGCACCAAGGGCCAATGGTATCCTGAACTGTTTGGGAAAAACACTGCCAATGTGTCAAGGGAAGGGATCCTTTCCCTCTACTTAATCCTGGTGAGGCCACATCTGGAGTTCTGGGTCCAATTCTGAGCCTCAGTGCAAGAGAAACTTTGACATCCTGGGGCAGCTGCAGCAGAGAGCTACAAAGTTTGTCAAGGGCCTTGAGCATCTCTCTTATAAGGACAGGCTGAGGGAGCTGGGCCTGTTCAGCCTCCAGAAGGAATAATTGCAAGGGGACCTTATCAATGTCTATAAGATTCTGAAGGGAGGGTGTCAGGAGGATGGAGTCAGGCTGTTCTTGGTGGTGCCAAGCAATAGGACAAGAGGCAATGAGCAGACTCTGATGCATAGGAAGTTCTGCCCAAATGCAAGGAGGAATTTTTTTACTGTTCAGGTAAAACTGAATTATTCCATGGACTGGAATAGGTTGCCCAGAGAGAACCCCTCACTAGGGGTATTCAAGAACTGCCTGGACACAATCCTGTGCCATGTGCTCCAGGATGATCCTGCTTGAGCAGGGAGGTTGGAATGGATGACCCACTGTGGTCCCTTCCAACCTGTTCCATTTAGTGATTCTGAGTTAAAAAAGAAAGAGTTTTCCTGCTATATATAGATCAACCTTTCTGATGAGTAGCATTTTTAACGCTGCTGTAATCAGTAATGAATGTCCATGGCATTTAGTGAGAAGAATTTAAACAGTGATTGATCCTTTATTTTGTTAATAGTCTAAACATTGTTACTGAACAAAGTATGTTGTTTTCTCAAGTAAGAAGGAGGGCTTTCAGCTGAAATATAGATGCTATAAATTCAGAATTATTAAAAACATACATTTGATAATTTTTTAATACCTATGGCAAATTATGCCTCCTAAAAATGGATGAGTGGGAGGGAACAACCTAAAATAGTTGCATAATGACTTTAGAAACCTCTGAAAAACCTAGTCAACTTTTAGCTAGCATAGTTAGTCTGTAAAATAATGATAAAAATATAAAATTATACAGTAACTCATTGAAACTTTCTTTCCGTCATAGTCATGATTTATTCAAATATATCTTCCAATCTACCATCCACACGGGATAAGACCTAAGTTGATAATAGAGACAGAAGTTCATGTCCTCAGTGCTAAACACGAAACAAGATAGTAAGTTTTTAAAAGTATGAAAATCAGTGTAGATATTGTAATAATGCTTTCTGAAGGAAACCATCTTTCTGTCATTCTTTTGCCTGTTTCTAACTCTGTTTCTATAGATTTCTATACATTTACTGTGTTTTTCAAATAGAGAATCCCACGTCACCTGCAACACTAGATCTCCAGATACAGCATCACATTGACTGTTGAGTAAGTTTCTTGTTTTAATGAAAAAAGAAAACTCAGACTATGAAGGCCCTATGTCCTTGCACTGCTGCTGGTCTGTTAAGGTAATCCTTGACAAGATACTGCAGTCTTTGCCTTAATGATGCCATTTAAAGAAGGGAAGTCATATTGCTTTAATCTGAAGTAACAGAATGATTTTGCCATGTTTTTATGCTGTCCTGAGGAATGTTTGCACCTCTACCTGTTTATGATCTGTGAACAGTCTGTTGGTAATAAAACCAAGAGAGCTACCTAGATGGTAGAGTTCTACAGGGTTCATGAAAATGTTCTGACAGATCCTAGATGGGTTAACTATTTAGAAATTCTTAGAAGTTATTTATATAGATAGAAAGTGTTTTAATAATGGGTAAACGGTTGTCTTTGTATGGTAAAAAGTGTAAATTGGTATGTTATGTAATACAAAGACTAAAACAATGGATAATTAACTTTTCATGAAGCAGTGCAAGAAAATGCTTTTAACTCATTTGTGTTTGAGAATAAATACTCAGATCGGGATATTTGAGGAAAACACAGATATTCAGTGAAAAAATGTCAACTCTGACACCATCTGTAAAGCAAAGTAATTGCATCTGAGGTGAAATCAAAAGGTAGAGAAAATAATATTTTTATATCAAGTGGCTGTAGTATCAGTCATTAAGAACCAGGAAAGGGGAGGCTATAAAATGTCTTTCAAAAGATGAAAGGGCAGCAAAATAGCAAGGCATTATAAAGCAGTTACTCTTAGCATGTAATGAGGTAGAAAATGGGAACTACACATCAAATATACATTTAAAAGTATTGAGGGAATATTAAGGAAAATTTAAAAACAATGTAAAAGAAAATGCAAGTAAAACAAACCCCCAAAAATCTAATAAAATCCAATTTACTCCTTTCATAGGGTAGCAAAAGTAGTATTTTAAAACTGCAAGCAGAAAAAGTGAAAATGCCATATAAAGCTTTTGACATGCCATTCTTCTACAGAAATGTTAATAACACCCCCCTATTCACATTCATTTGTGAAAGAATATATGTTATAGGTTAAAACATTTTTACAGAAGGAGATGCTGTATTTTATATTCTGAGAAGGCCTCTAGCTCAGTCCTGTGAAACGTTTTTGTTAGCGGCCAGATTGATGAATTAAAAACAGCACTTAGACCATTCACAGATGGTAAACAGATAGGTAGAAGTGCAAACACTCTTCTGGACAGGATGAAAATCATTTTGATAGAGTGGGAGAAAATCTGAGATCAACAAGATAATATCCAATAAAAACAAGTGCATAGTACTACTCTTTAAAAGGGAACAAACATAAAATAAGGAGTATCCAGCAGATGACTGCAAGCTTCATAGGAGTCAACAATCTGATGTCCTGTAAATGAGAAAAACAGTCTTTTGGGTTATGCTACTAAGACTGTCAGAGGGAAAACACAGGAAGTAATACTTCTACTAACTGTGAATATAATTCAAGATCAAATTAGTAAATTTGAGGTTGAGGAGAAGGAAGACAGTTTTAAACCATCTGAAAAACAATATTATTTAAGCAAAAGGTTTATCTAGAACAAAAAAACGTGGGATAGAAGTGTAACAGTACATGTTAAAAGGATTGTTGTAAAAGTAACAGTTTTACATTATTTTCCTCAGTCCACCAATGACAGCAGTCATCAGTAGTCTTCATTACAGCAAATCTTACATTGAAGATTGAGAAAAGCTTTCTAATTGTATGAATAGAAAACACTGCAGCAGCATGCCTGAGAAGATGTAATCTCTACTAGATTTCAAAAATGAGGAATAGACTATACTCAACCTGTCGCCAAAGAATAGAGAAGCTCATTTCAAGCTGTGTTTTATTAAATAGTTCTCTATTCCTATACACAATAATAAAATAAAGGACAGATATTATTTCACTTACATGATTTCCTAGAATAAAAATGTATATCCTTATGTAAAATACTTTTGAAATTGTGAAATGATAATGTATTATTCAGGCATACACCGAGTTAAGCAACCTACATGCAGAAATAGAAGTTTAAGCAAAAGGCTACAAAGGAACAGCTCTTGGGTTTTTGCAGGATGTTGTTTTATACAGTTTGATACAGTAACAGTTTGAAACAGTATTGTCATAATACAATAGAAATTGTAATAATTTGTACATAGATATAAGTTTGCACTACCCTTTCTCCTATTTTAAAATACTTGGGGTCTTTTGCTTAACCTGTTTTATGAAGGAACCGGTATTAAATAATAGATCATTAATACTTTGAAAAATATTTAATGTTCACTGTCATTACCTTTTATGTGTAATAAGGCACAGAGATGAACAATTCATGATAACATGCAGTAGGAAATTGGATTTCAAATTGAGACAAATTATATGCAAATAAAGGATCAAAATTCAAACAAAAAGAGCAATGATGAATTTAATAAAATAATTTTTTAAAGGACAAAGACGATGGAGAAAAAGTGATAACAAATAGAACAACTGTGCTTTGATGTATGATAAAAATGGATTATATCTTTAAGTGTCAAGTCTCTTGTAGAAATATTATTAGCTCTATCTTTTAATAATAATGTCAGGCTGTAATATCTACAACTTTGATTTTTAGAAACAAATCAATTTGCAGTCAACATTGACTGTAAATATAACAAGGGGTATAACATGCCAAAGGCATGTTTTGATATTGAGAATGATAGTCATTGCTAATACTGTGAGGAGGAGGGGGAGCCCTAGGTGTATGGATGTTAAAGAACAACCATGCAGATTATTATGAAGTGTGTCAGATATAATAAGCTCTCAAGAGCCACATAATAGCTCTGTACCTGCTTGTTCTGCTCTAGCAGCAGTCTTTGACAGTATTACAAGATGGAGCAAGTGCTTTAAGGGTCATGAGATACTTTGCCCATTCATACACTTCAGAAAGCTAATACTTGGTATTAGTTAGTATTTATTAGTTATTTTAGGGATGTGAGGTTAGTAACCTCACATCCCTAAAAGCCATCATAAAAGTCTTTCTCAAGTCTGCAGGAAATATAATTATGAAACTTTTCCCCATGTCTTCTTTCACACAAATGTTGCTGTTGTGTATAACCTGTATAAAAGGAAGCATCCCAACAGAATGAAAGGTCAGTAAAAAAGTATTCTTTGTAATTGTACCTCCATGAGTTCCCAGAAATGGGACTATGGAAATCAATTCTGGATCAGCCATATATGGATTTACTGAGAATGTGTTATGTGTTGTTATTGTAGTTTGATTGGTTTGGGCTTTCCCTTGTTTGTTTGTGGTTACTTTGGTTGTTTGTTCTTAGGGGGGTTGATTTTTTTGTTTCTTTGGCTTTTTTTTTTTCCTGTAATTTTTTGGGTTTCTTTTGTTTGTGGGGGTTTTTTTTTCTGGTTTTGGTTTTGTATTTTTTTGGGGTTGTGGGGATGATGGGATTTTTAATATTATTTGTATTTTAATCCAGATTTTAGTGACCAGTCAAATTGGAATGGCAGCATTTTGGGTGTAACCTAAAGTACACGTAAGACCAAAAGGTGTCTGGAATCCTAGGCACGGAAAGATATTTCAAATATCTATAAACTTCCATTAAAGTGAAAAAATCCTTTAGAGAAAAATAGAATTATCCAGATATGCTGCCTTATACATAAATAATTCACACACTACATTTAAATTTATTGCAAGGTAACCTCATCTTTTAGAAAGACAAATGGTCCTATGAGTTTATACAGAATATTAAAATGAAGCTTGGAGTGTTGGCGGGGATAGTTTATTTGATTCAATGCCTAAAACTGTAATAGGTTTTTAGTACAATACCCAGTAATGTCTAATAATACTTTTCATACTATCTTTTAAAACTTTTCTTTATACTGTATGCAAATTCACCTGCATCAGGATATTTAGTTGGATAAACAAGCTACAGTTGATATGTTAGAATAAGCATTATTTGGCATTCTCAATGAGTCACAAAACAGAGGAGTGCTTTTTATATTTCTATAGGAAAGCACAAAAGAAAAAGGATTAAATGTCTAAAAAAAAAGTAATTCAGTGCTTATTGTTTTAAATACCTTAAAATGTTATAATTCTCATCATATTTAAATTATTGTATGAGTTATGGTCATATTAAGCAGAGGAAAAATATTTTAAAAGGATAAAGATGTTAAATTAAAAAAGCTTTTATTCTGTGAAAGTAAGGGTCTGATGAACAAAAGTCCTTACAATATTAGAAGAAAATTAAGTTGTCTGAAATGCTGCAGAGTTTAAGTAAATGTCCTCTAAATACAATATTGCATACTGGCCACCAGCTTTCCACCTAAAAGTTTAATCTTTTCTTAAAGAGGATGAAATTGTTCAACATGTCTAAGTTACTACCACTGTTTTGCTAAGTTCTGGAGCCCTTTCATTCTGTCAACACTTTTGAAAAGAACAAGTTTATTGTTTTAGAGTACATTGCATACAGCTGTATAGTGCTTCAAGTGTGATGACTTCTGCTTATGAAAGAGTTTGATTTAATTGGTGAAATAATATTTTTCATTCACCCAGACTCAGTTTTCTTCTGTTTGATCCAGAATAGTACAAAGCAATAAAGCTGACAGTTGTTTCTCTGCAATATGTTAGAAATTCTTCAGAAAGCTGACTGACTGAGAATACAAAAGATTCACAAGAGAAGAAAACAAGGCTCTCAGTGGTTTGCACAAAAATTTGGAAATTATTTTCTTTATTTAAATCTCTGTTAAAAAACCCCAAACAAACCAACATTTGGTTCTTCAGTATTTTTTGAAATTAATTTGATAGTTAATATTAAATATTATTGCTTACTAACTTTATTAGTGCTATTCAGTAAATATTTCTAAGGAAACAAGAGACATGCCTCATGAAATTACCACCATAAACCAGTATTAGAGTATTGCAGTATAAACATGGATTAAAACAGTTTAAGCAGAATAGAATAGATGTCATTTAAAAGGACACACTGAAAAACTTTTGACAAAAGTATCTAAGATGAAAGCATAAGAACTAATAGAAAATATACTGTTATTAAAATGTCAGATAACTATTGAGCCTAATTCTGAAGAGGAACATGACATTTCTTTTGTATTAAAAGTATGGCAACATTTGATTATGTAGTTTAATGTATTCTCTTAGATCTAAATAACTAACTAAATAACTAAAATATTGAGAACATAATATCTGAACCCTGCTATATTTTGCCAGGCAAGGAACTGCAGTGAAGCTGTTAGGTCTGAGACTGAAGCATGACCTTTGGAGTAGTATTCAAATCTGTACTTTTTTCTTCTGTGCATTTGTTGAATAAATGAATAAATCTGCCATGCATTATCAATGAGATCTACTGAATAGAAAACTATTTGATTACCTGTGACAAACTCTTTTGTCAGCCGCTGATAGCTAGGTTTAAATAGCAACTTGGCCAAAGGTCAATATGGATTATCAGCCTGTCCTTGAACAAGAGCGAGATCTTCATTAGAGGTTCCTGGTTTTATCAAAATAAGTTTCTTTCACATATTGATATAACTATTAAAAAAAAACCAAGAATGAGTGGGATCAAATGTCAACATGTATAGTTAGCTAACACCAGACTGGAAGACCAGTGATCTTTGTTTCATTTTTCCAGGTCTTTTCAATGTGAACTGTTCCAAAGTGGATTAGATTATCATAATTTTTCTGAAAACTAAACCCTACTAAGATGATTGAGGTTAAGATAGCCAAATGAAAATTAAAGGTAAAATAATTAAAGGTAGTAAGAAGCATTAGTTTCATCCACCAGTTATTTAACATTTCATATAATTCCTGAAGATTTTACAGATGGCAAGAGTCCGGAGACTTCAATAACATACTATTTTTTTCAGTAAAAAAACCCTTAAAATAATGCTAGCAGACCCAAGATAAATAAAAGAATTTTAGAACTAGGACAGGTGCAGAACCTTACACTTGGCCTGGCTGAACTTTGTGAATTTTGCATGGACTCATTTTTCAAACTTGCCAAAGTCTGTCTGGATGGCTTCTCTTTCCTCCAGTATGTCAATTGCACAACACGTCATGGTGTCATGTCAAACTTGTGAGGGTGCACTGAATCCCACTGTTCATGTCACCAACAAACATTTTAAACAATACTGACCCCGAAGAGCAGCACTCATCACTGATCTCCACTTGGGCATTGAGCTGCTGACCACAACCCTTTGTGTGTGACAAACCAGCTGGTTTTTTATCCACACAGATGTAAACCTGTCAAATCCATGTCCCTCCAGTTTGGAGTCAAGGATTTTGAAAAGTTTAACAGTTGTGAAAAGAAGGAGTGATGGAGAAGATAAAACAGAGGCTGAAGAAGGCTCTAAGCATCAGCATTTTGTTGTTCTTCAGTATAACCTTTTAAACCCTTCACCTTACATACATTACAGCTATGTGCCCTTTCTGCCTTTCTGTGACTGGTCAGGTACATTTCAGCATTCCATGTTTCTTTGCCTTCAGTATTGTTTACCTATCCTACACAGTTGTAGGCCATAAGGGAATGAGTCTTGGCCACAGCCCTATTCCCTATTCTCCCAATCACCACAAACTGTGTGCCCAGAGAGGTGGAATTAATGTAAAAATATTTGCATTTATTTTGGTAATTTTGAATAATCATTTTACAGAAACTGCCTTAAGACCCCTCAGTGTTACGCCTGTCTGTGCAGAAAACAGAAAGTGAAATAAAAGTCTTTAAAACACAGTGACTACACCCAAAATAATTGTAGACTCAAATCACCACATTGACCTTGAGTCTTTTTCTTAAGACAGCATTATAGGAGAAAATCCTACTTCCTTCACCAGTTGCTACCGAAGAAAATACCGCTGATGTTATAATTAAAGAAACTCAGGAAAAAAATTGCTATTTTGCCACATGTAGATGATTCAGAAAGAAAATTAAGAACAGTTATTTGAGCAAAAGACACATTAGAAATCATTAGTTTAATGAATTTCAGTTCTACTTTATGGGAAATGAACTTTGGAAATGCAACTTGTGTCATTTGGAAACAGTATTAGGATTCCTCCTTAACATTTCCCTAAAGGTTTAAAAATCTTTTGAAAAATACCCTCTCCCATCCACAATCCAATTTTGAAGCAAAGCACTAAAAAGCAGACGTTGTGTTTTGAAAGTTGAGCAGATAGATAGCTCGTAGAGACACTGACAGTCGTCATCTTTTGTACACCAAGAGCAGCTGCAGATACACAGCCAGTCACAGCTGGCTCATAAATGCACTGTAACTGCCCCTAGTGTGCTGCCCGGGGGAGAAACTGCAGCAGCAGAAACTGGGAGCACCCTCCTTCCCTAGCATCCCTATAATTTCATAATAACGAGGTAACATTGACCCTGAACAGGATCAAGTCCAAAGATACAAGGAAAAGAAATTCTCACTTAAAACACATGAATTTATAAAATAAAAACCAATTCTGCTTCCGTGTCTCTATAAGTTAATGCCATGTGATCTTAAGAATCTGAGAGGGTTTTAGGAAAAAAAAAAAAAAAAAAAAAAAAAAAAAAAAAAAAAAAAAAAAAAAAAGGTTTAAAAGGGCAGTCAAAAGAATTAATACTTTAGAATGTTACATGCAACTTGGAGACTTCTTAGGGAAGCTGTATTAGAAGCACAGAACAAATCTATACTACTCATGAAAGTCCTGAGAAAAGAAGCAAGCCTGGTTGAAAGGCAGGGGAAAGGGGAGTTATTTGAAACAGTCTTCAAAGTACAGGGATAGTGTTGAAATGAAGAAAATAGAAGAAAAGTAATATCTGGAAAGTTCAAAAACTCCATAAACCTGGGTGAAAGAAGAGCTTGAGGTAGAACACACAAAATTCATAAAAATTAATAAATCCTTCTTCAAACACATCGGGAGGAAGAACTCTGAGAGACTTCAAATCCCACAGATTATCGAGCTATAAAAAGAGCCTTCAGGAAAAATAAAGTCACAGAAGAAAGCTGAAAAGATACTTTGTGGTGTGTTCACTCTTGAAGAACATGTACAAATTTTCCCACCAGAACACCCACCCACCCTTTCTTTCCCCTTTTTTTTTTTTTTTTTTTTTTTAATTGGGAAAGGATTGCAGAAGATGTGTTTCGACTTCAGCTCCCCTAGGAGAAGTCTCAGAAAAAAAAAAAAAGACAGTAATGAGAGACCAGGAGCAGATGATTTTCATCCAAGGCCTTAGAGATTTGATGGTAAAATATAAACAAGATGTGATGTACAATCTCTCCCTCAAAACCCGTGAGGTATATGAGAAGCTGAAGGGAAGTGCTGGGATTTATTTAACCACAAATGCTTGCAGGTTCACAGATTATTCAAAGGAGGTACTAGTCTTTTTTCCTCTGTTATTATAGTCTTTTCTATGCATCTGCTTTTGATGGTAGCACAGATGAGATGGACATTTGATCCTATTTTGTTACCTCTTCTTTTCCATGCTTGAGTCAGGATGGGAATGACAGGTATTAGGTATTACCAAAATGTGAGTGAAGCACCTTAATGCCATGCTAAGGTACTCCTTACACTCTCCACAACAGCAAATAAAATGCAGTACCCTTCTGGGTGTTTTTACCACCTGTTCACTAGCATTGAACTTGTCCACTGGGAACCTCAGGATCCCTTCCACTGGGGTGCCCCCCTGATGGGTAGATCCCAATTCTCCAGCCAATGCGTAGACCACTTGTCTAGACTGTCACTCATCAGTTTCTCTATATCAGGCTGTGGGAATCCTGAGAGCCTTGTAGTAATGTACTGAAGTCCTTGGAGAAATCCAGGTGGGCAATGTCCACTGCTCAATCCTTGGGGAACAAGGATTCCAGCTTCTATAGGTCAAATAAAACTAGACAGTTACCTTTAAAGTCTGAGGAGCTACCTTGAATATCTGTCATTCAACTCTGAGATGCTAATATGTAAGATATTACATTAAAAGGGATAGAGAAACCTCACATCTTCCTAAATCCAAGCTATTTGTTATTCTCCAAGTTTCCTTTTAACTGTTACATTGTAATGAAGAGATTAGAAGCCTATGAGTACTTGAATCACTGTGATCTCAGATCCCAGTTGCAAGCTTCAAGATATTTATAAAAAATAAATTTAAAATGTGGATCTTAAAGTTTAGCAGCATCTATATCTAGGCCCTTATGTTCCAGAAGCACTTGATATGGTGTGAACATTTACAGTGTAAACATACCCCCAATCCCTTTACTACATAAATATATAATGTTAGCAGGCAAAAATTGCATAAGCAACATAGGGCAAATATCAGAGCAACACCTACAGAACTGCATTTGTAATGTGATAACCCTTACATACATCATATAAATAGATGCTGTTTTAGTTAAAGTAATTCTTAAAAGGGAGATTATGTGTCTGTGAACTTAGTAAGCTGAAGAAACCTGAAATGAAGACTCTCATATCTTAGATATATCCAATGAGATGCAAAAGACTGAAGAAAAGAACAGCTTTGGTAACTCAGCATTAAATTGAAGAGTTTATAAAGCACTCTCCACCATTTTGTTTTGCTGAATATGAGAAACTCTCTGCCAGATAACTGAGATGATTACATATTTGTTACTCTGCAGAGTTCTCTCCTAGACAAGAGCAGCTTTCAAGCAACATAAGAATTACACCTACACATGCATACACATATATTGTATGAATATATATTTCCAATTGGCAGTCCAGAAAGAAGTATAATAAAATCACAAGAGAGCTCAGAACCTGAAAAGAAAAGGATTAATACTATAAAACTCTGAAGTCTAAATGTAAAATCCAGCATAATCTGAAAAAATTACTGCGAACTTTATTTTTATGGCACTAACAACAAAAAATAACAGTTTTGGAAGCATATACATTATAAAATAATCTCAATCTAAATTTTATAGGTCTATATACATACAGAAAGTTATTCAAACCTCCAGATGTTGCCACTTCAGATAGGATTTGATCCCCCTGCTTCTGAGTGTGGTTTATAAATGTCATTGAGTTTATGCCCAAGACTCACTGGATACTCTTACAGTCATGGCTCTTTTTTTCAGTGCTGCATATGGTTAGAATGCATTCACAAATGTTTGTGGTATGCCATGTAGAAATATCCAAGTGAATTCCTTTAACAAACTTTCTGTAATGTATTGAGACATATATATATATGTGTGTGTGTGTGTGTGTGTAGTAGGGAATGAACTGGGACATGGGTTGGCCCAGCTAGATAATTAAAAATTACAGCCAATGGATTTTTATAGAGATACTTATTCATTTATTTTCATATCAGTGTCTATCCCTTCTTCTCCTTTTTTCATCCACTGACAGAGATTTTAATTCATATTCCTTGAGAAAAATTCTGAAAATCAGTCCTAACCATCTATGTATTTTAATATACTCATAAGGATCTTGCTTCTAGGATGAGAGCTGGGTCTGTGCCTCCAGCAGGTGACAAAGAGAGGTTGTGAAGTCTCCATCCTCTGAGACATTGAAAAGCTATGTGGACATGATCCTGGGTAGCAGGCTCCAGGTGGCCCTGTTTGAGCAGAGAGGCCGGACCAGGAGAGGTCTTCTCCAGCCTCATCCATCCTATAATTCTGTAATTACTAACCTTGCTAAAATTCTTCTATTCTGATTCTGGCTTTCTCAATGCCTTTTGAGAAAACCTGAGGGTATTTAAAAATCAGCAGTATTTATTATTCATATTGTGTCACTTTGTATGTGGTAACAGCATAGATAGCAGCAGGAAGTGAACACAAGTAAATATTTAATAAATTAGTGATATCTCAATTTACTTGTCTCAGCCAGTCTTTATTTCACCCTCTTTTGAAAGGGTTTTTTCTGCTCCTAACTTGTCACTGTCTAGAAATATGTTTCATTGCAATACTCTTTCACGTGTTTATAAGTCTCTGCTATAGTGTAAGATCTCTTCTTTCTTCTTCCCTTCAGTGCTACTGATAGAAATTAAACTTGGTATGAAACATGCACAAGAACCCAGAGTCGATACCCTTTATAATAGAAATTGTGATTGAGAATCTTTTTATTCTGGTGTGTCAAACTGTGCTGCAGAGAGATTCCAGTCAGAATTACATTGGTAATCATATTAAAGTTGTATTGTATCATCCTTCATGATTAGTCTTCATTTTCATCATTAGAAAGAATTACATAATCATAATTAAGTTTTTGTTCTGTTAGAGTGTAGGGCAGTGTCAGAGTTGCACAGAGGGAGAGGAAGGGCAAGATCTCATTACAAGTCCCACTGCAGTTGGAAAATGTCCCCAGCTCCAGATCATGAGTGGATCGGTATTAATCCATTTGATCTCTAGCCTGGAAAAATTAAAAGAGTTTCAGGCTCTGGGAGCAGAGCAGTGCGTAGCACTGCTCACTAACATTCCTTTGCAGGAATTCCTCTCCAGGAATAATAAATAGCTTAAAGACAGAAAGAAGCTTTATTTACTAAGTGAAGACTTTGTGTGTTAATGTAGCATAATAGGTTCAAACCTCCATTGTGGAAATGTAAATCAAGAAATTTAAAAAGAATGTCCTGATCAGATAACAAAGACTTGAGGTATAAAAAATAAGTCTCTCCTGCAATACACAGCCCTTTATTATTTAAACCTCTTCTGAGTATTCTCCACTTCTCTGATTTCCTGATGAATGCAAGTGAAAGCATCAGATGAAAGTAATTTCTGACAGAGACAGCTTGTATCTAAAAATATTTTACGTCTTGAGTGTGATAAGTGACAGAATGAACAAAAGGATGACTTGAAAATTGTTTATCGATAGTTCTTTAACAGAGACAGCTTGCATTTATAAATACTTAGCATCCTTGTTGAAATATAAACATGAATGGAAAAGAAGAGTTGGACACGCAGTATCTGGAAATAAACTAATTACCTTTATAATCAATTATATGACTGAACCACACTGCTTTTTCAATAGAAATTAGCAAAATGGATTTTGAGAAGTGATTTGCTAAATGTGTTAGTGGAATGCATTTAGTTTACTATTTTCATCTGGACAAATTACCAACACCTTTTTTTTCTGCTATGACTCCTTCAAATGTTGAAATGCTTCCGTTTCTTTCTAAATGCAAACATATGAATACTTAAGTGAAAGAAATACTACAAAAGCTAACTGGAAGTTTACAGGATTAATATAAAATAAACTGGAGACGTTTTTCTAAAAATGCTGTCAGTTGTTTTCTGCAAGTGCAGAAATCCACACCAAACTTGCAACAGTTTTGTTCATTCAAACTTAAATGTACACCTACTTAGGTTTCCATGCCAATAAGAAAAACTGGTCAGGTTTCCAGTTATAAGGGTACCAGCTGGAAGACATTTGGCTGACAAGAAATAAACAAATTCTAAACCAGAGTAATCTAGAGGAGAGGTTTAGGGAAGTGTTGTATGCTTTGGAACTGCTGGGAGTCCACTCCTAAGAGACAATTGTTATACACAAAGTGCTATCAAACCGTTCAGCATTTCATGAAGATTCCTTAACACAATCTATCTGCTCTCTTCAGAAAGGGGTTTGGTTTTTTATTCTTTTAATTTTTAATGATAGGAAATTTCTGGTTATGTACACACACAGAATTTTGACGCACACCAGATATTTGGGAATCTTGGTTGACATTCTGTGATTGAGTTTACTGAGTGGTCTTTTCTAGATCTTGAATAAATCATCCAGTGATCAGAGTAGCAGCAACATTCTACAAATGCACCTAAATATTCAGTTGTTTTCTGCATGAGGTTTAGAAGGGGAGCTGATAGAAGTCGCTATATGAGCTCACATGGCACAACTCTTGAGATAAGACCCAGAGGAACTAAAAATACTGGGACTCTTAGTTGTTGGACCCAATAATACTGGTTTCAAACCCATCTTACTCCTCAATTGAATTATTTGGTTGTCTTTTTCAAGGTTTGAGATAGTTCATTGATGTTAACTGCATATTATTTGGATGTTAAATAATATGTGACACAGATTTTCATAAACCATAAATTAGACACTAAAGGTGTTGCCACAGCTTGTTTGCCATCTCCCTGAATTTCAGAATAATCTAAGAGAGGCTCTGTGTGCAATATACATATGCATACCTTCACTTTAGAATTTGCAATAGCCAATTAGATACTTGAATTATCTCTCAACATGGATGAAGAGAGTTAAGGGTTCACTGTTACTATTTTAGTTTCCTGACTGCATAGATTGTAGAAGGTGTTATTCTTATGCTGTATCTTCACCTAGAGTATACTTGGTGAAGCTAAAGCAAAAGAATTCTGTGAGCGTGCAAAAGAGTATAAAACCTCTTCGTAGAATAAAAAAACTTCCATTTTTTTCTGTGAACAGAGATGGCTGCTCTTTTTCACTGTATTTCAAAGAATCTCTTTTATATGAAATCACTCAGTTCCAACTGGAAGGAAAGAAGAATCTATTGCCCTTGCACAACCCAGAGCCAGATATGATGAGTAGTCTTGGAAATGAATGTTGGGCCATAGGTAGGTAATAGGGGAAGTGAATTCATACAGGAATCCTACAGAAGTTCTTGGGTGAATGAAGTACCTTGTCCTTTCCCCCCCTGAATTTCAGTGAAAGATTCTTTTTAAACTGGAACAAAAAGAGAAAGAAACATAAGGCTTGCTCAAAATGTTTGCCAAAGTAGCAGAAAACTAGATTCAGCTCTTACCTTTTCTTCACAGGATATAACATGCTTGAATAAACAGGGAGAAGACTAATTTGAAGAGAAAAGGTGGTCCCAAAACTTCTGTTGTGTTCTCTCAGATCTGGAGAGATCCCTATTCTTTTAAAGGATCAACTATTTATCATTAACTATTAAATATTTAAATTCTAATTGACCATAAAAGAGAGCTGATCCTCGAGTACAGCCCATAACTGGAAGTCAATACTGCTAGGATTCAAAGCCTGTGCTGAGAATTACTTAACATATAAAAACAATGTGCGATACACAACCTGAAGCCCATTTCATTTATTTGAGAAGCATTCAGTCTCATTCTACTGAGTTTTCATGTCAAGGCTCTTGATAGGGGAGGACTTCTTTGAGAAGCTGACAGAAGCTTCTCTCATGTTAAACAGAGCCAGTGTCAGATGGCTCCAAGGCAGATGTGCCACTGACCTAGTCCAAGCACATCAGTGACAGTGGTAGCACCTCTGGGATAACAGATTTAAGAATGGGAAAAACCCCTATGCAACAGCAACTGGAGCCAGAGACAGGACTGAAAGAACGTATGACAAACAGCCCTGCAGACACCAAGGTCAGTGAAGAGAGAGGGGGAGAGGTGCACTAGGTGCGGAGCAGAGATTCCCCAGCAGCCTGTTGTGCAGACCATGGTGAGGCAGCTGTGCCCCTGCAGCCCATAGAGATGCACAGAAGAACAGAAATCCACCTGCAGCCTGTGAAGGACCCCATGTTAGAGCAGGTGAATGCCCAGAACAAGGCTGTGACTTTGTGACAAACCCATACTGGAACAGGATCCTGGCTGGACCTGTGGCACCATGGAGAGAGAAGCCCACGCTGGAGCAGCTTTTTTGGCAGGACTTAGGAGACACCACGAGGGACCCACACTGAAGCTGTTCATGAAGAATTGCAGCCCATGGAAAGGGCTTGCATTAGAGAAGTTAATATAGGTCTGTCTGCTGTGGGATAGACCCTCTCTCTGGAGAAGAGTGTGAGTGTTGCCCTGCTCTTTTGGTATTTTCTTGGTCTTCTGATTGTTTATTTTCTTGGAGTCAAGATTCTCACACTTCTAAGTTTCTTAATGTAAAAATAGCTGTTTACTTAACAGTAGTTTTTTGTTTACATTGCTTTTTGGAGGATGAGAAAAACTGATTGTCTGTTTGACCAGTGTGGTTGGAGGGGTCGTGATCCTATACTCCAATCCACAGCTGGTGCCAAAAAAGTGTAAATATGAAAAAAAGTAAAATTCTTCCCCTCCTTTCCTGTTGGGACATCTGTGAGTCGTGTGGTTCTTTCATGTCCAGCTGTGTCATGTGAGGAGTCCTGCCTCTGAGGAGGAGGGAGCAGCAGAGGCCATATGCTGAACTGGCAGGAGCCCCCATTCCTGATCCCTCTGAAGCACTGTGGGGGGAGGAGGTAGAGGAAATTGAGAGTGCAGTTCAGCCTGGGGAGAAGGGACCTAAGAGAAGAAGAAGTTTTTTAAGATTTGGCTTTATTTCTCATTATCCTACTCTGATATGATTGGTAATACATTAGGTATTTACACACCTGTTATTGAAAAAAAGACAGTGGCAAGATGAAAAAAACAGAACCCAAACATTCTCCATGATATGACAATATTATAAAAGTCTTCCAATATCTAAATGCATTAAGATCACTTTTTATCAGAGTTGATCACAACTATGTAAAAAAATCTGTTTTACAGAGGGAAAGGGAGTGGGATTAATGACTTTTTTCCCTAGAATATCTAAAAACCTCCTTATACCATTAATTTTTGATCTTTCTTGCACTTTATATTTGTCCTATAGTGCACCTTTACTTAGTATTATCTACTTTATCTACTTTACCAGTCATTTTTGCTATGTTGAAACTCTGAATATGAAAGTTTTACATCCTTTTGAAAGAGAATAATTGTGACTTCAAACAACAAAGGGGTTACTGCAGAGCCAACCCCAGTAAAACCTTTTTAAAGATGGTGAAGAACATTCCCATTATCGAATCCCTGGAAATAACATTGTTCGCCTATTTAAACATAGCCAAAATATATTCTTTTTTTTTTCTCCAAACTGAAGAAAACTAATATTAAGGTCAAGATCCAATCTATTCAATATAGACTACAATGAGAAAGTGTCACAACCTTTTTCTTCATAAGAAGAGGTCACAGGAGTTTCATCTTTCCCTTTATTCTGTAGCAATTCTCTTCTGTAATTCCAGGGGCTACTTGCCCTTCACACAGCTCATTACACAGCCCCTGGCTCCCTGCCAGCCATTAGCAGGCCAAGAAAGCTACAAAAATCTGCTTTGGAAGTGATAGGCATGGATACTTTGACCATCTCTGCCTTTCATCTAAATATCTTAGAATGCTTGAACATTTCTTAAAAAAACAAACAACAACAAAACCCAACCAAAACCCAGAATGAAACAAACAAAAACCCCACAAAACTCCCGACCAAACAAAAATCCCAAACAACCAAAACCAACCAAACAAACAAACAGATACACCAAAAAAGCCCCAAACCTCCAAACTGTCCAAAATAGTGAGAGAAAATGCTCTGTCACTTTCCAAAAAGTGTTTAATGTTCACCATCCTATCAAGTAATATATATGCATTGTCCCGGTGAAATGGTTAATTTCAATTGGATTAATACTAACTGTAAAGATATACACTGATGGGTTTGAAAAAGAAGTCACTGCTGTTCTGCCACTTGTCCAACCTCTGGATGACATGCAAATGTATAAACGGGAGCTCTTTGTTAATAAAAAGTATACATGGCCCTGCTCCAAAAAGAAGAAAATAAAAAACTATGAGAAATCTGAACCACAGCCAAAATCAAATCAAATAAAACCAAACAAAACACTTACAAAACCCCACAAACTAACTAGAAAAATCCCCTAAAAATAAAGATCTCTATTAAACTAGCATAGGTTTTTGAACTATTACAGTTGTCTCAGTACTGTAGTTACAGCAATTAATATCTAAAATGTACTGCAAATGGTAATATATTGCAGAAAGAGTTAATTTGTTTACAGGATTTAATTAAACCAAATACAATTAAAGCTGAATTTGCTGATTCAGAGAGCCTGAAATATTTAATTTAATGTACTTTGAGATCAATGAACTGCTGGCCAGGACTTGGTACAGACCAAGCAGATCTTGAGAGCGCTGAGTTTCCTCCTCTCAGGGAAACACCTCCAGTGGTCACCTTCAGAGCAGCCACCTCTTCACCTCTGGATACACAGGAGCCCTTTGCCTGACAAGTCTGATTAGGAGACAGTGCTCAGCCACACTGTCCTTAATCTTCCAGCTCTTTAAATCACAGTGGCAGCCCTGGTGGCTGGGGAACAAAGCGCTGTTCAGCTCCCCACAGAAGGGAACACCAAAATCCTAATGCCGCAAGCTCTGGTTGAAGTCTGGACTGCAGGATCTTCTGCCTTTGCAGGGTGACCATTGAGTCTGTGCCTGCACGGCTCAATAAACCAGGCAAGCTCCATCACAGCTCTGCCACCTGCCTGTCTCACTCCATTGCTAGCATTCTCCCTGGCATGATCTTGCACCAATCCAGCTGTGACCACTGGAATCGCACAGACCACAGGCTGCTCCCAGCACACAGGGGAGTGAAACTCCATGATGAAGATGTGCCTCTGTGTGTGTACATGTGCATGAGATGAAGGGAGCTTGTAGGTATTACTATGTTTGTAGGTATTTATTATTATGTTATGTACGTATTTATTATTATGTTATGTAGGTATTTATTATGACTAATTTGTTCCAAATACCTTAAGAAAGATACAGAGACAAGCATCATGTGTTTTGAAAGGTCCAGATTATACTATGTGGCTCAGGGCCAAATAACAGATCTTGCTTGCTTTATTCAAAAGTACAGGTGTAGTCTCAAAGAGAGTTCTGTGGTTCAGAAGCATCTGTCACAGCAGGGCTACCTGTGCTCTCCTGGAGCTGGTATAATAACGATCATAATCCACATAGATTTCGCTGATGGTATTTATTGACTGTTATGAAACAGAGACAGAATCCAATGTCATCCAGAGATATTTTTTGTGGGAGTTATTTTGTTTAAAAAAGTTAACAGTTAGCCCCAAGATGACATTCATTGAGAAAGGGAGCCTCAGGCTGGTCCTAATGGGTCTGAGAAAAGTACTTCCAGAAATTTCTCATAAAAGGAATTTGCTGTTTTGAAAATTGTTTTTTAATGTTTGTTCTATTATTCTGAAAAAACTGTTCTGAATTTGTTCAGAAGAAACACATTGAACACTAGACTAAGCACACCTACAGACAGTACCTATCATGATTCCAGGTGGGAGTAATATTTTTTCCCTACAAAACTTTCAAGACCAACCATTTAAAACAGATGAAAAGAGAGGACTAAACCTGCAGTGGGAGATGTGAGTCACAGAGAGGAAACATTTGCATTTAAAAGAAGCAGGCAGTTTAGTTTTTCCCAATTAGGGGCTCAAACAAGCTGATGCCAGCCAGTCCTGAGTTGCAGTGACTATCCTGAGTTCAGTGATGGGGTAACTCAAAAACTGAGTCATCATCTCTTCAAGGTTATCTACAACCTCAGAAACTGCCTTCAGAAGGAAGCACACTAGACCAGTCTAGAAAGATGTTTAAAAATAATGCTGGCAAAATTTATGTTTTAGTCTCTCCACTAAACTTTCTGTTCCAAGTCATTCATATTTTCTTATTTCCTTATTCAATTGCTTAAAATGTCCAGTTTAACCGTGTATGAATGAAACCTGCAAATTAAAGTCTACAGGGTCCAGACTGCAAAGCATAAGCAAGGAAATGAAATCCCAAGAAAAGCTTTCCAGCAAAATTCTGTCATCCCACAGAGAAGAGATCTTTTTTCACATTTTCAAACAAATAATAATTTTTCCCAAGAACTAAGAATTGCCTGAAAAATTCAGCTCAGTGAAATGATGAAAACTCCTGGATTTAGTTTAATTCAAATCCAAATCAAATTTCTACTAAAAAAAACCCCAAAAAAATCCTGATAAATGAGAATTCCCACTTTATTTAAATAAAATCAAAACAGCAGCATAGGATCATAGAAGCATAGAAATTAGGAAGTAGAATTGCATTGCATCGGTTTCTGCATATCTGAATAACATCATGTAACTAAACCTCTTCTGACAATATTTTATATATATATATAAATAATTTATTCTACATTTTTTCTAATGTGAATAACATTACTTTTTTCTTCCAGACAACTTTATGATGGCAGAGGAGACTGGACCATGTAATCACCATATACTTCTACAATAGCACAATAACTTCACTCACCATGTTTTCCTAGTTTCTCTAAGTGGCTATTTCCATAGTCATTGATAAATAAAAGTATAATTAAGCCTTGCTTAAAAGTTAATTTCCATGTAAGTGAAAGGGCATTAACATCTCATTATTATCAATGCAGAAAGCTTATAAACATAACATTAAGCCCAATGCTAAAAAAAATTTGCAAGTTTCAGTTCTCAAGAAAAAAAGCCACTCACTCGAAGATATCTACAAGAGATAGAGTACTGTGATTAACTCTATTTGTTTCAATAAATGGAGATTATACAGTGACCTTTACTTTAGTTGCCTTGGTTTCTCAATTTTTAATCATTATGCAAGATTTGGTAGGATTTGTTGCTGACACTCTGCTCCTCAGGGGACAATTAGCAGAGAAGTGAATTCACTAGAAAGGCAGCAGATCTTTTCACTTTGCTACCTAAATTGTCAGGAAAGAGCCCAACTTTGCTGGACTGTCATAATGCTCATCCATGGCTGGATCTGAGAGGAGCCAGACAATTCAACGCACCACACAATTACATAAATCCCCCGAATTAAACTCTGGAGATAAAGAAGGCTAATGATATACAAAATGTGTTCTGTGGTGCTGCAATTAAAAGTTTCACTGCACAATAAAGTAAAAACTTTATTGTTTTCATTCTGAAGGAATAATTTTAATCTCTTCACCTTACCCTGAAACTTAGCATCTTTTACTTCTCTTGAAGACTTCTAACATTACAAGTTTGCACAAACATGTTAAAGGTTTTTGTGGTTTTGAGCTTTACATTTAATTCCTTCCACCTTATCCCATGCAGGCAAACACACTCACCTCAGGTCTATTGCAAAGACCTCTGACTGACATATACTTTATATACTGTGTTAACTTAACCTTTGTTGTTTACACCTTGCTAGGAGTGCAACTCTGTGCGAGCGGAACTGGCAGGAATGGACAGTGGACTGGCCTCAACTGGTGATCCAGAAGGCATCAACCTAAGACCCTGGGAGACAGGATACTAAGAAAGGAGACACCTAGATAAGTTAGGGCAAGAAGATTGGGTCATGGGAGCTGTTTTGTTAATTAAGTTGTTCCATATTAGGCAATGCTTCCAGTTACAGTAGCTGTTGATTCTCAGAGTTTGACATATTTGGGTAATGTTCTTGATCCGTGTTTGTGAAGGGTTCTGGACCCTCAGCCCTTACCCTATACATTGTTGAGTTTATCCTGTTGCTTTATCTTCAAGGATCATCCCATACCGTGCATGGCTTCTCTCCTTTGTTGTTTTGCTTGTTATTAAAGTTCTTGTTTTTCGGATAGCCTCATAGTCCCCATCTCATCTTTTTTACCACTCCCAGCTGATCTGGTCCTGAGATCATGCACTTGCAAGGGGATACAACTCCAGATTTCTGATGTCCACATAACTAAAACATACAGTCATCATTTTGATTCCATTAGTGTTACTCTATTTCTATTACTCTTTATGTACTTAATATGCATTTGCTGTCTTCTGCAGACTTCGGTGTGGTAAAGTGAGCAAAAACTCCAAAAGTTTAGTATCTCCAAAGAAAATAAGTATGTAATTATTTATAAGTAATATGTTATTCAGTAGAAAAGGTCAAGAAACAAATCTTCTAAAGAACTTGCATGTCTCAGTGCTTGAGATTCCTGTGCTTGAGATTCACAGTCACAGGAAGAATTTGGGAAGAAGGTAACTAAGCCTTTCTTCCATTATGTCCTATTCCTGCCAAGAACAATGTATGTTTCAGGGATTCTTTTAGAACTATGAATATTACGAGAGATATTTGTAAAGATAAAAGTAGGAAAATATATAAAAAATAGAAAGCAGGAGAATATTTGATCAACAAGAGAGGCAGATTGCATAAGGTGGCACAGACAGCTATAAGAATGACTGTGGTATCAAAAAAAAAACCAAAATACAAAATGAATACCTCAGAGAAATTAAAGTATGTGCTCTAATTTAGCACACACTGCCATAGAGAAGTGTATAAAAGGTAGTCCCCCCCAAAAATTTGAGGGTATTTTGGTGATTCGGACACATTTATTTGCTGTAGAAGGAGAGCAAAAGAAAACTAAATCTCCAACCTTACCAGTTTTCTCTCAATAGCGAAAAGAAAGTCTGGTAATTTGGAGTTCCTTAGGTAATTTGGAGCAAACAATTTGTGTGGGGAAAACTTGACATAACTAAGAAGCCACTTGGAAATAAATGAAGCAGGATATGACAAAAGAATTCTAAAGTTCTTAAATAAATGAATTTAAAGATAAAAAGAAAGCAGTAAATGTAAAAAAGGCTATGTAAATATAGGTCAGTATATCTGTAAAAAGGAGAAAAAAAATTAAACAAATAGTTTTTAGATCAAAGTGGGACTTCATGAGAGAGTTTTGTTGCACAACGTTTTTTAAAAAAAATCTTTTTATTACTAACAAAATAAGCAAGCATGATCTGTTATGATAGATTTCTTTACTGGACTTCCTTAAAATTTATATTTTGAAGCCTTGTGCATGAAGGTTTAGGTGATGTTTTATTAAGTATTAATGTTGAGTCTGAATTAAGGAGATAATTATAATAGTAAAAATATAGAAAATGTTAACCTACAGGTATATTTCTTACTAACTGTGTATTTACCCCCACAGAGATATGAGACTTTTCCTTTTATTAATGGCTGGATTTTACCTGTGAGACCATATAATTGCTTCAAACATTTTTGACAAGAAAATTAATACAAAAATTTTCAAATGCCTAGAGAGTGTTGCTGTTGTAAAACATCCTGTGTGTGGAATTACAAGACCTTTTAAAAAGTACTGCTACAAAATAGATACTGTGCACAGTAGTTGCAAAGACAATATATATTTTCATAGGTCCGCAAGTCCAGAAATGTCTTAAAATACTCTCCTAATACAGAGATTTAGTTCTGTGTTTAGGACCACAATAACCCATTTATAAATTACCTGAAGACAAAGGGGAGTCTGTTAAAGTAAGTGGTTATAGGACTGGTAAATCTGACCTGTCAAAATACAATCCTCAACGTGCATCTTACCCCGCACATGTTACCCAAACACTGGGCAGGCCTTCAACATTGATCTAGTATAGTTTCTAATGTAATGAAAGGGAAATTTCTGTTCTGCAGCATGGATTGTTTTTAGATTAATACTCACATATGTGGGGATATTCACCCATAAGGACACTTTTTTTCCCATGCAATACTCCAACTAGAATAATGACATAAAATTGCTAAATATTGTAGCATAATGTAGTCTCAATTAAATAGTTGCAACCCCAGAACAGTCACAAATATCTCAGTCTTGCCATAATAAAAATAAAATAGATAAAATTACTAAGGACTAGTAGTCATGTAGTAAGAAATCCTGTTCCTTAATCTTAGATGTAGCACATATAATTTTGGTACAGGATAAATAAGGTGAACATACAAAACTTTTAAACACATTACCAGTTGTGTTCAACAACAATCTAAAGTGAAATGAATGGATAACTAACACTAACTCCTCCTGAGGCCTTTGATCCCACTGGAATATATTACACGTAAAGTCCAATATGAGAAAGATGCATATTGATGCTTAGTTACAGTAGTAGAAGTTTTGCTGTTTTATTTTGGGGTTTTCTTCAGAAAAATCGAGGGTGATAATTTAATTGATAGCTTATGCATTTCCACATACCTGAACTGGAAAAGTGTCTTTATGTAGAAGTAAATATTCAGGGGCACCATAAAATTTATTCTTAAAATTTGTTGTCAAGGGTCTCAAGGAGAAACAAGACATCTCTGGTAAAGACAAATACTCACAGCATTGTGTTGTCAAAAATACATTACCTTAATGATCAAAGTTATATAAAAAATAACATCTGGAGTCCTGGTTTTCTTCTTGTTGGTCCTGTTTGGTCTCACTAATGAAAGCTCAGTGCTATCACCTAGAGTTTAGAGTAGGGCAAAAGACAGTTTGAGTTCTGAATAGGATCAAAGCACAGAAGTATTAATGTAGGGAAAGATGATTACAGCTATTAGAACTGAGCATGAGCATTTTGGGGAAGAATGACTCATCCTTTGCTTCCCTGTACCATATAATTGAGATCCCAGTACAGTTAAGTACAGTTCTTTATTTTCTAATCAGCAATTAGTTATTGTTTTCCCTACACAGTCACAAACTCCAAGATGGATTCTTCTACTGCCCACTGCTGTCAAAATTCATGCATCTGATTTATTGTTTCAATGATATATTCAAATGGTAATCACACTTTTCATCCTCAGCATGAATGAGTCAGAAGAAATCAGCTAAACAGTAGCATTTCATTTCAATAACATCACTTATTTCTTCCACCTATTTCTTGGCCTATTTATCTGGCCAAGTTTGGTTCAAAGAAAAGTAAATTATACATAGCAGAAAAAACCCTTAATTGTTTCAATAATGAAAAAAAAGAGTCTGCAATCAAGAATAATTTAATGGTTTTAATGTAAGTAATTTATTCAAAGAGAATGTCCAATGCTGAATTAAGATAAGAAAGTCTTTGAAATACTCTGTTTAAACATCATACTTTAGTCAGAGCAAAGTTTTCCATCACTTTGCCATCTTGAAGCAATCTACATTACAACTAATTAATGTTCTGCACTGATCAATTTAATCTATAAAACACTATTTTTTTGTTTCCAGATCTATTCATTGTTTTTGTAATAACAATTGAGGGTGTTTTTTTTTGTAAATCACAATAAATTAAAACAGTATTTGTTAGTCATAGTTCTCATAAGGATGCAAACATGTCATATTCAATATGTCATGCAAATAGACTTTAGATTAGCAAGGACATTCCAGTGTGAAAAGTAATCTCTAGAAAATATACTGTCCATTTTTTTTAAAGGCCACAATTCCTATCATACTATTTGCATGAATCAACACAAGCAGTCAAACTTAATTTGACTGAGCACAACAACATCTACCACATACACATTTTAGTAAACATTTCACACTGGACCTTGTTAAATAATGCATGCAAATTTATAATACATTGAGAGAGTACTAACTTACTGTAATCTTACATAGATAACATTAAATACTTTGCATATGAAAGTAGCAAGCAGGTGTCCAATGATGCAGATGAAATTGCATAGTTTAGAACCTGTCTGAATTAAAACAATTTCACAATTTGTTCTTCTTTTGCTGCATAATAGTTTCCTTCATCTGGAATAGAAGTAACGCAACATTAGACATACAAATTATAATGTCCAGACAATGTGTGCAAGGACAGAAGAGGACTGTTTACTTTCTATACATGTAACATTATCCTCCTTTTTAAATATCTAGCAACCCAAATGCTTTGAAGGAAAATTAGAATGTTTGCTGACCCAACATATGCTGATAACTACTTTGAGGACTCATTTACAAAATTTTTAAAAATTCTTCATTACACGTAGTTTAAAGATCCTGCAAGTAATGACCTTGAAAAATAAATAATACTACAAAATCATAAACAGCTAAAGAAATAAACTCAGATTATTAAATAATTAGCTATTAATGCTGTGCATATTTAAGATTTATGTATTTATTATATATATGTGGAACACTTTTTTATATTATTCATTTAAAATGTTCTAGCTATTGTGCTGTACATGATACTGTATAATAGTAATGTATATATACAATCAAATTCATGTCTGTCTACATGAGTTTGATATTTCTCCTTGAAATATCATTGTTTTATTGAATGCAGATATTATCTAAATCTGCTCAGTGGTCCATGATAATTTCTGACCTACATCATCACCACAACAATCTGTTGATATATATGACAGTTGAAATTCCAGTCAGTGGAGTCTGAACAGAACAAACAGACTGGAAGTTCTCTGATAAGAGGAATCTATTGCTTACAATCCATTGTTTGATCTCAATATTTTCTGGTGTTGCTTTGGTTGAAATATTTATTTTGTTTGCTGGAATTGCTGTTTTGTGGGGAAATTCAAGATTCTGAACAACTCTTGCATATGTTTGTGAGATTCCTCTGTCTTATCCTCCTGCTTTTACTGTTGATCTTTTTTCTGTTCTGTTTTTCTGAGTAATTTCCAAAATTCCAGCATACTGAGTATGTAAGAATACTCAGCATTGTTCTAATTTCTTTTCTATTCTGGGAGGAATGGAGGGCTCATAGCACCCAAGTAATTACTGATAAGTAGAGAGGAATTAGCCATTATTAATATTTTTGTTACACCACCAAGTACTGAAATGGCCTGTGAAATGTAAGTTTGAAGTAATTTTAAATTTGAATTTCCCATCACCAAATCCACTCTATTGCTCTTCCAGTATGCACTCACTCTCTGTTTCTCTGCAGACACAGGTCATTTCTGGTTCCCCAAACTTTCCTGTTGAGGTCTTATCTATGCCAAAGTCCAGTTCAGTGACCTTTCTTGTTCCCATTGTATGTCAGACATCCAAATGTAGAAAAGAAAAGGGGGTAAATGCACCAAAAAAAGAGCAGGGCCTCCTGACACTGGAATCTCTCCTTGCCTAGAGTCCAAATTTGGGTCAGGGTAAGGCCCCTCCTCATTCAAGACAAGTGGTATTCTTCAGGTGTCAGTATTGGCAGTGGTACTGTTTGAAATCTTTGTCAGTGACAGAGATGGAAGGATTGATTGCATCCTCAGCAAATTTGCCAATGACACCAAGCTGTTAAGTGCAGCTGATGCACCAGAGGGAAGGGATGCCATCCAGAGGGACCTTGACAGGCTTGAGACATGGACCTGTGTGAGCCTCATCAAAGTTGAGTCAAGCAAGTGCAAGGTCCTGCTCATGAGTAGAGACATTGAAGTTGCCAAGAAGTTCAACGTGAGGCAGCAATGTGTGTTTGCAGCCCAAAAAGTCAATTTTGTCCTGGGCTGCATCGAAAAAAATGTGACTAGGCAAAATGAAGGAGGAGATTCTGCCCCTCTACTCCACTCTCCCCCTGTATCCAGCTCTGGAGCCCCCAGCACAAGGACACAGATCAGTTGGAGTGGGTCCTGAGAAGGAACATTAAGTTTATCAGAGGGCTGGAGTTCCTCTCCTGTGAAGACAGGCTGAGAGAGCTGGGTGTGTTCAGCCTGGAGAGGAGAAGGCTCTGGGGAGACCTTACAGCACTTTCCAGACAGCTGGAGAGGGACTGTCTACAAGGTCATGCAGTGTTAGAATAATGGGTAATGACTTCAACTAAAAGAGAGTAGGTTTAGATTAGATATTAGGAAAAAATTCTTTACTGTGTTGGTGGTGAGACATGGGAACACCCAGAGAAATAGTGGATGCCCCAATCCTGAAAGTCTTCAAGACAAGCCTGGATGGATATCTGAGCAACCTGGTATAGTGGAGGGTGACTGTGGCAGGAGGATTGGAATGAGATGATTTTTAAGATGCCTTCCAAGCCAAACTATCTTATGATTTTATGATTTTTTTCTTTCTTAAAATTCAGCCTCACACTAATCTGCTTTATGCTTTCTGGCTGGATGATCCATTCACTCTCCTTTGCTTTTCTTGTCAGCACTAACCAGGGCTTGTATAACTCTTTATTCCTCTCCTCACACTGATTAAATAAAATCCACCAACAGAGCCATTATGTTTCTTATCTTCTCACTGACACAACTATGACTTCTCTTTCAGCCCACTTTCTCTTTCATGACAGACAATTTTAGTGGGCAGGTTCAAGACATATATCACTATTGTGGTTAAATTAAATCAGGAATGAAGCTGTTAATAATGAGATGAATCTTTCTGTATTGCATGCATCTTTCAGCTAAGCATATTTACTTGGAATCAGCACAGTAGGAAAGACTAGGGAATACTATAGCAAGACATCTATAGTATGCAATCGATCTCAGTAATTGTCTTACACAACTGTGAATTATGCTCCAAATTATTTTTTTGAGCAGAAAAGCATAATAACTTATTTTTCACTGATGTATGAAATTTTTGAGGAACTGTGATATGTCTGGAAGACTTGTCCCCTAAAATAAATAAATAGATTTCATTTTTTTTTTTTTATTACCCTCTTTCCTTTTTTTCTTTTTTTTCTTTTTTTTTTCCCTGGCTCATGGCAGCCAGCACACTTGGCAGGAAACTGCCTAGTGCCAAAATTTCTGCATCTCACTCCACAGAAGGCATATGCAGTCATAGAATCAGAGTCATCAGAGAGTCCAGCCCCAGATGGGCTGGAAGGGACCTTAAAAGGTCAACTAGTCCAAATAATGGGAAGGGACATCTTCAACTAGACCATGTTGCTCAGAGCCCCATCCAACCTGTCCCTGAATGTTTATGGGTATAGGGCAACTACCACATCTCTAGGCACCACCTGTGCCAGTACCACCCCTGCATGAAAGAATTTCTTCATTATACCTAACCTAAATCCCCACTCTTTTAGCTTAAAACCATTATCCTTTGTTCTACCACAAACATTTTTAGCTCTGCTAAAAATTTGTCCCCTTCTTTTTTATAAGCCACAATCCCACCTCAACTCTGGACTGAAAGAGTGCAGAAGCAGAACTCAAACATCCATCACAACATTAGTCCTGAAGAATTTCTGCTTAGTCATCAGTAACATTTCATGCTCATCTAAAAAAAAAAAATGTATGAGATACTTCACTGGAGCAAAAATACCCATTCTGACACAATGGGCTGTATAGGTCAGTCATCCAAGGCAGATTGGATTCAAAATTATTACTGCCCAATTAAAGAGAGTTAGAGGGAAAGGAAAGAGTTTTTGGTTTGTAGATACCATGAAATCTTTAGGGTTTAGAATTTAATCCTGCTCCTGCTTTCCCACACCAGCACTCAAAATCATTGTTTCTGTCTCTGGGTGCTCAGGACAACTTGAGAATGTCATCAGCCTGTTCAATGCCTTTTCAGAGGGTATACATGGTGAATAAAATAGTTTAATTTGTTTTAAATCTGAACTCCTCACATTGCAATCTATTTTCTAGAGGTTAACTTTTGGTCAAATTGAGAAATTACCATATTTAGAAACCTATTCTAGGCTAATGGAATCCTTTTTTTTGTCCCCTTAACATGGATTGAAAGGAACTCAAATTAAAATGGCCTGCATTCCAGACTTGGTTATAGTTTGTTGCTGAACAGCTCCTCACTGAATGTAAAATATATGCATCAGAATAAATAATGCCTTCTTTATCCTATTGATCAGCTGGAATTCTAGGGGTTTTTAAAATGAAAACCAGCTTTAATTTCTATCTGTAGAAGCTCATAAAATCTTAGAACCTAAAATCACGAAATACAAATCCATCCAAAAAGTAATTTTGAATCATTTTGAAAGGATTCACAAATTCTATGTGATTTACATAAATGGGTAAAAATCCATATATTTCACAAATTCATAAAAGTTAGTGTTCATAAAATATTTACAGGTAAATTAGTAGTGTTTAAAAAAAAAGAAATATAAACTTTGATGAAAACTCTGGCACAAGAAAAAACCCCACATAGATAGTATTTATAGATTAACCTAAAAGATGTGCTTATAACAAAGATATAACAATCAGGAATTATTTACTATGAATAATATTACAATATATGCAGTATAAATACGTCTTTTCTCATAGTTACTTCCAAAGTATAAGAGAATTTCTGCTGTAGTGGTTGCAATAAGTAGTCTGAAACACTGACTGAAAGAAAGACATGCATACAGACACAAACTGAGGCAATTGAATCTGAAGAGACCAGTAATAGAAAAAGTGGCTCATTAAGGTAATTTCAACAGCTTAGGTTCATTGGAGAGGTTAGGAATAAGTAACAAGGTTTGGTTTCAGATTGAAAAATGGAGGAAGCTTTGGCAAAGGCTAGAAAAGAAATCCTGGAAAAGGTATGGGGGAGAAGGAAAAGCAGGCCCAAGGAAAAACTGTATATTTAAAATGAGCAAGAGTGAAATATAACTCAGAGAGCAAAAATAATCGTGTCTATTTAGCTGCTGTATAAAGACTGAGCCTTTTTTCATTTCTCTGCAGATTACCAACTTAATTAGCATTCCACTAAGCACTGAGATTTGCAATTGCAAATAAAATTTCATGTTCTTGGCAGTACTGGCTCTAGCTGGGATGGAGTTAATTTCCTTCATAACACCCTGTATAGTGATGTGTTTTGGATTTGTGAGTAAAACTGTTGATAACACAGGAGTGTTTTGACTATTGTTGCAGCACTTATACAGTATCTAGATATTCTCTTTTTCCCACTGTCCTGGAAGCAAGTACATTGAGGATATGTAATTTGAGAGGAGACACAACCAGGACTACTGAAACAAACTGACCAAAGGACATTCCATATCATATAACATCATGTTCAAAAATCAAACTGAGTTTGGTTAGGTAACCATTGCTTGGAGATTGGCTGGGCAGCAATCTGCATGCAGGAGGTGGTGATGTATTTATTGTCTCTAGATCACTTGTTTTGTTTCATTTTCTTTCTTTTCCTTTTTCTTTTCTTTTTTTTTTTTTTTTTCCCTTATTGAACTATCCTTAACTTTCAAATTTACAGGGTGCATTCTGCTAGTGAGAGGAGTGAATGATTAGCTGTGTGTGTTTAGCTGCCAAGAGGAGTCAACACACAACATCCTCTTTGTGCCTGCTGTTTGGGATTTCTTTGCCACTCAGAAATGACCACCAGCAGGAGTCCAGGATAACTTGACTGAAGTCAGTGAACCAGCCTTTTTCAGAAAAACACTTGCAATGTAACTTATACCGTTTGGTTGACAGTCAGGTCTAGTGAGTTTGTAGTAATGAAACCACATCTATAATAGACTAAATATGCCTCTTTATGTGCTTTTTAGCAGGGTGCCATGAAATTCCTGCCTTGCTCATGTAGCAAAAGAGGCTATAAAAAAAAAAAAAGTAGCAAAGTCACTCCTAAATCCCTGCCTTAGCTGAATGTTCTTTGCTGTCCTTAATGCACACACTTCTCTTAAGACACCTGATTCACAGGGATGTGAGTTAAAGTACAGGATTAGTAAGAAGGAGCTTACAAGGCAACTTGAAACATCATATTAAATGTTAGATAGAACTGTGGTGCTGTGAAAACCATACTTTGACAGTTTTAAGGTCTGTAAAATCAGTTACTTGATTCATTACATTCAATCCTCCCAATTAATTATAGTATTTAACCTGAAAAGGACTCACAACAGGCAAAGCATGAACAATGAAACTGCAAAGTTAAGTATAATATTAAATAAAAGGAATAGTAAAACAAATGCACAAATATCTGAGGGAAAAAAAAATATAACTGTCCCAGTTTTTAATTATTCTTATATAAGAACCAATACATGAAGTTGAATAACTAATACTTAAGACATCATTCCTAATGTGAAAACAGAGAATAGTTATACCCTTTGAAAACAACCCACTTCCAGGTGAAGGCAGATATCCTGCTTCTGTGAAGAAGCACATTTCAGTTGGATAATGCTGCTGCCTGCAATTTGCACTTAGTACATGATAAAGATGGCTCTAGCACTAGGCTGTTACATATAGTCTAAGAGAAAATGGGGGATGTGTCCCATCACCTTCCTAGGTAAAGCTGGCTCGTGAGCTCTCTGAATAACATAAATAGAACCAAATACATTTCTTTTTTTCTACCATTGAAACTGATTATCTTTTCATGGATAATGGTCCACTAATTTTCACATCTAGAAAATATGCTGTGATGCATTGGGCTCCTGTAATTCCTTTCACTTTACTGAGATTGTCTGGTTTTGCTACCATCCTTGTTGGAGTTTATCAACATTGAATCTATGTTCTATTCTTATAACATATAAACAGAGTGATCATGCAAAAGGCTTTCATTTTTCTTTTATTCTCCTTAATAATTGCTGTGTACCAATTCTTTTGAAATTTCGCTGTCTCTGGAAATTCATCCTGATCCCAAGACTTATTATTAACTATCTGCTTCTTTTTAGAAATGGCAAGAAAAATTGCTCATTTGTGAATAACCAGTGTTCATCATTTGCCAGAAAAAGGAAAAAAACCCAAGATATGCTATTCGGTTTTATGTGTCAGCCATCCTTTTTCATTTATAATCTTTAAAGGAACATTGTCTCCTTTGGTAAATGCTTTGCTTACTAACTTACTACATGATTAATTATGTTGTGCAGTGCCACAGGAAATCACATGAATACTACGTGATATCAAGTCAGAACAGAGCTTCTAGTACTTTTGCAATGTTTTTTATACAAATAAATCTAAAGTGTTATTTCATTAATTGTCCTCAGACATACCCTACACATCTTTCCTTACCCTCAAAATCTTCCTGAATTTCAGAGTCAAAGTGATTATATTATTATAAAGGATTATACTATAAATTTTAGCAATTAAATGCATATTTCTGAGGGCAGAAGAACCCCCACTATTAATTGTTGTTGACAATAGGTTCTCCATAAATTACTGTATGAAACCTTTCCTATAGAAAGAAATAAAGTCTGTAACTTTAGAGATACCATGAAAGAATCTGACAGTATAAAAAGCTGCTAAAAAATCCCATTTGCTGTCCTCACAGTGGCCTACAAGCACTAGATAGAAAGCGAATTGCCCTGAAGAGAGCAGTGTGTAGAAAAATGGCCATTATTTATACAAGAGACATAGACTTGTACTTTCACAAAAAAATTTCTTTGACTTAAAACATCTGATTTGTGTGTAAGCCAAGCTCTTACTTTTTCTCAAAATAATTCAGAGAAAGACCTGACTTCAAGAAACCCTTGCAACATGTATTGAAAGTTTTTGTCACATTTTCTACTTAAACATTTGGCCTTCTCACCAATTTAATGTGATGGATTTACCTCAAAGTGGCAAACGCCAATGGAAATTAGGTTCAAAGTATCAGAATGAAGAGTATTCTGGACAGAAAATTAATTTACTTGTTTGAAAGATTTGGGGGTTTGTTTTGTTTTGTTTTCCACATGTGATTTTGGTTCTAATTAATTATATTATATTGAAGACATGGCTTAATATTTTCTTTCTTTAATATACATGTCCAAAACAGAGACAATATCAGCTCAAAAAGTGTGGTTTAGGACAGACATAACAAACCTTAACATACAAAAACTAGAAATAAAATTTAAGGACAATATGAAAAAGACACTCATTGAGTTTCCACAAATGGTATAAAATGTTTAAGTTACTCTTGATGCTATTTTCTGTTAGTATGCAAACCATAACAAATGAAATTATTTTTAGAAAATATGTCATCAATATAGGCAGACTGAATAACTTTTAGACTGTACATTTGCTTTAGATAGCCCTTAACAGAGGAGATCTGCAGTTCCTGTTAAAGTATTTGCTTTGAGGACACTGCTATTCAGCTACGACTTTCCTTTTCAAATATCCTTTAAGACCTTTCTTTCCTAAGGGACCATATGCTGGTCTAGTAACTTAATGCTTTAGCTCATACTGCAATACTCTTCTTCGGTGTCATGGACCTCGAGGAGACAATGAAAAGGGTTACAAATTTAAAACTAATTGACTTTTTAAAGAAGTCTAATAGCAATGTTAAAACAAATATTAAGTTGAAACAGACAGGGAATTACAGTCTGAAAATGCCCTTTTCAATTTCAGTACTGTCTCATCTATTTAGTCCTAATTATTTTTTCTCTGAAAAGTTATATCTTGCTTAGGTAAATGTGAAATTGTACCAACAATAGGGTGGCAAAACTGCAGATCCTATTCCATTCAAATAGTTACAGTAAGTAGCACACAGCATGTCAGAGAGGCTACCCAACACCAATTTAAGAAATTGGCACCAAAACATTCTGAAGCAAAGACTTTCTGTCCCCTAATTTACCATATATAACATTCCTTCATGCTTTCAGCCTAAGAAACTGCATTACAGATGATCTGCCTTGTAGAAAGCAAGGATGAGAAAGGTTCAATAATGCATAATACTAAGTTACATGTATAAGGCTTCATTTCACCTTATATGGGCATTTTTTTCTTTCATTAAAACACCCCTTGCAGCACAGCAAGACTACTGAGCTGCAACTATGCATGGCTTTTTTGCCAGAATACAGACAATATTTCAACAATGAGCAATACACGGTAAGGGGAAAGAGAACCCATAGAGATTTATTTTGTGAACTAGAAATAGAGGCACTAACAATATAAATACCTTCATCACATCAACAGAAGAGATGCATGTAAAGTTTATCAGTGAGATCAATAAAATCAAAGCATTCAATTTTCCAGGCTGTAGATTAGAGCTAAGCCATTTTTGAGCATATAATTTTCTCTCACATTGTCATAGCACCAGAACAAATTTGAATTAGTATGTAAAAAAATATCCTGAAACATAGACCATTAAAATGGTATTACTTTAATGATTCATTAGTTGTACTTTTTATGAGGAAAAGGATCACCTAACACCAGTGTCACAGCTACCTTAGCACAGGGCATGTTCTACACAGTTTAAGCCACAAATTAATTTTCTCTATCTGACACATTTGAATATTCATTTAGCATTTGTTTTCTTGTGAGTAATGGCAATACAACATCAGAATTCTGGACATCTTTTGATTATTGCAGAAATATTCCAATTTAATTTAAAAAGTCTTCTACTCAACACGGGGAGAAAGCTCCATAAAATATCTCCATTTTGACACTCAGGCAGCCTGAACAGATAACTTTAAATGAGGATTATTCATCTTCATTCTTCATTTGCTTTATTAGAGAAAAGGAAATTCCTCTTCTTCTTTATTAATTTCCTTAATAAAGTTAAAAAGTATGATACGATTAAACTTATAAAGGGCAAATTGAATGAAATTAACAATAGAATAAACTGTGATTATAGATTTGTTTACGGTTTCTGAAAACTAATTTGAATTCTGTTAATGAAGTAGTCCTTGCAAACTTTTCTGTCATTCTCAGGATATCAACAAAACAACTGAAAGTATCTTTAATTGAAACACAGTTATGACTGTTTTCCTCTTGCTAAAAGAGGAAATGACAAAGAATGAAAAATTGGGGGATTTAAGCCATTTTCTGAAAATTGAGTTAATAATTTCTCAAATATGTTTGTAAATCCTTAACTTATTTATGCTTAGATGCAATTTTGATGTATTTTCCCTCTGTCTTGAAGAAAGATGTGGAAGTTGCAGATATGAAATACAAACATCATTGTTCAGTTGACTAACATGACTATTTTACAGTACAACACAAATTTTTATTCCACTAATACTAATTTTATTTTAACTGCACTGGGATACCCTTCAAGAGGATGCAATGACAAGAACTTGACAGCATTTTCCATCACTCACAGCTTCCATAAGTGACATCACTGGTAAGCTTATCAGAGCAGATATTTAGTGTGACAGAAGCTACAACAAACAGAACGGCTGTCCCTTCTTCAGTCAAATTCAGGTTAATTTTCAAGTTAAAGTCCTCAAATCTATCATAGTGTGAACAGTATGGTTATAAGGATATAACAGTAAGGATTGTAATAACAGGTGCTGGGGGTTGCAGCAGAACACTGGATGTGAGTATTGCTATTAGTGAGGGTCAAAAGAGAAATGTAAAATCTACAAACACCTCCCCCAAAGAAGGAGGAAAAACCACACTGCAAGATTATAAGTGTGAGCATCTCCAGACCAGATCTGAATTAACCTGGCTGAAGAAAGTTCCATGGAGGTGTTGTTCAGTAAAAGGAGAAAAACACCAAAGGACATGCAACTTGGAAGGGAGAGAGATAATATAAAAAGTGAAGACTGAAATACAATGAGGAAATTGTGGCAAAAATATGATGGAACGCATTCCTTAAAATTCCTCTAAATCTGCAAGCAGTTAATATTTCTGCTTTCCTCCATTTTGAAAATATAACAAGGTAGTTAAAAATTACAAATCAGAATTCTAGTAATATTTTCAAATTATTATGTGAATTGCAAACTTTGACCAACTTTATCTGTAACCATTTAGATTCTGAGGCCTCCAGCAGCACTAGCAAATTTCAATGTTTTTTGAGGGAAACTGATAATAAGACATCATTCTTAGGACAGGATATTTCTATTATATGATGTGGAATATTACATTAACAAGAGAACTTGTAATCTTCAAGATCTCTTCCAGTTTTAGGCAGAGGTAAGTGAGGAAGATAATGCCTCACTAGAAAATCCAGTCACTGTCTTTTAGGTCTACAATTTTAAGAATATTGCACTGCAGACAGCAAATTTTAAAAACACTTCCTCTAGAGTATATTATAATATGCTCAAGATACCAAGTAGGAGAAATGAGTTGTTTATATCCAATGCTGTTACAAAGTAAATTATATATACTGTTTGTTCTGCATCCCAGAGTGCGCACTAACAGAATTCAGACTATAAAGGGTCCCTGAAGAAAGGCAGTCACAGATGCCAGATGACCTCAATATGAGAAAGGAAGAAATACAATCTTTTGAATATATTTACTCTTAGGTTTATGCATTGAGTTAGCTCATACATAAAAGAATCAGATTCATCTTTGTCACTGTTCCTCTAATAAGGTCTGCATGTCTAATACACCTTAATAATTTTTAACACAGACTTCTAAAGCCTAGCTATAGCCAAGTCAAGAGAAAAAAAAAACCAACATCATTTTAGAGTTGAATGTTGAAGTACCAAAGCAGTACTTAATAGATTTAATTCCCCTGAATGGGAGATGATTGACAAAAAGACCACGAAATAGTATCGTTCTCTTGCAGTCAATGACTGAGATGCTTTTCACAGTGAACAATTTCAACTCAGGAGCTAAGAGAAAGAGAAGAGAAACATTCATCAAAGTAAACTATGTTGGCATCTAAAAGACAAGAAGCAAGAAGTTCTCCTTCTCTAGGCTTGAAATTTGTTGGAGAGAGATTGACCATAAAAAGGAATCCTTTAGGTAAAAAAGGCAGCATGAAGTCTATGCTCTTGCATTTAATTTCATTTTACACAGTGCTGCACTACAGACTTCTTTGAAGTGTTCAGTTTTTTACAGTTTAATAGAGACCAAAATTTCAGTGATTCATTTGTTAGGTCCTTTGTGAACTACTGATAAGGTAATGTCCACACACAGAATATGCATGGTATAAAAAAGTCCCCAGTACTAAACAAATAGTCTTACAGTGTGGAAAGAATGGAGAGCAGAATACAACATGACAGCAGCCTTTCTAGCAGAACTTGTGCAATGCCTAGCAGCAGGTTGAAGTCAGGATAACAGTCTCAAAGGTTCGAGCAACAAGAAAACATGAGTTTGGCTTCCTGGAAACTAAGGTGGTGATGAAATTAATGTAATGTCCTTCCTTACTACACCAGCTAGTAACGAAACAAGACTTTTAATTAGTCAGATTTAGATTGCCATTATGTAACTCAGAACATAATGAAAAAATATTTCATGAGAGATGCTCAATTGATGTTTATCTTATGACTGCGCAGCAAACATTTTCAATGCTGTAAGGGTACAGAATTTTAAAAAGAACAAAGAAACTCCAATGAAACAAACAAAATCACAAAAAAACCAAGGCACCATGAAGAACATGTAGATACAAGCAGTTGTAATAATGCTGTAGACTTTAATGATTATTATCTAATCTCACATCACAATTATGAGTTTCATAATATCATAAAACATTTTACCTGTGCTACCACAGACAGTCACAAAGTAGACAAGGGCCTATGAAAAGACTGTTAGCCCTTAATTCCCAGCAATTTTGTGGTTTCTACAGGGTATATTCCTTTACCAAAATACATTTGGTAAAAATAAGGCTCAAACACTTTCCTTATTCTTTTTTTTTCTGTGGGTTATTTATTTATCTAAAATACTTTTGGAATAATCACGACCTCAGAGGACTCTTAGGCATTCTGTGCAAGGTATAAGCTAATAAAACAAATATTGTCTACTGTTAATGCTTACTGTTGAAAGGGTCTAAAATACAGTTCTATTGTGTATAAAGATTTCTCTGTCTATACACAAAGCTCCAGAACTAATGGTACAGGAAGTTTTGAATGGGTTTCATCAATGTAAGGTAAATATCACTGGCTCAGCAAATACAACCACTTTCATTTCCTGGAAAAAAAACCTAACAAAGCTTGTATTTGTCTGTGATTATAAAAAGAAACA
The DNA here is from genome assembly GCF_021018805.1 of Prinia subflava. Taxonomy (NCBI): domain Eukaryota; kingdom Metazoa; phylum Chordata; class Aves; order Passeriformes; family Cisticolidae; genus Prinia; species Prinia subflava. Next base: position 57,514,678 of record NC_086247.1, read on the forward strand.
TCGAGAGGTTCTCCATATGATGATGGAATGGATGGTCAAAAAATAAGGAAATACTACACTCACTAAAGGAATGCAAGTTTTAGTGTTCCTATAACATATTAATGTTCATAAATATATATATTAAATGTCTATTATTTTTTCTGATGAGGGCTGGGAAACAGGGATGGATTACATGCAATTTGTTATATAGTCAAGCCTCACTAGTGTCATTGTTGATTTGAATTTAAGTATTAAAAATAAAAGTGATAATATTGTTAATCTTTTGAATTCTAATTAATTTGATGAGCATTGTGAATATGAGAGTGATTCTTAGTGGGAATTGGCCTAGAATAGGAATGGAGTCATCAACTCAAGTGATTCCACTGGCCATCCCAATGGCTAAACATCAGTTTAACTTTTCCCGTGTCAAGGTCCAAGATCTGCTCATCCTTGCATTAGAGTTCTTCATCACTGGGACTTACTACTGTTGGACTGTTGGACTACTGCTCTACCACACCCACAGGAGAACTTAATCTAAATTTCAATTAATTTTAATTTCAAACAAAACTGATTTAGAAAATTAAAAGTACTTTAAAAATCCATCATTCTGTCAGCCTGTGATATTTTGACATTTTGGGAAAGGGAAAATGGTGCTATTTTATGAACCTGTTATTAAAGCTCCAACACACCTCTTCAGATCTTTTAAAATCAGTTTTAGTGCAGTTGTGTATAACACAGAGTTGTTGGTTCCTACATCCTCCACTCATGACACCTCAGTAGAAGAACAGAGCTCCAAAACTCTGTGGTGTCTTGTGAGAATGAGAAATTCTGCACATAATACATCTAAGAGGAAGCAAAAACTATCTATCAAAAGAATTTGGCTTCCACCAAATAATAAAATCTGCATCTCAGAGTTCTGTAAGGGTCAGGTCAATATAGATCCCTTTTCAAGAAGGTAATATTCCTGCTCTAAACACCAAAAGCCATCTCCAACATGACTTTCTTAGATTCTTTGTAATTACATTTTGTAAAAAAACCCAAACAAACCAAACCAAATCAAACCAAATCAAACCAAACAAAAAAAAAACACCACAACAAAAAAACCCAAAAATTAAAATCCAAATACCAAAAAAAACCAACACAAAAAAACCCCAAAACCCCCCCCACACACACAAAAAAAAGGCAAAAAATCCTCCACAAAAACCCCACCAAAACCTCCCCCCCCAAACAAAACCAAAAAACAAACCTTACAACAAACCTCACGAGTTTTCTTCTAGCAAGATTTGTATATTCTATTTGCTAAACTTCAGCTAGTTCTCAGAATAGCTTTGAGTGACTGCTTGTCTTCTCTTAAGCAAATTGTTTAAGCAGATGTTGGTCTTCAAATCAATCTTGTGGACAGAGAAGAAATCCTTGTAGAATAAAATAGATACATTAATTAAGAGTGACCTTGCAGTAACACTAATTTCACTAGTGAACATTCTTTTCAGAGTAATACCTTTGAAATGTTACAAACCCCTGTAACTACTAAAGGTGTGTCTATCTTCAATTATAATTAGACCTCTAGCAAATGAAGCAAACTCACATATAGATCTAGTCTTGGTTTACCTGCCTCTGTCAGTCCCAATCGAATAACTGGTTATTTAGTTGTTGAAAAGCAGGTATTCTGAGCAAAGTGACCTACTTTGGAGAGCAAATGTGGGGGAAGAAACACCAAAGAACAAAAACATCACTTCTAATACTCTGTTTCAGAGGTGCTCTTAAGAAAGATGAACATTCATGATGATGAAACATCAATCTAGAAGCAACCACCATACAATTTACCATACATTTTAATGTCATCTACATCATATATACACATGATTACTAAAATAGAGATAGGAGATGCAGACATTTTGTTCATAAGTGAATTGTAATTACAAATGACTAAGGAAAAGGTGAAAAATCATTATCCCCATATATGCACCTCCCTAGGAAAAATGCATTGACTCCCAAGTCTGTGAAAAAAGATCTTAAGATAAGCACATTATACTTTTGTAGCAAAGAGATGAAGACAGACTTGTGACTATCTAGCATACTAGGCAGTATGAAATTTTAATTTTGTAACTAGACATCTGCTTTTTGCTGTGTGCCATAGAAGTTTGTTTACCACAGGCCATTTTCTCAGGCGTATAATTATTATGACTTTAAATATAGTAGTCATTCATTATAATGCATAGAAGCTGTTTAGAGCTGTGACAGCTGTGGCATCATATTACATTTTTCTAAATCACTTAAATCTGTTATTATACAACAGTGTACTTCAACTATAAATTATCTTCCAAGAGGTGTATCTGTCCAGAAATCTGAAAAATTTTGTAGGAAAGTACAACATGTTTAAGGTATAAGAATCTAATGGACAATAACACATCTCAGAAAATTCAGTCATGGAAAAGAAGCACAAAGAAAGTTTCACTGTGATCCAGCCACAGGTTTTATAAAACATTACAAAAAATGACCTACTCATATAGCTGATAAGTACAGTGTTTAGCATGTCTTAGTGCTGCAAAATAAACCACGTGAAACTGTTTAAAATTGAGAAAAAATATAAATACTGTACAATTTTTTCTCTGCTGACCTATATCAGCAAATGATTCTTCAACAACTTGCATGTTACACACAATCTCCCTCTGAATGGGCTAAAAGTACATAGAGCATGGTTCTGATTTTAGTTTCAAGTTTCTTCATGGAATAACATTTTTTTTCAGAGGAAAAAAATAGTTATTTAAAGATTTTTTTTCTTTTTCTAGTTGCATAGGTACCAGGTATAATAGTCGTTATAATCGTAGTAATAAATCTACTTTTCTTTGTTTCACAGAGGACTATTTTTCAAAAAGATACAAAGTAAATAGAGTATCAAGCACTTGCTGAGGAGTGTCCATGATTACAGAAGTTAATCCCTCTTTAAAAGATGTTTCCAAATTGTAAGAATATTCCAAGCCACAAAAGTCTTTATCTAATTTTAATAAAAAGGTGATTAAGATTTCTACAACTATGAATTGAGTACACATGAAAAGAAGCTACAATCTTGAGCCTTGTGACAGAAGTGTAACAACCAAAAAAATATTTAGACAAATGTTCAAACTTTCCTGGCTTCTCCTTGGGAAAGTGCAGGTGTTGAGTAACCATTTTTTTTAAACAAATCTACAAGTTAAAAGTGGTCTAGATGACTTCATCAGAGTAGTGAACCACTTCTACGCTCGCTGCTTTTCTTTTAGTGGGGCTTGTGGTCAACAAAACATGAAAAAAGCAAAGATTCTTAAATCCTGGCACTAAAAATACATATCCTGTTAAATTTTAGTGTTTAGTAGACATGAAAAGGCAAGTAGGATCAGTATGTATCTACAGAATAAATGTACACAAGTCTTAAATTATCACTAGCACTAAATCCTCATGGTAGAGTTTTTTGTGGACATTGTTAATCTTGAAACAGAGTCACTTTTTGGTGACTTGGTAATTTAGTACCCTTGAAAACAGAAAAAAAACCTGGAAAATAATATTTTTAAAAGATAACACCAGAGATAAACAACACATAACAATGTCCCTCTTTATTTCTCAAAAATCTGCTTCTTAATCCTATTTTGTAAACATTCATTATGGAAGTTTCAAACAATACTATATTAAGAGAATGCTTGAGCTTTTAATAAGATTTTTGAACACATAAGAAGCTAAAAAGATGTTCAGTGTGAATTTAGCTGACCTTGTGCCATCAAGCAGAAACATAAGTGTTGCAGTTAAACATCAGAGGAACAGAACTATTGATATCCCGTAGAGGCCAATTAAAAATTTGGGGATTTTTTTTAACAAATGGATTAAAATTTAATTGAATGCCGAGTCTATGGAGGGTCAAAGAATCACATCTCATAATTGTATTGAGAGGTTTAGAAAGATCATCTTGAAACATGTTATTAAAGACTTTCCTGTATAACTTCCTTTTCATTGCAGGAGGTTTACTGACATTAAGCCACAGTATTTAATGCACTTGTTTAACAGCATACTTCTTGATAAAACCACTTAATTCCAGAAGTCATGACTGAATGGAGCAATAACTTTTAAAAAATGCCTGATTTGTTTTCAAAGTGTCCCGTGTTGAAGTTTTTGAACCGAAGTGTCCCTTACCTAACTTTGTTATCTATCTAACAATTAGAATTTTGAATACAAACAGGAGGTATTGTAAAAACAAAGAACCTATTCAATGAGAACTATTTTCTAAAATTTCTTTTTTGCCAGTTCATAGTAACCTATGAAATGGCACACTTCTTTATGTTTCAGGAGAAAATTCTTCCTAAAAAAAAGGCAATTACAGAGAACTCAATGGTGGGAGAAAGATGTACTTGCAATTAAAATGGGTAAGAAAAGAAAAATGCCTTTCTTTTAAAATTATCTAGGTTTTGGTGACTTTTTTTCAGTGTCTCGTTTTGAGTTTTATAAAAGCAGATGTTCAAGCAGTGTAATGTCATTTAATTTCACATGTATAACAGAAGGATATAGGAAATTTAATTTTCACTACTTTTATTTATGGAACATTCATGTTATAACAATAGAAGTGTTTTCTACTCCTGTGTTCATTGGCAATTTCTTTACAGGACGGTAAAGAAACTCAAAATAGGAGATTCCATACTGAGAGAGTAGAGAAGTGGGCAACAGCAATAAAGAAAGTGAAAGTCATTTGTACAAGGCATCAGTTTTTTTACAGAAGTGGCAAAAACATGAGTGACGTTGCATGGAAATCAAAGACAACTGTCACTTTAAACAGCAAAATTGAAATGCATGTATTTGACCATACTTTCCCTAGGATAGATGTATAGTATTATGCAAATTTCTTTAAATAAGGAAAAATAACAATTTGAACAGAGCACATTTCAATGGAAAATTTCAGAAGCTTCTTGAGAAAGACAGAAAAATATGTTAAAGCTGTTGGCTATGCCACCTCGTGTGACATAAGAAAGAGCTAGAATTATAAAGAGTCTATTTTAAAACTGTTTATAACTGGGGAAAAGGACTTAGCATGAGGATTGTGTTTCCTACTCCTAGTCTGTCAGCCATCACTAGCTACCATCAGAGGGTGTTACCACATTAATTCTTCAGTTTTCATTCTTTTATTACTTTAATAATTACACTGTTTATCCTCAAAGGAACTTTGTGATGTTTATTTAATGCATGTTTCGTAAATGGGAGGTGAATATACACTTTTTTAGAACTGAGTTGGATAAAAAGAGACAACAAACTCATATATTTAATGACTGCACAGGAAAATCCTTGATTTATATGTAATTGTGAATATTATTTTTTTTAATCTAGAAATGCCAAAATCATACAAAAAGATAGCACAGAATAGTGTGTTAATTCATAGTCATTTAATTTTTTTTAATTGTGCATTTGGGCAAAATGTATGGTCTGAACATGGGGCTACAAATTCCCTGGGCAACCAAAGAGTTCTAGAAATTTATTGGAGTTCAAAAGGTAAAGAAAGTGTAGAGACAGAGGAGGTTTTTATTAAGCACTAAGAAAGGAGACCCCTGACAGCTCATCTTAATGCAATTGGAAAGGTTAAGTGATTAAAAATTCTGCTGGAAATCTCGTCAAAACTTCTGGTAGCAGGCTAGTAAATTTAACTGTGTGGTACCAACTACCACAGCAATCCTTTAGGACACATCAAGAGTAGCAAAGACCTTTAATGCTTTATTTCTAACAGTTCATTGTCCCTGAGGCCACATCAAGTTTTCCCAGCATCAATGACACAGATGAGATTGTTAGTTTTAGACCTCCTGTCTAGAGCAGATAGCAGTTGCAGGGTTCACTGTACAATATAACACATGTTCCTCATCAGCACAAATCAGGTGAGCTGACTGTATGCTATCCTACTCCTTCTCGCTCCCTTTTTTATCACAAGGAAACAGGACATGGGAGTAAGGAAGAAAAAAAAACAATAAGAAGCCAAAACCAACAACAAAACTGCTAATGGCATTCATTTTAGGTGTCCATGAAAAATGCTATGACATCTTTTCAGCACAGTGTAAAATATTTGTTATTTTGGTACAGTAACAGGGTTTGAATGGCTCTGCAGTTTTCTCTATAGCACTTACAATAATAAGCAAATGAAAAAACACTGTCTTAGTATTCATTGTTTCTTGGAAAACCGAGTGGAAAACTGAAGTCATACCTTCAACTAAAACAAAAGAGCCAGAGAGTGCAAATATAACCTCGTTAAATAAGACAGGAAATCTAAGTACCATACAAGGCTATTAAACAAACTGGATTGATCCATAATAATAAGAAACATATTTCACATGTGTTGAACAGTTCAGAGCTTTTAACAAGTAATAGGCAGACTACTCTGTAAAATAGTTGCTATTCTCCATCAGTATATCATTGTCAATGGCTGTGCTATCTCAAAAGAAGCACTTTTCCCATACACTTTATTGCTTGATAGCTTGCTGATTGCTTTTACAAAGCAATAAATTGATGGCCTGATTCAGCAGTGACATTAGGTTATGTTCATTCTCTGTGATTGATGCTTTGAATTAGAACTCTCACATTCTCTTCTGTTTGGAATTATGAAATTCCAAACAAGCAAGCCTGATGTCACAAACCAAATTAGACAATGGATGTCAGATGAGTGAAATTTATAAATTTAAATACCTAAATAGCTTTTCTCTTTATTAAAGTTTTCAGAATTTATTGTTGAAGGGACTGTCTTTCAGTAAAAAGAATCTAGTCAAGTAAGGAGAGAGGAAAAAAAAAAATTAGAATTTCCACACTATAAATTTCTGCAGTATTAGAAATGCATGTAAAGGTGAATAACAAGAACATATTAATTATTTAGCTCTCAATTAAACAAATTTCATTATTAATACATTTTACGGCAAGTTTTAAGGTAAAAAGGAATTTTATTATTTTTTTACTGGCTAAAAATTCATCCATTAACTATAGCAGTCTTTTTATTACATCAATTTGAAATAACACTTAAACTCGTAAGGCAAAATAAAAAGAAGATGAAATACGAAAAGGTGACTGCTAACTGTCTTTCATTATTGTTTCATGATAAATAAATTAAATAAGAAGCAGCTTGTTAAAATAATTTTAAATATGGAAATAAAGATCTCCAAGAAGCTAGGAATTTCGGTTCAGCAGTCCGATTTTACTACAAACAAACAAAATCCAAACAAAGACAAATCCCCCAAAAGCATACAGCCCTTCCAATCTACTGACCATCACAGCTGTCAGGAAGCAGTTCTCCCCACTAAATGTTAAATTTCAGAAAAAACACTGTCACATGGGGAGCAATTCCAGAATAATGTATTTTTACATATGGATCATCCAAGTCACTTTGTGACAGATGTATGCAGCTCCTTCACACCACGCATAAAGTGCATCTCTGACTGCTCTGCAGCTCAACATTTGAAACATGAGAGAGATGAAATCTCTAATTTGTCAAGTCTGATGATATTTTTATGTGTGCATTAAATTTGCTGGATAAATATATATAAATTAACAGCTTTAGCCCCAATGTCTTCCTTGAATCTGACTGTGACTTGAGTTTTCACATCTCAGTTTTCACATCTGTAAATTGAGGATGATGTTATTTACTAACTTTCTTGCTGAAGCTGTGCACATTCATTTGCTGCGTTGCTGTCTTTTATACTGGCCTTTTAAATTATACAGGCAACATTTAAGTGGTAAATATTTATAGCAAAAGGCAAAGCATGATGGGCATCTGCTCATAGACTGATGTTCTTATCACTGAAAGGGATATAAAATACAGTAACTCTCAGGTTGAACATAATTCTTAGGCCTTTTCTTTCAAAGAAGCAGTGGGTAACAACTACAAATGAGCTGTACTTTTCTGCAACAAATTTATATTTTGTCTTTTTTCCTTTTTTTGGTGTTCCTCCTTTTTGGTTATAAAATCCTAATACAAATGGAAGAAAATGTCATTTTGACTTCACTTATGCATCTAAACAGGTCATAAATGTATCAACCTATTCTGGCATAGTTCAGGTATTGTTCTGGTATAATTATTGTTATGCCCTCTCTTCTAGGGGTTTCAAAACACATGTATATTTTCATATTTTCAAGTTACTGACAGTGTTCTTTACCCCACCACAGAACAGCAACATCACAAAGTTTCTTCTAACTACACCATTTTTTGTTGTTGTTTTTAAAATTCTTTTCACAGAAACTTTGTAAATATTTATAAAAGTACTTCAAACATTTAATTTCATGATTTTTACTATCTCTCTCCCAAGGAAAAATATCCTACATAGTCTCAAAAAGTCTATTAGGCATAGGTACATATTTTATCATGGCACACAGGATGAAGCCACCTTGCAGAGCAGGGCTCTACCATGCCCAAATTCCAGCACAAACACCTGCTACAGTACCACAGCACACCAGTGTCCCTGCAGTACCAACAAGGACACCAGCACGGACTGTGTGTTCTCTCCCTTTCCTGACATTAAAGTGCTGTTACAGAGCTGGGGCCAATTCCTTTTTTCTTTCTTCCTCATTTCATTCCACTGCCCTGTCACAGTCTTTAGTTTTGGAATCGTAGAATCCATGGAGTTGGAAGGACCATGATGATCATCTGGTCCCAGCCCACAGTGCTATGGACAGGGACACCTCCCACTAGACCAGGCCACTCAACGCCTCATCTAAACTGGCTTTGAACACTGCTGGGTTTGAGGCACCCACAACCTCCCTGAGCGAGCTGTTCCTGTGTCCCACCACTCTCACAGTAAAGAATTTCTTCCACATATCTAGCCTACATTCCCCCTCTTTCAATTTGTACCCATTGCTCCTTATCCTATCACTACAGTTCCTGATGAAGAGTCCCTCTCTGGCTTCCCTGTAGGCCCACTTCACATACTGGAATGTTGCTATGAGGTCTCCACGTAACCTCCTCTTCTCCAAGCTGAACAGCCCCAACTTTCTCAGCCTGGGGAAGGGCTCCATGGAGCCTGTCAACTTCATGGCCCTCCTCTGGACTTGCTGCAATAGTTCTATGTCCTTCTTATGTTGGGGGCACCAGAAGTGTACCCATTACTCCAGGTGGGATCTCACAAGAGCAGAGTACAGGGAGAGAATCTCCTCCTTTGACCTGCTGCCTGTGCTGCTTTGCCTGCAGCCCAGGATTCCATTGGCTTTCTAGGCTGTGAGCACACACTGCTGGCTCATGTTTAGGTTTTCATCAACCATCAACTCCAAGTCTTGCTCTACAGGGCTGCTCTCAATCATTTCTCTGCCCAGCCTGTTGGTGTGTCTGGGATTGCCATGACCCAGGTGCAGGACCTTGCGCTTTGCTTTGTTGAACCTCATGAGGTTTTCATTGGCCCACCATTTAGGTCTGTCAAGACTGAGGCATAGAAGTTGTTCAGAACCTCAGCCTTCTCTTTCTCCAGGATAGGCAGGTGTCCTGTTTCCTTCTGGAGAGGGGCCACAAATCTCTTGTCCTTCTTTTGCTTTCAACACTTCTACAGAAATGCTTCTCGTTATCCTTAATATCCCTGGTAAGATTCAGTTCTAACTGGGTCTTTTCTTCCTAACCCTGTCTCTAGCTTCCAATATACTTTGTGTACTCCTTCCAGGGCACCTGTCCTCACTTCCACCTCCTGAAAACTTTTTTGCTCTGAGTTTTCTCAGAAGCTTCTTATCCGTTCCTAGAGGTCTCCTGGCATTTTTGCCCAATTACTTCCATGTTGGGGTGAGCTTGGAGGAGGTGATCCTTGGAAATCAGCCAGCATTTCTTGGGCTCCACTGTCATCTTTCTGCTTTTCACCTCACACAGTTGTGCAAAGACTCCAAAGCAATATATGGTATTCCAGGTGTGTTTTATATAAGCTTAAAAAAATGGTTTCATGTTAGGCAAGTGCCATGCTTAAGCCCCAGCAGTAGGAAATCTATACTGGTGCCCTTCAGAGAAAGGATAGCCCTAGGATGATTGGCAAACAGATTCCAAGCTTAAATCTAGAAGTGGCTTGCACTTTTAAAAATGCCCTTGTTGGTTGGCACTCTTTTTCTCTAATAAATTTTATTATTTAGATTATTTAGTTGTTAATATATTTTCCATTAAACATGCATTCAGTAGATACAGCAGGAGAAAGTAACAGAAATTTTTCAGTCATCGGACTCAAGTTTCATACAGTCACACAGGAAGAACCTGAAAAAAATCAGTGCATGGCTTGGGACTGTGGAGAAGAAGTTAACAGGTTGCAGCATTTTTGTATAATTTCTATAGTAAAGATAAACCATGCCTCTAAACTCTTAATGACTGTTAACTGTCTTGGTTTGGAAAGACAGGTGGAAGGAAGGAATTCCTAAGAAAGGAATTAGCCTCCCTTGAAATGGAATATATAAACCCTCTTCTCCAAATTATACTTTTGAAATTAATGGGCTCTCAGTCAAAGATATGAGAATAGGAGTAACAGTTTTTTACTAGGAAAATTAAACTAAAAATGCAGTAGCATGAAATAGAAACACTGACAGAGTCAGAATATAACCTGACACCCTGTTGGTCAGGGTGTTGGCAGCAGTCCAATAAAAATGGTGGCTGCAGTTCTCCTGGAATGAAAGGTGTGGTTCTGTTGAAATAGAGATAATCCTGCAGAAGGGTGTAGTTTTCCTGTGAAGGTGCAGTGGTGATGAGATGGATCTGGTCTTCCTTGGGGAATCCAGTGGAAACAGGCTGTCCTGGTGTTCTGACTCCCAGATTTTTGTCCAAGTAGGAATGCTTGGCTCCTCCCACTGGGTGGAGCATCTCACAAGGGGATGATGTAATTGTATCAGTCATGCAGTGAGCCTCAATGGCCCATTAACAGAAGAAATACCCCTGGAGGGAGGATGGGTCATGGAAGAGATAAAGAAAACACCTTCCCAACTTGTTTCAACAGATTGGTACTAGAATACATACTTTTGGTTATATCTTGCATTGCAACCCAAGACGTTGAACATACCAGAACTTACAGGATAAATTTGGTTTGAGGATTTGGTTTGGTGATATCATCTAATAATCAAAGACTAACAAACAACATAGACTATTTCAAATTAAAAATTAGCTATTTAGACTAATGAATTAATGAAAATGAGTTCCTGATGTCTAACAGAGGCATTGAAGTTTCCTTGAATGAATTAAATGGACTTTATATGACAAAATTTAAAAAGAAAAAGAAAAAACTTAATCATAACACAAACAAACAAAAAAAAGAAACTCACAAAACAGCACTTCACATGCCCAAGAAAATGAGGAAAGATTCTGATGGGTTGGTTAAATGGCCCATGAACAAGAATGTGTTATAGAAACATTCAGTAGCTATGATTACATAGGCAAATGAATTTTTGCTTATTCATTTTCAATGACTATGCTAGCAAGATAAATACAAAGTCTTCTTAGTCTTAAAAAATATACTTTAGACAAACAGAGTAACAGCATCAGAAAACCTTTTGAAAATCCCTGTTAAACCTTTTGGGTGACATAAATTCCCCAGAATGCAGTGGTAAACAGAACAATGTAGGCAAAACTACCTAGGACAAGGTACTTTCTGATAAATCTTCTGGAACATGTTGAAAGAAGACTGTGGGTCATTCACTTGTTGGAGAGATGAGGGAAAAAAGATTATTTAAGACTTGCACATATCCACTCAGTGATATAAAATGCTGTAGGAGAATAGCTGGTAAAGATAAGGCTCTGCTGCTGGCAATCAAAAATCTTACCTGCCTCTTAGAACTGGCTAAATTAGCAGACTTCCTCATTTGATGTTATCTGTTGACTCCTTTAACATTGTGGACCACAAGTAAAGAATATTGACCAAAAATCCCTGCAAATAAATTAGCAATGAACGAGAAAGATTATAAATGAGACAAAGACTGTGTCCTGTTCTCAACAGGACACAAAAGGCTAAAGCAGTCCAAATCTATCTCTGAGAATTGGAAAATGAGGCCTTCAATTGTTATGCTGCAACTGGAGAAGGAGAATTTTATTATATTTGCATTCTTCTTACCAGCATGGGCATTACTAACCAGGAAATTATAATCAACATGTAGTCTGTTAATTCCTGGATTATAATATTTTCCTAAGTAGAAAGGAACAGTGGTGTAATTATTGCCTCAGAGCAATGAAATACAATGTCAGCATGTAAAATCCTATTTGATTTTGAATTAGAAGAATCCGTGTCTATGAATCCGTATATGAATTTACTTTGTGCAATAAAAAATGTTACCAGCAAGTGGACGTAAAATACACAGGAATAAAAATAAAGTTTTGCGAATTTTTCAGAAGGACTTTTTGTTGTTCTACATATTAGTAACCCATTTAAAATTTGTATGCCTTCTCTTTCCTAGGTCTAGCTTAAAAGTGTTAACACTGCTGGCTCAGAAATCAAGCCTGTTTCAGCTTAGAACATTTCATAAGTGGGTACATCTTATGTACATCTCCACAATAGATATAATTTGGCTGAAAAATTATTTGTATGTTTTAGTGCTTGTAGTCTTTCTGTTGTTAGGAAAGTTTATCCCATACATTTGGCTGAAAGAGAGAGGTATAATGAGCCTCACAGTGATGTCTAGATAATAAGGTTCTAAAATACTTTTACATCTTTAGCATGGTAAATTATAGAGCGAGGGACACAAAAATTAAAAATTAATACAATTGGATTAATGATAGGTGAGACTACCTTGCATGCACATATGGCCTAAATAAAATTTTGTGTCTCTCCCTCCCCAAAAAGCAATAAGTAGAAAGATGTACTGCAGAACATACAAAATAATTTCTTTCAGTACAATATTAACAGAAGACTAATGCTGAGATCTTTAAATTGTTCCTTCTAGAGCCAGATTAAAATCTAAAAGATTTGTGCCTTCATTTTGTACACTATTAAATGAAGTTTTGTACTTTTCCTCTGAACTCTTCAGGTCGTTGGGAAAGAAGGCTGGCTAAACCATGACTTGTTTATATATTTTCTCCATCTGTCTGTCCCCCTCCATAGTGAGAAGAAAGGAGCTGAGTGAAATAAAATAAAAGATAATCTTTTTTCTGCACACTGCATAAAATCAAAATGCATCAGGGAAAAGTACTTAAAATGTGGGAAGTAACACTTTACCTATGAGCCCCTAAACCCCAGTGGTGTTTCAGACAACAGTAATTATGTTCTTTCTCCTTTGTCCTGAAAACTCTAAAACTAAGTAAAAGGCTCTCTTCCTCTCAAAAAATATTTATTTCCTTTACTTTATGAAGAACACTTGGTAAGTAAAATCCATGATATAATAAACTTGCCTTTATTTAGCAATAAAGTTTACCATGTAAAGCAATAATGCATTTGTGAGATCCAAAGCCCTGCTTCAGACAGAGCTCTTGATGATGGATGTGTCCCTTGCTCCAACTCTATATTCTGTTTTTCAGTAAATGTAATAGCTCTGACTCCACGGATATAAATGTTCTCAACTGATTAGATTAGTTAAATGCCAACTCTCACTTTGGAATCTCAAGGCTGCAGTAGTTGCTATTAAGCTATTGATTAGAAAATGGGGCTAAAATACCAAAGTTCACAAATGCTGAGAGTCTCTCCTCTCCCAATCTGTTTTTCAAACCTTGAGAAATTCAAGGTATGGGTCTCTTCCTACATCTACAACTATGACCATTTATACAACAGATGAAGAAAATTCAATTAAACAAATTAGCTAGATGAGGGGTCTCACCTAATTGAGCAGAACTATATACTTAACCCTGCTGCAACCTGGAGAACCATACAGAATATGAAAGACAAATTTCAAGTTTGACCATAGACTTAACTGATATGGTTCTGACAGCTGTGGGTTTGGACTTAATTAGACAAGGAAAAGTAAACAGACATCAGTATTACTGGTTTGCTTTCATCATGCACTATTCTTATACTTTATTTTTCTGTAATGTACCACAAAAAAAAAAGATCTTTCTAGTAACAAATATAAATTGTGTCTCTCCTACTGTTTTGAAATGGTGACAGATTTTCTATTATCTTCACATTCCAACACTGATGACAAACAACTGAGCCCTTGCCAGACTTAAACATTTTTCTCCTCATTTGATTTCTGATCCAATATAGATACTTAACATTCTTCATACACACTGAAAAGAAATAAAATATGAATTTTAAGGTTCTCAGTGGAATTTGTTTAATTTTAATGAGCTATCAGTCTATATGTACCTTTGACAGGAAAGGAAGTTGAAACATGCTTCATTCACATTTAGATTTGAAATGAGTGATCCTAATGATTCACTGAAAACAAAACCTCAACAAATAAAAAACAACTAATTATGTTGTCACAGAAAGGCAAGGATCCTGAGAAGTTTAAAATGTAACATTTTCTGAAAAGCTCTTCCCACAGATGATGGTCATAGTTAAAAAAAGAGAGCACATAATTAAGCTTAAGCTAGTATTTTTGGAAAAAGTTTGTTTACATCAAATAGCTGAAAGTGGCTAATGATACTTTTTTTTTTTTCTGTGAAACACACAAAAATAGTGAATGCCAGATATAAGCTTTTATACATTATTCTGCCGTCGTTTCTTAATTCTGACCTGGGGAGACCTCTAGGGGTGAGAGGTTGATTCTGTACTTGGTGTCCCTGCCGAGATTGCCAGCTGGGGAGCCAGCAGCCCTGGACAGCCTGGGACCCACATTTCTTTCCCACTGAGGCCCCAAAACTGTATGCATCCCTCAACAAAGATGTTATCAACAACCCACCATGCTTGGTCTCTAATCAAAAAGTCATCCCACACAAGGAAATACTACAAGTTCTACAAAATAGCATATTAAAATGGTGGTTTAATTATTATTTGTAATAGCAGTTAATTTGAGATGTATGAGTTTTTCGCATTTTTATGATTTTGATTTATAGTGGATTTTTTCCCATCACATTCCAGGACTCCCAACACACTGAATACAATGCAACACATTGCACACTCCAAAAATCTAAAAAATTAATCTTGGTTAATCAGTTTTTATGTCCTGAATCAGAAGAGTAAAGGGAGCTCAAACTGTGTAAGTTTTCCAGTATCTGAGATCATGTTATATTTGCCTGTGTCCAAAAAAAATCAGTCAACAAACTATTTTTAGTTATTTTATTCATTCTGCATTTAAATTTGAAAGATGGAGGAGGTATTTGAATTGTAAAAATGTGCATTGGTATGTGAGGGGTTTTTAAATCGGTGGGGTATCCAAATACCTTTTTAAATACATGTAGAACAACACCACCTAATGACGTACCTTGCCCATGAGGTACCCTTTCCACAGAGCAAATGCAGAGCTGCAGGGAGGACAGAGCAAGGAGTGAGCCCAGAGTCTCCCACATACACCTCACTCCCCATTTAGAATATGATAATGAATCATGTGCCTAATACATATGCCAGAGTTTTCTTTTCATGTTCAGCCTTCTCTTTAGAGCAAAGAGGGAGTGAAGTATTAGTCGTATAAATTGAGGAAGGCCAGCTCTGATACTGGCTTAGGGACCTGCTGCTTCTTCAGCTGATATATATCTATCATTTTATAGATATTGAATTTATCACAGCATTGTTTCACACGCTAAATTATAACTTGCAAAATCTGTGCGAGAGGCAGAATTTAGAATCAGCATATGTATATATCTTTATATATATATAACATAAAAACATACTATGTTTATAACACACCATCACTTTAAACCTTCCGCTGTTCTGCATTCAGATTAAAGTTACTTAAAGATTAGCTTTCAATAAAGAAAAAATCTCCTAGTTGCTAGGAGAATTACTATTTCTCTTTCTGCTTTGTTGATATCATGGTGTTAGAATACAAAAAAAAAAAATTCTCACTGCTGCCCTCACATAGTGTGGTAAGGAGGGGCAGGGAGATGTAAGACAGAAACCTATTCCTTCTCTGTACAATCAAGAAAAAAAGTCTGCTCTTTAAGATCCTCCCAATAGATCATGATCTTAGTTCTGTCTTTTTTTCCCTACATTTCTCACTGTCTTTTCTGCCACAACTAAGAACGAGCCCTGATTTTTAGGTCCAAAAAATATTGCATTCTATCTATGCTTCTGTGAGGCTTTAGGTCAGGTCCACTGAACCATCTCTGCTTTGAAAATAGGCAAGCAAACAGTACCCACAGCCCATAAAACTCCCCTCTATTTTCCTTGCCATGAAAGTACATAAACAAGTTGACTTTTGTTTCTGTATTCTTCCACGTCAATTATATCTCTTTCTTCAGACTACACACAGTGTTCTAGAGCCCATCAAGACTGAAAAACAATGCCTGGACAGTTCTTGTCCCAAGAGCCATTACCCAACATATTCATGGGGTAGACTAATATAAAGGTCCTTAACTGGCTCCACCAGTGGGAGTGTACCTGCAAGATTCCCACCCATTTGGCCATTGAAGTTCTACAGGCTGACCAAGTGGATGATTTCACCATCATTTAGAGGTATTCCTCTAAAACGAAAAACTATCAGTGCTGGAATTTTTCAAATTTCATGTTTCTTTGGGATTAAAGTAATAAAAACAACATGCTTATATCTGAAATAGCTAGGCTTGTGATAAGACCCAGGTGGACTTTTTCTGCTGAAACAACTTCATTGTGTATAACTTAAGATATTGATTCTTATTCTACCTGTTTTCTTCCATCTCATGTGCTACTCTAGACAGCTCTCTTTGCCTTTCAACACTTCCTTTCTTCCAACCTCATATTTCTACTCTTTGCATACCAGTGTTTCATGATCCACTTATGTAGCGCCAGAAACTTCAAAATATTAAACATTTTTCAGTAGAATATGTCATACAAAATCTTTTCCAGAAGAGCCAACTTCTACCAAAACACAGGATGACTAGATCATAATATATTTTTTTTTCTGTTAGTTGAATAAAAAAAAGAAAAGGTCTAATATTTTCAGATTGAATACTTAACAAATATGCTTTACATACACTAAATTTGCATTGCTTGATGTGATACATCCATTCCAGGTCATGTGTAATTCCAGCTGTTTTTCTGTGCACCTGCACCCAATCCCACTTTTAAGAAGTTTGGTTCTGCTATTGGCAGCTGACTCAAGATTCAAGATAAAATAGTAAACTCCATGAAAGCTCCTCTGACAGACATAATATCCATGATGGGCTTGATTACAGTTCACTGTATATTTTGTATTAAAAGGTGTTCGGGTCTGTCTGCTCACTGCTTGTTCTAGAGCAATGACAGCTGCATAGCTAAATGAAGCAAACATGGAGCTCTCCCTGGAAGCCATTGAGAATGACCAGCTAGGGGAAAACCTCTGGATTGGAGGAGAAGGATCTAATGGACAGAGAGATTTAAAGTACCACTAAGACAGTGACAATATGATATAACTATAGTAACATAATCAGCTGAATTAAAAAAAGAATGTAATTAGAAAGTCATCCTAGAAATGTGCAAGAATTAGGGGTTGTGGATTTTTTTTTCAGACCTTTTAATGTCTTAGCCACCAAATCTGACTTCTCACCATTTTGAATGTTTCTTTGTTCCTGTGCTGTAATAAGATTGTTTTTTAGTAATTGGAAAGTCATTACTGATTTTTGGTAATATCCCTTTAAGGAAAAGTTGCAGTTCTACTTAAAGCATTTGACCAGAGAGGGGTTTTGCAACAACTTATTAGTAAATATGTCAACATTTCAGTGTGTGATGGCTGTGTTGAAGCTGCTCAGAAGTGAGGAGTGTCTGTTACCTCTACAGCTTCTATATCACTACCTCAGCAGTTCACTATCTTTAGCGTATTATCTACAACTTCCTGAAGCAATGTAGAGCATACTTCTACAACTAGAAAATGAGAACTACAAATCATGTGCAATCTACAGTGAGTAAAGTAGCATTCTACCATGTAACAGGTTGCTTTTGCTAAGCCTGCGTTTTCTCTTAAGTAGAAATAAAAAACTCAGCTTTTCTTGATTATGTTAATGAATCAGGACAAGGGGAAGGAAGTAATTAGTATCCCCAAATCAGCAGATGGGACTGCAGAATAGATGTATCCTGCCAAAAATTGTTCCTGCACTGTAGAACATGGATGATGTAACTAAACTGTGTTTTCCCTTCATTCCAAAGTGTAATCTCCTGCCTACTCAAGTATGTATCTTCCTATTACCTAGATCATGTCTTTGCTGTTTGTTAGGAGGCTTGCTAGATTTCTGTTTAATATTCTTAGTTAGAAACAACTCTCCTATATTTCCCCCTTCAAAGGCAATTGTAAAGTCATGGACAAGCACTATGAGCAATCATCTGTTAAAGAAAGTCCAACACATTTTTTCTATTTTTTTAAATTTTAATACAAATCCAGTGTTAATGGTTTCCTCAGACAATGATATTATTAACTGTGCTTTCAGACTGAACACCTATTGTCAGACATTGCAAGGGCTAAACAAAAAAAATTGTCACAGAAATAGTTTAATTTTCCAGCATATTAAAAAGTAATTTCCATATTTCAAAATACTGAGCATGCAGAAGAGGAAGCAGAAAATTTCTGTGTACCTTTCTCTCCACATCATTCTCATAATTTCAGAGTATGACATCAGTCTAGAGTTCACTTATAGTCAAAATATGCACAGACTTAGAATTTTCAGGTCGTTTATATTACCTAATATTTAGATATTCAGTTTGTTAGGTCACACATAGAATAAAAGGACATAGAATAAAAAGTTTGAAGGGCCTACTCTATGAGGACCTTAGGTCATCTTATTATTTATTAGTGTTTCATGTTTGAAATTCTATTCAGGAGTTTCTTTATATAGATTTTGTTTTTTAAATTTATTTAACAGGAAAAGTTATGCAAATTCCCAAAGCGAGACAGACACTGTGCTTAAGTCATGGATTGCCAGCAGCAAAAGTCACTACAAAGATTAATGAAAACAAGATGTTATCCTAGAAGATGCTGTAGTCATTCAAAATCTCTTCAGAGAGTGAACATCTCAATATGGCTCCATGGCAATTGCAGGCAAATGTCAACTTGGCATATTTAGCTGCAGTTAAACATCACTAGGGAAAAAAACCCCACAGCTCTGTATTAGGCTTTGGCAGAACATCTATTATAGCTAATTTCAGGAACCTCCTTTTACAGTGAAGTGGCAGAGAGATTGCTTGTTTTTTGTGTTTTCTCAAATTTCTGGAATTTGTGTTTAACAGCTTTTACCTAGGTGGGGGGAATCAGGTGAATTGATTTGCTTGTCACATACATGTTTTATTAACCACTCAAAGTGGTAAGAGACCTCCAATTAATCCTCTGAGAGCAGGAAGGGTTGCCCAGTTGAGATATATAGTAAACCAATGTGCTTCTCCAAACAGACAATTATTATAGCCATCAAAGAGGCCAACTTCAAAAAAAAAATGAATGGAAATGTCACCCCTCAGCATTAGGCATGCTTTGGAGAGACATCAATCTGAGACCCTCCCCAGGAGTTCATAAGAAACACATATATACACAAGAGAAATCTTTAATTTCGCAAAGATTTCAAGACAAGGATGAGCTCACAAATTTTCATGTCTTGAATTTCGTTTTGAAAGTGCCTCTTTAAAAGGATTTTTTTCTGTATTCACATGCTCACATACATAAAAGAAGAGGCATCTTTAATTTTCACATTTAATGGAGTAAAAACATCAATTATTCTTTTCAATTGCTTCGATTTCTGGTTCAACTGCACCACAGAATGCAGGAGCCCCAACATCAAAATCAGTTTCTCTTATTGATGCTGGCCTTTGAGAACAGGCTTCTGATGCTTCAGGTGCTGATTGACAGGTCTCAGACCAGGTTGTTCCAAAGTGTCATGACAAGCAATTAAAAAAAGCACATTGAGCAACAGCCATGACACATGGCCTCTGTGTTCCTCAGGCTTGGGAGTCCTCACCTAGTGATTGGGACACAATTCTAGCCAGGCCAGAAAATAACACAGTTTAAGGCCTGGGCATTCACTCCAAGAATGAAAACATCAGAAGCCACACAAGAACTGAAGTGAAGCAAAGAGAAGAGAAAGCACCTCTCACTCTTCTTCCACACAGGAGCTTTAAAATGAACTGAGTAACGAATAGAGCAGTGCTTGCTGCCACTCTCCTTAAATATCCAACAGGGAAATAGTAGCTCAGGTTGGGTTCTGAGATGAAAGAGTCTGATCCCACACCCTCTGTGGCCTAAGCTAGTTCTCCATGGTACCACCAGCAGCTAACCAGCAGTTATGGCCTCATACACTTCGACTACGCTGAAATGTTAAGGCATGTTGAGAAACTTGATGTAAAGCAATGGTTTTAGGGCATGTGAGTTAACACCTACTGAGATAAATGGGCTTATTCTCATTTCTCAGAGCTTTGATGTCAGTCTGCAGGTATAAGGAGGGATCACTTCACCTGCTTTGAGGGAAAGACTGCCTTCTGCCTCACTCCTGAAAGCTAAAACTAATTGTAAAGAGAAAGAACTATTGATTGCCTCAGACAATTCTGAGGACACCAGGCAGCTCTAACAATTCTTGACTGGTAAGAATTGATGACAAAATTAAAAAATATTTGCATTCTTAAACCAAATGGACTTGACAATCAGCCACTGAAACCATGTCAACTACAGTAAGACTTATTATATTTCATCATAACATCTAAAATATCTCTGCTTAGCATTAGCTATTTACTTTTAGAATAAGGAGTCTTGTCACTATTATTATGGCAGAAGGTGTTCTCTTGTCAGAATTTTGCCATATATGCTGTGAACAATCAAATTTTAAATGTTTCACAAACATAGTCATCAATATATTAGAGCTAGTTAAAAGATAGATAATAAAAACCTACAAATTTTGCAAGGAGAGAAATTAGTATTTCCAGTGCCACAGCTACTCATTTTCAAGTATTTGATGAAAGCCAAAAATGAACAATCTGATTTTCACCCATGCTTCCTGCTACATTAACTACGTCTGCTGAAATCATGAGGACAATGATAAGACAGAAACAAATTTTAAAAATTACAAGAGAAATAATGTGGTCATTTTATTATTTATAATTATGTGACATAGCAAACTCCTGTCAGTAATGCACAACTCTTGAATATAGTGTAAAAAATATTGTCAACATTGAAATCAACTGAAATAGGTTCAGCAAGGCTGGTCAGAGCAAATGTGTTACAAATATATTATCTACAGCTGTCATAAACTCCATGAATGCTACCTGATCTCCTTTTAATATGCCAGCCTTTCTAAACAACTTTATGAACAACGGAATTCTTTTCTGAACATTTTATCTACATACACATATAAACATATACATACATATATATTTAAGAAATAATAATAAATATATATATCTATATTTTGCAAAGTAGATTGGTGTTAAAGCACCTAGGGGCTCCAGTCATTAGATATTACTCTTCTTCTCAGCTAGAGAGCTAAGGTAGTCCTGAATAATTTCCTGATGAGTAGAAGTCTCTTTAAAAAATACCGTTGCAATCCAAATAACATAAACTAAAGCTCTCTTTTTCCACTGAAAAGAGTAACAGACCTTAAACTATGGCCTCTGCCAGGTAATTTAGCAGAGTACCAGTTATATTAATATTTCTGTTCTATTTGTCTAAATCATCTATGCACTGAAATAATTCATGGTGCCATTGTACCAGCTTTTTCTAAACAATAATTACAGAAACTGACACAAAATACTTGATTTGTAGGTGGGCTTATTCTTTAAATGGATCTTGTTAATGGAAAAGACTCTTGATTCATGAGTGTAGTTTAATGCAAAACAATTTTATGCCATGGTAAATTACCATCAAAACATAAAAAATAAATGAAGCCAAGTTGTGCCTGAAATTAATCAAAACTATCTTGATAGGTTCTTGATTTGCAATCTAAAATACAAATTGACGGAAATAAAAACTTAATAAAAAACACAAAGCTAGAGGCATCTCAATATTTGATGGGTAAGTACCTATAGAATGTATTTTATAAGAAATTAAAGCTGCAGATAAAAACTAAGGGTATTTAAATATTTTATAAGAGCTCTTCAGTGGTTGTTCCCCTTCACAGACACCAAATTTGTTTTCTTGTACCAGTGCTTGAAAAACACCAGTGGTCCCATTGCATTTGCCTCCTGCAGAATGGGGAGGTGCAGTTGTTTCTCTGTTCCTTTTTGCAGCAGAAATTTTAATCACAGCTGGAAGGTGCACACTTTGAAGCAATATTAAGTATCACTACCTCCTGTCTCAGACAATATGAGACATCTTAGTGAAGGTTGTGGAAATACTCATATCTGAACTGCTAAAATATTTATCTAAATTTTAACCAAAATTATTCTGTAAAGGAAATTAGTATTACAGTAGAATATTTTTGTCATATCATTTTATGGATTGTCTGAGAACAGTAATTTTCAGAAAACTTCCCTGAACATGGAAATTTTCAGGGTTAAGCCCATCATTATGTGCACCTTCAGAGACAGTGGAACTTCATAAAAAATCCTCAAGCTACATCTAAATATGGGATCAGGAGCTGGAGACACCAGATCAGGTGAAGGTCTGGACCTCCTTTCTACACCTTCTCAGTGTCTTACTTTCTAAAAAAGAGAAACCCTAGTGAAAGGACTGAGCAAGAGCCGAGTAATACTTCAGCAAGCTTCAAGCTTGAATAGTCAGGGAGGTGCTGGTTCCTGGGGGAGGATGGTGCCTGCTGAAGGCAGGACTGGGGCAGGGAGACCCCACCTGAGGTCAGGGCTCTACTGCTCAAAGCAGGCTGGAGAACCCAGGACCCCCAGCTGCAGGAGCTCCAAGAACTGGCTCTCCAGCTTGAGTGTCCCTGAGTGAGCTTCCCTGAGTTGAGGCAGTTGGCTGATCCCTTTAACTTCAGGAAAATCCAACAGGACAATTTTCCAGAACGTTTTACTAATACAAATTTTCCATGGAAGCAAGATTTTTATTTCTCTTTAAATAAATAACTATATTCTATTCTAAACTGAAAAGGTAATTTTTCAAAGATCAGTGTTCTCTTTGAAATGGACAGCAAGTTTCATTCAGTTCTACTCACAGCTGAAACCCTGTCCATCTAACTACTGTTTGTATGTAGAATAATCAGGGTTTGTCTGCCTTAGAAAATAATTTTTAGTCTTTTGTCTGTCTTTTTATTTTTCTCCAGCAGAGTCCACTTTTGCAAGGGTAATTATTGAGTTTTGTGGATCACTCAGATACAACCATGATCAATACGATAACAGAGACCGTAAGAAAATTAATTAATCCTGATATCAGAACAGGATTTACAGGAAATAAAGAACTTAGACACATTTTGACTTGTGATGATAAGATTCTTACAGCTTCCTTCCAAGTGAGTAGCAGAGAAATTTTGTGCAATGAATGAGGAAGGATTTCTGTCAGAGGAAAAAAGAGTCAAAGCCACAATTCAAGCAGAACTCGAAGGACAATTCTATGCATCCCTTGAGTCTCTTTCATCACATAGTTGCTGCTTTTCAAACTTCACGTTTCATGTCACTTAATCATAAAAGAATGAGACCCCCTGATTTAGACCCACCTCTACACCACTCCAGTTAGCCTGACTTGAAACCTCCATTTTAAATACTGATGGGCTTTATTCCCACTGAGCAAGATTTTAGGTCTGTACTTACACTCTACAAGTGTTTACTTCTATTTCATGTGTATAAACAGATAAATAGATTTTCTCTTTTCTTCCCTGGATAACTTGAGTGAGAAAACAGTTTTAATGTGGTACCCACCTAATATCTACCCTGTTAAGGAATATTTTGCAATGAATTTTACATTTTGTTAACAGGCATAAACTGAGTGTAATGGAGTTCAAAGAGTCATATGAAATCCTGACCGAGGAACTAAGTGTAGAAATCAGTCCATTATAGATTTATCACTGTCCTTGTTCTTGTTTTCAGAAAAGACATACTCAATCTTTCTCTCGATTTATTAGTAAAATGAAAATTATATCTATCCATTTAATGATTAATCATTTAGGGATAGCTCAGGAGCAAATGTAAAAAGTGTCTGTAACCTAGAGGGAGAAGAAAGATCTCTAGGCCATGATCCTAATTGATTTTTACTATGGTCTCTTTCACCTTCTGCCATAAAATTGGCTTTCAAGTAACTACTGGCACATCCAGAAAGATTAAAGTGCTTCACTGAAAAGGAAATTTCATCTTCAGATGCTTCACTTGTGGTCACTTACAGTATAAACAACCATATTAGCAGTTACGCATGACATCAAAGGACCCACCACCTCTGAAGAGAGATCCTTGAAGCCAGTAAACACATTTAACAAATCACTTATGCAGTACTTAAATTTCAAAGGACTTTACCAGTGCTTCTAACAAATGAGCACGTGTATGTGCAGTCTTCTGGCTAGCTTAAAGCAACCTGTATACCTGACCTTTACTTGAAAGGAAAGTTAAAGGGCTGTACAGAGACGCTGCACCAAGAACATTTAAGCAGGATACCAGCAGTGGTCTTCCCGTGGCTAATTTCATTCAGTGAAGAGCCTCCATTCTTTTGGTGTTAATGAGCTGAAACATTAACTTTATGGATCACAAATATGCTAGTTAAAACCGTGTTTCATCCTGATAAAGCTACAGGATTCACCCCTACGAAGAGCCAGGTTCACCAGCTGCTGAGGGTGCACTGAGGCAGCTCAGAGCTCTCCTCTGCAGCTGCTGCTGGGGAGTCTGGGTGCTGCAGCTGCCACCCTGCCAGCCTGGGCTGCAGCAAGCCCTTGGTGGGAGTGACTAGCCCAAAGCTAACTGGCACACTGAAAATTTGAAGGCTTATATCAGTATGTTTATATGTATGAGTGCTTCCAGTGTGGCAGTCTGGATGCTTTAGCTGGATGTCACTTGATAACAACTTTCAGAAACTCTCAGGTTTCTGAAGAAACTGCTGAAGTCTGGACAGTAAAAGTAGGGATAGAGAAAGGGTAGGAAGCAGTATATCTCTTCAATGCAGTTGAAAGAAATACCACACCAGCTCTTTGCTGGTTGTTTTCTGTATCAGAAAGGCTGGGAAACAGAAAGGAAAAAACTTAAATTTTAGACAAGATGGATGTATAATTACTACAGACCTACATGGTATGATCAATATTTAAAAGGTTAATAATTAAAAGATGAAATATGTTACTTTTAGACAACCACAGGTAAAAGAACCAATTGAGAAAAACACTTAGCAGTTTGTGCTTATGTTACACTTTGCTATATTTACTGGTTGGCAATGTAACAACTCTTTTTGGTGCAGCAGAAATAAATAAATAGAAAGCAGATAACTCAGTAGTGGAAGCCTAAAATCTTCATATTTTTCCCCAGCCACTGAGAAATAAAAGAGAGAGATTCTTCTATTTTCAGCCAATATTTGCAACCATGATCTGTCCTCATACCATACATATAGGCACATAAACACACAGTTAGGTAAAAGAGATTTCCATAAATCATTGATTCTAAAATTCAATATATTCCTGTAACCAGTGGTAAAAACTAGTGTTGGAAAACGTTCATTGTCTCCATCTGTTGTAAAACACTGCATCAACAGATATTTAGTGAAGGGAGTTAAATCAGCAAAAACAGCTTTTCTGAAAACGTGTCTGGGGATGGCAGGTAGCCATGAAATTGCCTTTTTGCAAGTGAAATGTGGCATTCATGCACTGTGATAGTCGGTGCTAACTTTTCACTCGCTTTTCCATCAAAAAAATGAACACTGAAACTGCTCAGTCAGCGGACAGCATCTGAAGTATTCAGACACGTCTGTCAATCACATACCACCAGTTTAAGAAATAGAGCAAAAAGGCAAACACTTTGCAAACATGTACTTGAGCATACAAATTACTCAGGGGATGCTCAATTATGATGCTTACAAAAATCACTTCACGAAGATTCGTTACATGAAAATGGAGGTTAAGTTAATAGACTAAATTCTCACTGTTGCAGAACAATGCAATTTAAAAGTTCCAACACTTTGCCAAAGAAAAGTCACCTTTCCAAATTCAATCTGTGCTAAAAGACATCTTATAGAAGAGAGAGTGTAGACTACTGAAGACAGTAGGTCAGCCAGTTCGATACAACAGGCCAGATTTTACCTCCAGTGCCATTTTATCGGAGTTACACCTAAGATTAATTTACTCTGTTGTCTATGTAGGACAGCACTACACTGAATAAATCAACCTTTTAAACTCAAAGTGTCACTTTCATTCCATACTGGCTCCCTAGTTCTGTGGCTTTCTTAAATAAGGAGTGATGGGTTAAGTTTAATAGTGGTTATTTTAATCAATGGACGTGTGACAAAGAATTTGCTGCACAGGATTAATTTACCCTCTTAACATCAAAACTGTGATACTAGAAGAAGATTTGCTTGAATATATTTGGACCTGTGTGAATAAATATGTAACATAATGTGGAGGTACCTTGGTAGGTCTTCTGTCTGGTTACAGCAACACAGTGTTAAAAAAATGTTAAAGAATGCTTAAAGCAGTGTCAAATATGAAAAGAAGTAATGATGTCTTACCTCTTTCAACAGATGGATTTGGAATTTAACCTTCTGAGCTCCACAGGCTGTCTTCAGAAAAAGTATAGGATGCTCTGAAATGAAATTAAAGCTATTCTTCCACAATAAGTCAGCATTACCAACAATCTTGGTATTAAGTAACATAGTTCCATCCTTTATTAAATAGTTTATCTCGTGACTATTAATCCCATCTACAATAAACTCATATATATATATGTTAAATACATATATAAATTTCATCTAGCACAAAGATATTATTATATGGGTTCCATGGTTGCCATGACCACTAGGAAATATCAAAAGGTCAAAACCTGCAATGAGATCAGAACTATCAAAAGGTTAAAACCTGTTGATATCTACCAAATCAAGACGAAATTTTCTCTCTGCTGTCTGTTCAAACAGGAGGAGATACGGCCTGGAGAGAACCTGTAGAGAAAAGGTTTAGGTTTGTTGTTTTTTGAAACCTTGGGGAAACAAGTGGGTTTCCTGACACTAGAGGATGTTTCAAGAGAACTCTAAGACTGTTTTATGACAATTTCAAGAGAAAAAAAGCTGTTTATTTCTAAACTATATATTAGTTTTTCCTTGGTCTAGTCAAAATTAAATCAGTGTTGAAAATAAGTCTCTCTAAGTGACACTGACATGTTCTATGGAAATTAAACTCTATAATCTAGAAAAATATTAAGGTATGTTCAGACTTCAGTGGAGAAGAAAGCAGGTTTTAGCATGTGCTTATGCAAGTAGAGCTAGTAGAGCATGTGTGCTTGTGCTCTAAGGAAGTGATGACACTCAAAGAAATTTCTTGTTTCCTGGTCAAAAAAAAATTACTGTAATGCCATCACTCCTCATTTATTCCTCTCCTTAATGTTCCGTAGTCATAGTCATCGTGTCAATTCTAATGCTTTGATTACAAGCAATACCCTAGAAGAAATTATTAAGGTTTTTAGTCTACTCCAAAACTGAGAGACAAAGTGTGTAGCTGCATTGGCAAGGATGTAATTATAAGTCAAAACACAGTATTTTTTTTTAATCAAAATATCATTTAAGAACAAAGTTAAAGACAGAGATGATAAAAAGTATTTTTGAAGAGACCATTATCAATATGTCTTCAGTAGAAACTAAAGGTGAAGGAGTTCAGAAGGGGCCTACTTCACACAGTGGCTGAGTTTCAACAAGCCTTTTTCTATGCAAGTTCCTTTCCAAAAACCCCCCCAGGTTTCAGCTGCATCTGGTGAACACTTCTTAAAAATGCATACTTAAATATCTACTTGTTGCAATAAAAAAATTGCATTCAATAATATCTTAATGCATTTTAAATACAAGTAAAAAACTTAATGAACAATATTCAGTTTAGTGGTTTTAAGGCCACAAAGAGGCCAAATTTGATGATGCTGTTGTTAGAGAACTGCATTGATGGATTCCACAGCACTGTCCATGGGCTATATAGTTTTGAAATCATGATTATTGTGCTTCTGAACTGATGTATTTTCCACAGATCCTTTGAGCTTTTCCACACTTTACATTAAAATCTGTGTTCTAAACACATTCATGATGTTCTCTCCAAATACAGGAGGGATGTGAATGTCCAGGGTCACTATGTCATGGATACCTGTAGATCTGTAGGTTTGGTTACATTAGCCACAGGCCACAACGGTGCTCATCAGCCATGGATACTGAGAACCCCACAGAGCCACTGTGTCCCAGAACAGCCTTCTCTGCTATTAATGGCCTCAATTTTTTGCTTTCTGAGACATGGTTTTGCTCAGCAATTTTAAGTGTTAATTGCTGGCCCATAGTCCTCTTATGAAATAAAAACAATCAGATTCCTTACTACTGCATCTTTTACATACGTTACTTTTTTTTTTTTTTTTTTTTTTTTTTTTTTTTTTTTTTTTTTTTTTTTTTTTTTGTCAGCTTAGCATAACTTATAAGAATGTTTTATAGTATAATGACAGAAAGCTCTACCTGCACAACCCCAGGAACGATCTACTGTCTTAATATCCCATTAACATTTTTGGTTTATGACCTGTCAGTCAACCAGCTTTTAATCCGCTGATTATGTGCCAGGTTGATTTGGAATCAATCAGCTTCCTTAAGCAAAATACATTCTAGCACAAGGTCAATTGCTCATACATGTCTAAGACTAATACATCAATATTACTTTTGTCAAGCAGAATAATCACCTGAAAAACCAATATCAAGCTAGTTTGACAGACTATAATTTTCATAAACCCTTGATGGTTGGTGTTCATAACAACAGCCTCTTTAGTATGTAATTTAACATCCAACATTTTGTTGTTGTTGTTGTTTTCTCTTTTGTGTTTCTTTTGTGTTGTATGTACCTAAATGATGATATTATCTTTAAGAAATACTGGTTATCACCTTACTGCATATTGCTGGAGCCTGTGTAATAGAGCACAACTATCCCAAGTATCCTAGGCTACTAAAAACCCTCTGGAAATAATTTTAAATTTTAAAACATTTCCAATGACTACATAGTCTTTTTTTTAAATCCAAACAAAGAGCAATTACTTCTTCAGAATTTTTTGCCTCTCACCATGATTACTACAGTTTTTGCTGTTTTTATAGAATGGTCAGTACTGTTTTTTAAGGCTATTATAATACCTGTAACTTAAGCTAATAAAAATGCATTCATGCTAAAAATGTTAATAGGAAAGGGAACATTTATTTTAGATATTCACATTAAAGTTCAGATGTATAGATGATTAAAGGTTACTAGATTTCCAATGATGACTTTATGCATCTACTGTGTCTCCACCAGTAATTCTAGTACAAGTCACTTCTCTGACCCCAAAACACAATTAAGATACTAAATGAATAATCCTTCCCTAGGTTTGAAACAAAATGCATTCTGTTCTTCAAAAAAAAAAGGAAAAAAAAAAGCCTTTACTGAACTTACTAGTCTCTGAAATATGAGAGGTACACCTTTACTTTATACAATACTTGGAGACCAATCTTAACCAGATATTTCACATTATGGGGAATTTTTTGAATGAGCAGACATCCAAATATCACAGTTGAACTTATGTGAAGAAAGGCAGGGAAGGGTGCTCACATTGTGTTATTTTAGTGTTATTTCAGCTTTTAGAACTCAGTGATGGATAACTGAAAAACAAATGCCAAAGATATTTTTATTTTTCATCCAGTTTCTCCAGTCCTGAAATGTGCTTAGATTGCAAGGCTTTTGGGGTATGAGTCAGATTTTAATTCTTGTGTGTACTTAGTGTCCTTGTGCATAGGAAGCATGATTATTAGTAACACTTAATATCCTGAATATTCAAGTAAATTAATTTATCAATATCCACTAATTTACTTTGCCAGTTTGCTTTTTTTTTTTTTTTTTTTAGGTGGCAGATATCATTAAGTACTCTTAAAGCTATTCAATTCATAATCCTTAAAATACAAAAGAATTTTTCACAGTCTCCATAACTATTATTATGCTATTAATGGTGCATAGATTTCTAAAAAGGATTAAGATGGGACATAGAAACCCTTATTTACAGGAATATTGCCAGGAATATTGAGTTTTACAAGACAGTATGGAGCACTACACTTGTATCTTGTGTCAGCTAGGTCTGCCACAATGAGACAAGATTTATAGACTAATCACCGGGATTACCTTTCTCTTACTTTTTACTGCAAAGTTTGTTGCTGTGGTTCAATTATCAACTTTTGAAGCAGCACTTGCAGACAGCATCCTTTGGAGTACTTTTAAAGATTAGTCACTTATTGGCATGAAAAAAACAGTTTAATACCTTTGAATCCTTTAATTTACTGTCTAATTCCATAGTCCAAATAGATGCTGTTGCTGAGCAACCACATACCTTAAGCAGCAGAAAGATATTGTAAGATATAATTTCCCCCAAATCTTTTCTTATTGAAATAACCTAAGATGCTTATTGCAAGCCTTATTTTTAATAGTTTTTTAGGATTAATTTTTTTGGGTTTTGGTGGGGTTTTCTGTGTTCTTTTTTTTTTTTTCTTCTTTTTTTTTCCAGACTCTAAGCATGATGCCTGCTATAAAGCTGAGCTTAAATTTTCACACACAATAGTGTAATAAAATCTGGACCTGTTAGCCCACAGTGATTTTTAAGGAATAATAATTTCATCATTAACAATTTTAACTGCACACTAGAAATTATACCAAAACATGTCTCTAAAGTATTCACAGAGCAGGTGTAACGAGGTCCATTTACAAGAAAAAATATCAGTGGTTCCTTTTTTTCTGTTCCAAGAAATACAGCAGTGCTTTAGTAGAGAAGTGGACTTCCTTAGAATAAAATTGCCTTTAAAATTAAACTGGAAAGAACAATGAAAAGAGGAGTATATGGAGCAATAATATCCTCCAGATCACTGCTCTTCTTTTGTAATGATATGAGTGAGGATAATGATAAGAAGCCAAGTGACAAGGTCAATAAAAGCAATCACATTGATAAGCTTAAAGGAAAGACTCTCAACCTTAGCAAAATTTGTTTTAAATGTTATTTCTCAACATAGTGAATATCCTAAGTTAAATAAACAATCAAAAACCAACAACAAAAAGCAATTAAAACAAAGCAAACAAAAAGCCCTATAACAAACAAACAAAAACTACCAAACAAACAAGATCTCTGCAACATTATCCATAAACTAAAAAAAAAAGCCACTGAGGTCGTGATGCCGAAATTCATCGAAGAACAGAGTGGCAAGAGCTGCCCTCTTCCACACAATAGTGCAGCAAATAGGTGAATTTATGCAATTTAAAGCAACATAAGTGTTTCAGAGCATAGAAACAAAAAAAAACCTTTCCACCACCCCCAAAGAAATCCCAAAAACCCAGAAAAACCCCCACAATTAAAAAAAAATTAAATAAATAAATAAATAAATAAATAAATAAATTAAAACCAAATGAAAAAGTCAAAAAGTTTTCCACAACATTCAAAACTAAGGATCCAGTCTCTTTCTATTAGTCAGATGATACAAACACATAAGAATAAGAAAAATTAATAATAAAATACAGAATTGGTAGTTTAATGTGATGGTTTCCAGATTTTTCTCTCAAAACTAAATAATTCTTCTCATATATCAACAGTGAATTGATAAATGTAAGAAAATAATTATGTATTATCTTGTGGAATGCAAGTCTATCAATAGCTATCCTTAAAAACTGATCCCATAATTTAAGTAATTTTTATTAAGAAAACATTTTATCTAGACTTTTGTACTGAAAGCACTGCAATTTCAAAGCCATTTGGCATGCCTTTAATATGTAAATTAAATGAGGTTGATAATTGTAAACATGAAATGCCAGATTACAATGTCTTTATTGTTTTGTATTATATTAAAATAATATAATATTGCATTTTGCAGTCTTGTGTATTGCCCCAAGAAATATGCCAACCATTCATTAAATTACAGATTGCAGTACTAGAGGAGAGACTATAGCTTTACTATGGACAAGATTTTGTGTAATTTACATATCAAGCTCCTTTTTATCACAATATAAAACTCTTGTAGAACCACTTGATGATTCCACAATCAAAAGCTTATTAGCCACACGATTCCCCTCCCATTTTTGGTCATAATTGACATGGTGTGGTAGAAGCTACTTGGACAGTTTACAAGACTGGGAAGCACAAAACTGGGAGGAGGAAGATGAAGAGATGTGGAGTCTGCCTGTCAGGAAATAATCCCCACTTGAAGTAGAGTAGCACTGATCATACTGTGTTGGACAAACAGAAATGTTATGGAACAGAAATAGTACACGTCTGCTCTCTCACCCACACATCTCTCCTCAACTAAAATGCTAGGATAATAGTGTCTTGTGTTTTCATATGTTTTTGCAACTATCAACTTAGATGTGCAAGATGAAAGATGTACAACTGCTTGTGCTTTATTCACACACCAGTAACACCTCCCACTCCAAAATGAGTGAATTTTCCACAGCTGGCATAAATAGAAAAGATATACCAGGAAGATACAGGGAAACAAAGGCTAGAAAAAAGTTTTTCTTACAGCACAGCATGCTTCTGGACTCATCTGGGATTGTTTGGATTTATATTACCTTAGAGAGTCCTCTGTATTCTCACACATTTCCTGCTACAGGGAAAAATTCTCATCTCAAATCATCAGACATGTGAAAGAATTCCATGAACATCAGCTCTGTGTTTCTGCCTGTGGGTTGCTTCAATTAAGTTAATTACTTTAGACCTAACCTATAATCAGATGTTAGGATTTGTCCTTTGAAAGAGAATTTATCAGGAGGAAGTGCACACCCCTTAGAGCAGATTGTGATTGCAGGGTATGTCAGATAAGAGGGTAAGCATGAGTCATTTTTTTTCTTCTCTTCTTATCCCTTCATTTTGACACTGTATTAAATCCTGCTAGCAATCTCTCTGCAACATTTTCCAAATCCACTTATTCTGCTCTCTTCCCAAAGAAAAAGAGAAACTTTTAACCTTGACCTTGATTTCCAAAAACATGCCTCCAAATATAAACCAAATCAATTTTACCTGGTGTGTCACTTTGTCCATGTCGGCAGCTTGAAGACATCATCAAATCCCTTTTGTATAGTTTGCCAACATCAGACTGAAGAGGTATCACTTCTGAAGTTGGGATTCTATATTTTCTACCTTGGAAAAAATCCAGATCCACCTTCTGCTCATAGGAAAACGATGAGATGAAAGTGTGCCTCACAAAAACAAAAAATATTTTATATATATATGTGTGTGAGTATGTTTTTGTATGTAGATTGCAGGCATGTGTATATTTATCTATCTATATTTAAATATATATATATATATATAAGCATTCAAAACAGACTGTAGCACTCTTCCAAAATAAATATATTGTTTTCACACTCATTATTCAGTATGGGCAGAACATGCAGCAGCAGGTGATGTGACCTCAGGTAATGTAAAATTGAATGAGTTTATTCCTGTTACAGCAGTAAACCCTTCCTTCTTGCTCGTGCCAGGTCCCTCTGAGTTGTAGTTGGTCCAAACCATACTGTAGTGCTTGCAAACGCCTCACTCCCCAAATGCCATGAAAAAATAAATTCCTTTTCCCTCTCTGCTTCCCCTCTGCTTAAGATATTGCTCTCACTGTTCATGTGGATGTAGTACCTAGGCTTGTACATATTCCTCTATGTTCTTCTCGTGGTAATATTTGTCAAAATAGAGAGAGGGATCAGAATTGCTTTGTTGATGTACTGTGTGACATCAGTTTATGACATGATAACACCAAGGGCAATGAGGGTGGTTTGGAATGTGTATTCAGTGTTGTTCCCCTTTCCTGGCCTTGGTTGCTTTCCTGGCCTGGGTATGAATGAATCTGGGGATCCATTCATACCCAGGCTAGGGGGGGAACATGACAGGATAACTTCTCCTAGCCTTTCACCCCTTTCTCCTTCTTTAGGTCTGTTACAACAGCTTATAACAATTTTGAATTCCCTTTGGATGTTGAAGAAAGCATGCCCTGGTTGGTGTGCTTGCTCTTTCTCCTCTGTACAGTCTACCACATGTTTAGGGTCAGGGCAGATGTTTGTAAGGATCAAACTCCAGCTCTGTGAGGAAATTATTTCCACCCTGATTTGGTTCTGCCTCTCATCTCTGGAAAGACTGACCAAGGATCTCCAGAAATTAAAAGAGGAAAATAAAGACTGGCTGCACAAGGGTGAATTGTTTCTGTCTCAATGGGCCCATGATATCTCAGGTCATCAGGGAAGAGACATAACCTATAGATGGACTCGTGCTTGAGGGTGGACTTTAGCATGGACACTATATCCCTGGTCCTGTGGTGACATGGCAGAAAGAATTGAGTCAGACAGGGGTATTGTCTCAAAAATAACCTTAGAACACCTTGGCCAGAGAGCAGGGCATTGAGTGGGTATATCATATTCCTTATAGTGCACCAACCTCTGGGAAAGTTGAATAGTACAGCTTGTTCTAAACTTAATGCTTCCAACTATTGGCTGCCAATAGTTCACTTGCTCTGAAAAGTAGTGTCTGTTACTTTTTCCCAGTTTGGTATGACAGCCATGCTTTCAAAGACCTTTACCACCTTTTTGCAGAAAAAAGAGTGCTGAGCTTTGTAACCTCTGCTTTTAAGAAAGCCAGTTGCTGTTTTATGAAATGAATCACCCTTTTCCCTTTCCTCTATCTGCTATATCCTTTTGAGAATGGTAACAGAAATTGTACAGTTTCAAGATGTGAAACACGATAGATATAGTGGCATAATAATTACATTTTGTTCACAATCTCTTCAGAAAATTTGACATTAGTTTTGTCTTTTTTACTTGTTGAACTGAATAAATATTTTCAGGAGATTTTCCTGGTCACTTCAAGATCTCTTTCAGGTCTGTATTTATGTGTGAAGGGTTGGTTCTTTTCCCCTTTGCATATGTCTTGAAATGCATTTCTGAAATGCATCAGAGAGTTTTTTTGTTAAAGATTATATGGTTCATTCAGTTTACACTGGAAGTTGAAAGTAAATAAATTTACATTTGAAATTAGTTGGAATTTAAAGCAAGAAGCCAGTTAACCAAAATTGTGGGAATTTACCATCAAAAAGAATCATTAAAGCTACTGTTGGACTCTTTCTATCTCTAAAAATTTGAAAAATAAGAGTGGAAGGTGATCTTCCACTTTGGGGAAATCTTTTTTTTAAGTGACATATCCTGTTTCAGGGAAAGATCAGTTCTAGAGTTTGAATTATTCTGGAAGTCAAACCACATATCTTTGGCCTGAATACTTTAATTCTATGCCTATAAACACAGCTTTCCTAACATTTAACAAGGTGTAATTGATCCTGGGCCTGCAGATCAGAGGATGGTCATCATAAAAATTACATGGAAAAATATTTTTTAATGACCTATTGCAGCATACAATAATAAAAATGCAAACAATAATGGAAATACATCATGGATTATTGCAACAATAACTTTGAAACCTGCAAACCTGTAATGATTGTTTTCCTGAAAAGGTCTGCATTGCCTCAACAAGTGATATCCAGCAGATTAATGCATATGTGCTGTGTGTGACCAGGCAGAGCTGCTGAAGGGAGAAAAAACTCTTCACCAGCCGGAGACAGCAGTGCCAGCCCCTCCTTTTGACCCAGGGCTCAAGCATGTTCTTCACCCTTCCACATCTTTGACCACCTGTGTTAGACATTATTTTCACATGCTTTCCCTTTACAGGCAATCTTAATTTTTGGTAAAAATTTGATTAATAGTGATCTAGCCAGATGTTCCACAAGCTCACAGAAATTTAAATTTCATTTTCTTTTCTACTTTTAAAAAGTTGCACACAAAAAAATGCCAGCTAACCAAAATGGGATTAGGGAGATGAATCTCATTGCAAGTAAGACCCAAAATACTCTGTAGTTTAAAGAATTTATGAAATAACTCAAACGGAAAAAAGAATCTCATATTTATGTATTTTCAAAGTGAGAAAAGGAATTTAGGTATCTGATTAAAAGATTTTTATTTTCCTCCTGAGTGGCTTCAAATTTTGTCTTGTATTTCTGGCCCTGAATATGTATAAATAATTTTACTGTACAGCATACTGGCATTATTTGATATTTAGATATGTATATTTTAAAAGCCTAAAACAGTAAGGTAAAAAAAAATCATCTAATAAACTGGCAAGAAATATGGGAAAGACTTCAACATGCACACATAGCCCTGACCAAAAAAAAAAAAAATCCTCTGTAAAAAGTGTTCTCCTGAGGGCACTATCTTTTTTTTTTAATCTGTGATCCTGTCTTTTCTTTTCTCTCATTCACTACAGAGTCTATATTTATTATCTGTTGCTATCTAACTTAGATTGCAAGCTCCTTAGGGCAAGGACCTTGTCTTCTTACATGTCCGTAATGTACCATGAACACCTCCAGCACTAAATAAATAATAAGCTCTGCAAACTCCATTTAGTATCCATTTCAATTTGTGGTGAAGGCTCACCATGTCTGCAGAGCGTAAGGTTCATTTCTTCTTTTAATGGCAGGTGCTGGGCAAGTATAAATATTAAGCTATAGTTTTTTGGCTTCTTGTGGAGCAAGCTTGTTTATTAGAGCTACTGCTGACAGTGACCCTAGGCAAGTCTAGTCAAATCCAAGTCCTTGTGGTTAAGGTTTTCTTGCAGTCAAACTTTACTGCCCAGATTCCTTTAGTTAGCCTTCTTGGTCCTTTATAGTCGTCTCTTACTAACACAGCCTCAAGTTTGAATAACCAAAACATCTTCCAGAAATCTCTGATAGTCTGTAAAGAATCCAAAAAGGACTGTTCAAATGAGAAAATAAAATCCATCAGGTTGGGTTGATCTGTTTTCTAGCAGCCTTTTCCCTGTGGAGAGAAGAAAAAAATTAAAAACCTTCTGACCATTTAGGAACTTCTTCCTCTTAGCTGCAACTTTTCTGCTTTCAAGGAAAATTTTTAAAATAAGATAAATAGCTAGAAAACAGCATTGACAGATTTACCTTACTTGGAAAATTGCCATTATATGCAACATTTCTCATATTCTGCTAATCATATTCTCTAACAATTTCTTCTAAACCTGGATATAAACCTTGCCAAACTACCACGACATCTTCAAGCAAAACAAAAACTACCATAAGTCCTCACTAGTATACCCTGCTCCCTTTGAATTTAGGGGTTTTTTTCACAGCTTGGCAACAGGGAGGGAAGAAGGGCTTCAGTTTCTCCAGCTAAAATGGGCTGGGTCACATCAGACTCAATTTATTGTGGCAGTCCTTTCAAGCTCCATGCCAAGGAAATGACACTGCCTCAGTTTTTCCAGTAGTGCACATGGGATGCTTTAGGCACATTGGTTACTGCCACAGTCCACAATTGCAGAAGAGAGGATATACTGGAATGAAGACTTAGTAAGAAACTCTGTTTCAGCCTGCTTCCAATTCTACATGTTGGACGAAATGTTGTGATCTTTCCTCAATCCATATTCAAAATGAATACTTCTGGAATTTCTGAATTAAGAAAATAATAACTCCAGCATTTATCATTTTTGTCCCTTCTTTCAAACTGGAAGAAATAGACTTCCAGAAGACATGAGAAAGAAGTTAGCCTGTGGCCTTTAGCTAACTGTTGTTCATATTTTCTACATATTCAATTTTAACCAAGAGCAACACAGTGGAAGAGCAGAGCACAAAACTTCAAGTATGTGTTGGAAAATCCTTGCCTCTTCAGAACACAGCCTTGCTCCTTCCCACAGCTGAGCTGTCCTTGCAATTTTCCTCTAGCAGTTTTCACAAGTATCATCATTTCACAGCACCAAATCTTTTTGCTCAAAGCCAAAGTCAGACTACTTACAAGTATTTAAGAAATGTCACAAAGAGCCCTAACAGCAACTAGGTAATGTGATATTAATAGACTCAATAATAGAATATTTTTTTTTGCTATATGCTTATGGATTTTGAAAGGTAGGGTTATATTAATAGCCTCTACTATATAATGGGTAAAGCTAAGAACATGCACATCTAGAGTGGCAGGATTTAATGAACACACTAGTGTCTGTCACTGCTGAGGAACAGGGAAGTAGGAAATTGTTTCAAACCAGCAGATATCTTAAGGAAGGAGAGCTCAATAACTTACTAAGTTCTAGCAATTTATTATGTTAGAAACTACTTCATAAAATGGCAAGATTAAATTATTCAGTCAGTGTTGTCAAGTTAGCTTACGTCATGAATACACTGGGCATATAAAAGCTCTCAATCAGATGATTTGTGAGATGGTTTGTCACTTGATACATTGAAGCTGTGGTCACCAGCATGGGATTTTTTTTCCCTTTTGCTGTAAGAACACTAATTATTACATTGCTGTAATGAATCAAGGACAGTCAACAGGGAAAAATTAGTTGAAAATTTTTATATGGATTTGGTAATGACATCTTATTCATTCACTTAGTCATTACAGGTTAACATACAGCAACAGCCATATGGCACTCAGTGAATAGTCAATGGAGTTTAACATCCTTTTTTTCTAAAAACTTTTAAAATAGTTTTAGAAATATTGTTTCCAGAAGCCCAACAACCATAACATAACTCATAGTGAGAAGATGATGGGCAAAGTGTGTCGTGACAGAGAAGTATCTTTGCAGGCTCCCACCACTACTGTGGATAATTTTTACAAAACTAATAGAATCTATTAATTTGCCAAGCCCTTGACATATGGCTTCAGCAGAGCTATAGTGAATTCACAGAAGTCCAGAATCTTACAAAGAAAGGAAAAGCACAGAGCTTTGGCAGAGAAAGCATTCTCATGTAGTGGCACTATTGCAAACCATGCATGAGTTTCTTAATGAGGCTCAGGTTTAGAATGGTTCAAGCCTTGATTTCTCTCTCTTAGTAATTCATGACTGGGGGAAAACGAAAAAGTGTATATCTCTGTCTACCTAATTATTCATTTTTAGGCTTGTTCAGAATATATGATGGAGTTTAAAAAAGTCCAAATTTCTCTGCAACTTCCTATTCAGATCTAATAGCAAAAATCATTAAAAACTTTCAGTTTTCCATACAGAAAACAGTAAAGAATTGTCTAAAAAAGGAGGAGGAGTCCACTTCTTCCAGTACCTTAAAACCCCAAAGAACTGCACATAGAACTGGGAAATCAAAAGTGAGTTTGTCTGTGAGGATTTTCAGGTCCTATGGCAGCGTGAGCCCTTGCCATTGCAGGACATCTTGGGAACCCCTCAGACCCTGCCTGGATCTTGGAGCCAGTTTATGGCACTCTGAAGAGACATTGGCACATATCTTTGGGGAAATAAGGACAAGAATGTCTAGGTAGACAAAGTGGAGAGTTTACAGATCCAATTAATTGCCCAATATATCAAGAAAGCAACATTTGAAAAATAAATTAAACTCTCCTCTTCCTGTCTCTTGTACCAATCAGCAAAATCATGTCATAGTCGTTTTTTATATAACTGAATAACTTGGATCTGCATCTGTCTGTCATGTTTTTCTGACCCCTGCAAAATTGTTTCCATAGGCCATAAAGGGAATTACCTGCTGTGTGTACAGATATGAGAATGTGATGCTCTTTTTATATGACATATTTGGTCCAAATTAGCAAAGTCACTTTTGTTTCAGCCTTCTTCAGGAAACAATAATCCATGCAGAAGTTTTTGTGAGCAGCCTACCATTGAGGATAAAGTGGTTGTACTCAAACTCAAAGAAATCTTAAAATGTGAAGTGACATATAGGATATATTTATAGTAACATATGATTTGTTGAAATATCAAGGAGTTGAAACAAAATAATCTGTTTTCACAAAGAAAAATAATAACCTGTTCTCAAATGAGGATTTTTCTAATACTGTAATTCATAGATATGCAAAAACAATTACAAAATAATTAAATTTTAAGGCAGAAATTAAATTTATTTTCTACAGTGCAAAATTTTGGAATATAAAATTGTTATAACTATTTTTGTACATGAAATAGCAAATGTAACTACCGTCTTTTCTATTATTTATCTCTTATTTATGCTGCATGAAAAAATTATTTGGACCCACACAAAAAAAGATATATATATTCAAACACTAATTTTACTATGCTGGTTGACTTCCAGACAATGTAATAAAATCTAAGCTTGATCTATATTTAGTTTCTAAGGATAGAAAGATCTCATTGAAAGCATTTTCCTTATGCCTTCCTTTGTCTCCTTCCACGACCAAAAATACCTTCCTATTTAGCCAGGAAGGTGCAGGTGTACAAACCTCTATGCTTTGCTAGAAGCATTGATTTTTTTGCTCTTAAATAAATGTAAGTACAATGGCATAGTGCTAGATCAAGCCTGGAATGAGAGTTATGGATTTCTTAGTCCTTACCTTACAACTGAAAACTACATTGTAGTGTCTCCAGTTTTTTAAGATACGAGCACACTTTTTTAGCTTCTTATTTATACTGCACTAACCACAGACTTCGGAGCTTTTGTTTGTTGTTTGCATAGACCAGAATGGAACCTTGATACTCTACAGAACTCGAAAAATTATGTTTCCTTCAAGTATAATTTTACTTCTCAGGGATAGGTTTCCTTTCTCTGCAGGAATAGAAACTTGCCTGTTATGGATAAGATTAAAAATAAAGGGGAAAAATATACTAATCTGACTTACTAGGGAACAAAATTAAACATCAAATTAATCTTTAAAACATCTATAAATGTTTGTCTTCTTTCTTTGAAATCCTTTGATATGGCACATGCAAGAGCTGAAAGTGACTTCGCTTGCAAGTGTTTTTAGAATGCAACATGTTATTTATCACAGTAAAGAAACAGATGAACACCTGAAGTATTCAGACTACTTCTTCAGTCATACTAGACAGAATGTTAAGAGGAACTTTTCCCCATCTAAGAGATGGCAATGTGGCATAAAGCAATAATAAAATTGCCGCAAGCCAAGCTTTACTGTATCAACAGCTTGGGTACTCAGAATTTCAAAATGCAGATGGTTCCAACCAAAATCAAAGCAGCCCAAACATTTCTAACTATTCATATTCAGACTGTTTAACTCAAGTCTTAGGAGTAGTTTAGCTTATTCTTAAGAGACCGTGACTAGCCACAGAAGCTACATTTTCAGCTAATGCATAATATATGCTACAGGAATACAGAAAGCTATTCTGAGTGTAAGAAAATCCAAAAAGCACCCAACTTCCCACACAAATAGAAAAGAGCAAAGAGAGAGGATGCATGAATAATTAAAAAGAAAATGCTTGTGGGATAGGCAGTTATATTATTTTTTATAATAAAGCTGAAATTTCTAATCATATTAAAATTATTTACATATGTATAAAAATTGTGCATTGAATTACCACTTCATTTCAAACTACTTCTGTTTCCCTTTTTTAGCCAAAATTGCTCTAACCCATCAAGTTATGTCTCTCTACATTACTTTTTAAGAAAGAAATCAATAAAATGATAGCTAAAAAGGCAAATTATCCAGCTAGCTATATAAAGAACTACCCTATTTCTGTGATTATTTAAAATGTAACATAGAAAATTTGGCTCATAAATGTTTTGGTGAATTATTTATGTGGAGACTGGTTTCTTCTCTAAGAAACTCAAGCGTTGGTAATTAAGTGCAGGGAGGAAGACAGAAACCTAGAGGAGTTAAAGAACTAAAAAGTATTGAGCAAAGAGTACACATTGAATAACACAGACTCAAAGAAAAACTAGTCAAATACTTTTACTTTGGAGCCTCAGTGGTATGGCCTTGTACTGAATACTCTGGTGTCCAAGTGCCCATAATACAAAACTCCATTGTAAGGACTCACAGCGATGACTAAAAGATTAATATAAGTAGAAGAGAGATTTATGTGTCTGTAAGGTTTTCATAGCTAGCATATTACACTGAAGAACCTTCCAAGGGAAATCTAGCTCATCTCTGTGTGTGATTACACACTTTTATTGTTCCTTGATAGCTGTCGACCAAGTGGAAAAATACCTGGGACATTTGCCTATTAACTTGAGTTAATTTTCAGGAAATAAATATTATCATCATGGCTCTACACCCACAACAGAGAATTTTGCAGAACTATCATCAGATAAAAACAAAAATCAAAAAATTCATTAATAATGATTAGTTGCAATTCCAGAATGAATCCCTTTTCTCCCAAAGTGTAAAACATGCTCACAAATACCCAGCTCTGTGTTGACCAGTGCGATGACACATCAGCATAACATGTGGGAAACATGACAAGCACTGGCAATTTTTTTTGCTTGGTATTTATCTAGCTTCTCTTTACCTGCGTTTTAATAGAATTATAGAACTGATTCTTATGCTGAGTAAGTAGTTTCTTATTAATGCAGAACCATTATCCCAGCACAGGATTTGGCTCTGTACTCCGTGCAACATGAGCTTAGAGTTGACTACTATGAAGCTGTGAAAGAGATTATAAAAAGAAACTTAATAAAATAAAAAGGGTTAGTTATGGATTTTATCCTTCAATTAGTTCAACAGCTCATTGTAGAGCAGGGTACTTTAGAGTTCATTTGCAGAATAGCAGAGAACCATTCCTCCATGCATTATTCCAGAGAAGTTTTTCTGAGAACCTATGGGCATAGACCTAGACCACAGATCAAATCACTTCTGACTTTTAAAATACATTCTAAAATCTAGGATGCTTTAAAATTCTCAGATGGCACAAAACTAAATTAACTTGGAGTCAAAGGAACACCTAAAAAACTTCTTGCTTTATTCACTGCAAGTCAAAGGTCGTAAAATGAAGCTAATCTTTTAAATTTAATCAAAAGGAGCATTATTAGAGTAGAGAGGTAAAGAGTTTCCAAAATATAAACCATTGAGCTAGAAATGTGTCTCTTTTAAATTTTTAATAGTTGATATAAACTGCTTAGTGAAGTTTACAGTGGGTGAGAATTATTCTTGAGAAGGAGTGGTGTATTTCTCACCATCCTCCCTGAAGTGATAATTACTGTTTCTGAACAAAATGGAGAGCAGAAAAAACCACTTCAGAACAATAATTATGCTTTAGAAATAAACACTCATAAAAGTCAGATGACAAAATACTGGACTAGAAAGAAATATAAAAGACTGCATTTCCCAGATTTAAAATCTGTCATCTATTTATGTGACTGTAGCACATTTGGTCACTTCAATGGCTGTTTCTCTTTCATACTTTGTTTTCTAGCTACAAATGTAGCTAGAAAATAATAAAGAAAAAGAAAAGATATCCCACTACTGTGTAAAAAAGAAAAGAAGTTGTATTAATACTTAAAAGAGCAAAAGAGGATCCTAAAAATAATTGATATACTGCCTTCTTTTGATTTTCAAACCACAAGGATCAAAATACAATATCTGGACTTCAGTTTGTGTCACTGCAGGAATCTTTGTCCCAGATGAAAGGGATTTAGTCTAGCAGTCAAATGGAAGAGCAACTCCATCTACGACAAAAAAATTCCCTCCGGTGTCGTACACTGCTGCTCATCATTTCCCTTGGGTTTTTAAATAGGAAGGTTTGGGGGTCAGTTGTTTTGGTTTGGTTTATTTTAATAAGTGCAACCTTAGTGGACAGAGTTAAAAATTTGAAGTATTTTACTGGCAATTTTTGCCTGGATGTTGCCTAAAATCTTGGCAGATGAGACCTCTTATAGATGTGTATAACATCCCCTTTATAGTGATAACTATTGCTTTAACCATCCTCCTTTCCTCTGTGGATGCTGTAATGTGCTGGCACCTTTCCCAGGCATGTGTGTCACTGAAGGGCTTGGGAGCAGAGGTCTGTGCAGTGCATCTGCTCCCTGGAATAAGACATCAACATCCATAGTAGCAGTAATGAAGAACCCTGAGCTGGAGA
Source organism: Prinia subflava (assembly GCF_021018805.1). Lineage (NCBI taxonomy): Eukaryota > Metazoa > Chordata > Aves > Passeriformes > Cisticolidae > Prinia > Prinia subflava. The sequence goes on from NC_086247.1 coordinate 57,558,486, forward strand.
GCAGAGAGACTGAGAGGCAAATTCTGCCAAAGGAGACATTTTCACAAATGTGTCTTTTCCATCCTATCTCACATCCTTTCTCTGCTGGCTTGTTTCGGAAAAAAATTCTGCAATCATCACATGAGTTCTCAGCTTCAGAGTGGTGAAAAGTCCTTTTCAGCTGCTCAGAATCTGCTGAAAAATGAAGACCTGAGTGGCACCAACATGTCAGTGTCACGGAGCTATGAAAAATATTGACCTAAAGTAGATATGTACCAAAAATATGCAAAATGGAAATAGTTCCCAAGTAGGAAATTGCAGCTAGATTTCAGGGTTGTCCTTTTTGATTACATATGTCTTTAAACAACCCTGAAAAGGGACAGTCTATTCCCTAAACAGTGGCTAAACATAGGGGAAAGTACTGTGCAGGGCCAGAACATCCCTGAAGAATCCAAGAGCACCCAGAGTTTTCCATCAAATGCTATCTCTAGACAGAGCAGCATAATTACCTTTTTGTCATAGGCCACCTACCTTCCCATTTTAAAAGATTTTGGAGGTAGCTTTGACTAAAGGTTTCTCATGGCTATGCTTTGTCTTCACAATTCTTAAATATACATATTGGTTCAATCTTAAAAGTTGAAGTAATTTTTGGTACCTATGAGCAGGACTTCCTACAGATAGAACAGATTAACATATTTTGCAAAAACAGGCAAGCTTTTATCTCATATGGATGTTTTGCAAGTCTCTATACAATATTGAAAGATTTACTGAGCAGGAGTCTCCCATTAATGAGATATTTTAATTAGTGACTTGTACATGTGAGAAGTAGAAAAGGAGCTGAAGGAAAAAGAAAAAAGCTAAGTTCTAAGGACTTTTTCTTTTCAAATTTGTTTTCATGTTTCATCTTTCTTGGCAATAAGACCAAGAGTTTCCTAACTTGACAGTACAGGGGGATAATTAATACTGATTACCACAGTGATTATTATCACCCAAGTAATGATAAAACTTAGAGTAGAAATAGAGTAGAAATAGTTAGATACACAATTTTTCAAATACTCTCACATAAACTCTTTAAGGGTTTCACTTTGCTCACCTCTATCTGGCCATGAATTGTTTTCTATTCTCAGAATCACTGAAGTGTGCAACTAAAAGACTACTGTTGTTATAATAATGAGAAAGTTACTGTCATGAGATTAAATTCTGATTAAAAGAATATCTTTCTTCTTGCTTTTAAACTTCACAGTTATTCACTGGTGCTCTGTCAGACGGCCAATAACATCGTACATGCACACATACACAGAGGATTTATGTCCACTGTCCTCTCTCAGAACCCAGTCAGGTTTTCGAGACATGCACAAAGAAAGATGTCAAGTGCATGCAAACCCAGGTGGAAAAAGGCTTATCTGAGTAACTTTCTTGTGACTATAATGTGCAGTAAAATATCATTCTTGATCCTTAGCTTTTCAAAATTTCAAGAGTAAAGACCATTTCCCATAAAAAATAAATTTTGCTTAAAAAAGGGGTGCTTGAATTCCCCCTACTCAAAGCTCAAGCTAAAGATTCTATCAAGATTTGGTACACTGCAGTTAATACATCCTTATCATGGCATGAAGCATTTGAACATGGTCTGTTAACAGAAAATAAAGGCACCCTCCAGAGACCTGAAGTGCATGTCTGCAAGAAGGTATAGAGTCATGGCAGATTGGGCCACACAAATCTCATTCCCCAAGGTACATTCCTGTAACTTTGAACACAGAAAGCAGCTTCTTTGAAATATAAACAGCACTAGCAATCATATTTTGCATATAGCTGTCGAGCTAAGGTTTGCTACTGTTATTAAGTCTTTCAGCTTCATGAAGTCCAGGGAAAATATAGTGTACCAATAATAAAGCAATTATTTGACATAATACTAAGCATAAAATCCTGAGTTCTTATTAACTCATTATAAGGCTTTGTGTAGAGTGAATATATTGCATTCCTCCATTGAAGGAGCATCATTTTCACACTGAACATCTAAAACTACAGAGGGACTCAAAATTACAACTCTTTTTTTCAGACCATGATTTCTACTACAGCACAATTTAATTAAATAATTCACTATGCATTACCAGTTCAAGCTTGAGACTAGCCTTTATCCTCTGACACAATTATTTTGGCAAATCACTACCTTTCCTTACTTTTCTAGCTGTAAAATGGAACACAAAGCACTAAAATTACTTGCAATTTTAGTCAAATTCCAAACTCAATAGTTTTCTGTTATTCTTAGTTCCACAGGACAGTCACAATTTAATTACAGGTTGATGGTCAGAGTTTTTACTTCTAATTTAAATGAGTTAAAGTATACAAGGGGTATAACCAGAGTAGTTGCTTTAGAGGATTTCCAATCCTATGTTTAAACTGTGAAAAAAGCAAGACAAGAATATTTTTCATCAGCCTGCACATGTATAAGATCTGGGTGGTGTTTTTGAATACATAAATATTGTGAATGTATTTAACAAGATCTAGACTAAAGTAGAAGTCTCAAAACAGAGGGTTTTTTTTTTTAATAATATAAACATAGACATCTATTATGATATTTTAGGACTTGAAAATTTATATAACAACTAAGAGGTATCTCAGTAACAGTATATATGCTATGACTTTTTTTTTTCCATGTGCTGGACATATTCTTTTGGGAAAGAAAGGAATTCTAACAGCAGAAGAGATAAAAGCTAAACCCTCCTTCCTTTCACCACAGGGAATCTAATGCTAATGGAATATCAAAGTTGAAATCCATCTATTGGACCTGAGGAAATAATTTTCCTGTAAAGATATGCCAGAAATAAACTTATCTCCAGAGACAGTGAGAGGGAACAGTAATCAGTATGGCAATTCTGAAAGATCGTATTAAAGCAGGGAAAAACATAAGCATCAGAGAAGATCTTGCATTGTCAATTACTCCCGAGCACTGGGTTCATCTAACTGTCTGCTGTTAACTTGGCTTCAATTACCTGAATTCATCACTTTTCATATCCACTGTGGTCCTCACAGCATTCAACACCTCCAGCTCCACTGAGGGAAAACCTAATGCAAAGATTGTCCCACTTACCCAGTGCAAAACAAAAAAAAAGAGAAAAAGGCCTCATCAGATTTTCCTAGCCCTCACAGGACCTCCTTCCTCAGCTTCCTTTGCCCTGTCCTGATTGATCAGGAATGGATTTGTGTGGCTGCAAGCCAGCTGGGTTCATGTACTAAGATTTTTTCCAAGGTGTCTGAAATTTGTGTTATCTCCATCCAACAAAATGCAGCCAGAATGATCTACTTACTCTTAGTAGGAAATGAACTCTGTGCTATCCTGAAAGGATCTGGCCATAACAGTAAATCAGTTTGCTTTAAAAAAATAACTTTTAAACTTAGTTTCATACGTTTTTGAAGTGAGTGGTTGACTAGGGGGACGCTGTTTGATAATGAACAGTTTCTTTCTGAGACTTTAAAATTTTAAAAAATTAAATTGTTTCAGTGAAAAAAAATTGTAAGTGGCATGGATTTAAAGTGTGCTCACCTTTCATCATAACAATTTCCCTGATATCCCAAGAGTTCAGGCATGCTTAGATCAACAGAAGGGAGATATTTGCCTCATAGCACTATGCCTTACATCTTGGTCTACCTGTTCATTTCTCAGCTCTTTTGATTATGAGCTCACATAGTTTATGGCAGGTGGTACCTCCACATCTGGAGGGCCACGAAACACCTTGAACAATCAGACACAAAAAAAAGGAACATGGGTCTTCTTCTTCATGAATTATGCATGGACTGCATACACTGACTCACCTGTAAAAAAATAAAAATAAATATCTGGGACGGAAAGTGTGCATTTTCACAAAGAGAGCATTTAGTTAATTATATTTAAGTTTGGAGTGCTTATTGTTTTCATAGACTCCCTCTTATTGCCAGTTTGCCTTTGTTCTGTTACTGCTTTCTTCTTTTCAAACATTTTCCCATCATCCCATTAAGTCAAGACAATAAAGCTAGTTTCTTTGAACTAATATTAGTACAGTTCTGGGGAACTGTCTGACAAGAGATACTCTGACAGAAGCAGTCTCTGAAATCCACAATATGCCAGAACTTGCTCTCTTCTGTGCTCCATACATTCATCACGGGAATGGGAAAAGAAGAATATCTGCCATTCCCTAAATCCATTCTAAAAAGTTGATTTATTATTTTATATCTTACCTCTAGAGACTAAGGACAGAGTAAAACTATTTCATCAAGCATGCCAGATCGTCTGTGAGCACGGAAAATAAAATATATATGCTTATCTATGCAATAAGAGCTAAGGGATTTCAGTTCTGCATTTTCCTTATTTATTGGCATCACCTTTTTCTGAGTCAGCAAAGTTACCTAAGTAGTAAATGTTCTTCCACACAAGTTACAGAATTTGGCCCAAAATAATTAATTAAGTCTCCCAAATATACATAAAGCCAGTAACATCTATGGCATAGCTTTTGGGAAAATATAAAATAGTAGAACGACTGTGATTGCTCCAAAATTGCAAGCAGACAACAAAAAACTGTACAATAGAAAACAGTTGTGTAAATATTTTGTGCACCCAGAGGGGCAGCAGTCATGACTAATAAATATGTCCTGTAATTCTACTTGAAACTCTCAAGTCACCGACTATCCAGGTTCTAGATATCCTGAGATTTTCCAGGCATTATACATAATGTTAGTGAATCTAACAACCTGTCAATGTGACAGGTTAGAAATTATGGCAGAAAAGCAACAAAAGGAGCATAATATACATACAAAAATCTGAACTGAGTAGTAAATTTAGAGGTAAAACAGTTAAGAAAAATGCCAAAATACATTTGAGAACTGACAGAAACTCCTCAAGATAGGATTATGAGATAAGTTCTTGACCTACATTTCAAAAAGAGGAAAGGAAAGAAAAAATTAAAACGTGCAAATGAAGCAGCAGAAATTAGTTTTACCATTGTGCTTGTGAAGAACATGAAAATGTAATCTGTAGTATTGGAATGATGCTGTGGATCATAAAGAAAGGGAACCAGCAAGGATTTACAAAATTGTAGTGTAGGCTTCTTTTCCTTATAGCCTTGTACAACTTTTTTTCAAACATATCCTTAGTGCTGAACATCTAAAAGCTATCATAAGCAGACTGCACATATTGCATAAAAGGAAAATGGAAAATAGTTTAGGAACATAGCTGCATTTTTAAAGATGCAGAGCCAGTTACTGTTAGGAGAGGGCTTTTGAGTTTATTTGGTGTTTCATATATGAAGACACTAGAATAAATCATAAAAGTATTATAAAAATCTAATTTAAATATTTACCTGTGAAGATTTAAATGAAACTTTATACAAATTTTATAACATTAAAGCAGACCTACTTCTGGAAAAATTAGTATGTATCTACCACATGGAATATGTAAGATTAAAAACCCTAAAGAAATACATCCAGATGGGTGTTTCTATGGAACTACAATAATCAAAAGCTAGAGTAGACCATCATTTGGTATATTACAGCTAGAGAGATATAACATCAAAATATAGGGAAAGTTTATGATCTCAAACCCAAATCATCATTATTTATGCGGCAGTCTTTCTGTCTAATTAGCTCTTTAAAATGATAATCTCTATCTTTTTTCAGAAGGAAGTGTGGGGGTTTGAGTAATGATGTGGTACGTCTTTGAAATCAGTTGAAAGAACATTAGTTGTTTCAAAAAGGATGCTAAGTACTTTTGTACAATAAAATAGAAATTGTTAAGAACTCATTTAGCAAAGCATGCAAAGGTAGGGGTGAAGCTGGGACACCTTTTCTTATTTATATGCTGGTATCAGAAAGGAGAGGAGTGGAAAGACAACCCACTCACCTCACTTCAAAATCTGCAGCCTCCATAGCATAACAGGCAACAAATTTTCAGGGCAAAACAGTCCTCTTTCCTGTAGCACTGTATCCTCAGTATCCCATCCACCTTATATCTTTATACAGTAGGTGTGGCAATAGTAATCAGGCTTAAATTATTATGGGTATAAAAATAGTATTTGTTATTTAGTACAACTTTGTGCTGGTATCAGAGCTGGGCTAGTTAGTGCACCCAGTGTGTTCACTCAAGACTTTAAGTCCTCAGGCAAGCTGGGAACTGCACAGATGAAACATGAGGCAGGTTTGAGATCACTTGCAAGCAAGGTGATTGACTGAACCTCCACTATCAAGTATTTCACTGATATTGTTACAGGATCCCTCCAGGTGGGAATTTTGTACAGTTCCTGAGATTCCCCAAGGCAGCTCCTACTCTGTCTCATCTGATTTTTCAGCTTAAATGTATTGACTGACATCCTGGATGGAATGAGCAAAGCTGCCCAAGTGCTTCAGGCTGCTGAAATGGTCACACTATTCAGAAATAAGATATTTGTAAGAAGTCAAGACAAAATGTTCCTACAGTCATGGTAATAGGGCTCTGTTCTCTCTTGTGACTAAGATAATTAATAGTAATGAATTACACTGGTTGCTGGAGTAATTACATACAACCCTGGGCAGCTGGGGCATGAGAACTGAACAGAAGACCAGCAGAGCCATTTCTGAGCTCAGACCTGGTTGTTCAGAACTTAGTGCAGTCAGACCTCCAAGAAGAGGGACTGCACAATCTCTCTAGTCAGCATGGGCTGCTGGGCTGCCCTTGTGGGGAGACAATTCTTCCTCATATGCAGCCTGAACCCCTCATTTCAACTTTTTCAATTTGCCTCACATTTTGTCATCACTCTGAGCTGTGCAGAGCCTGGCTCCACCCCCTTGATAACTTCCCCGGAGGCACTGTTGGGCTGTTGTCAGATGTCCCCTCTTCCAGGCTGCAGCAGCCTCTCTCCCTCAGCCTCTGCCTGTGATGCAGGCAGTGCTGCAGGTGTGGTCTGATGAGTGCTGAGGGGAGGGGGACACTCACTGCCTTTGTCACCTGGCCATGCTCCTTTCCAAGCCAAAGCTGTTGGCTGCCTGTGACGACTGAGGCTTAGCTCAGTGCCCAGCAAAGCCACAGGGCTTTCCCCACAGGGCTCTTCCCAGCCTCACTGACCTTAGCCAGTGCCATTTTAGGGGTTTCTCTGTCCTAGGAGCAGCAGATGACATTTGCCCTTGCTCAGTTTCATGAAGTCCCTGTTGGTCCATTTTTCTAGCCTACCCAGGTCCCTCTGAATGCTATCATGTCATGGACTTGCCTCCTCACTTTAGTGTCAGCTGCACAAATAATGCATGTGTGCTCCATTACCCTTCCAGGTCTCATGTTAAAGGATAAAAGCATTTAGAAGGGCAGTCCCAGGACAGACAGAACTCCCCTTCCATGGAGTTCTAGGTAAAATACAACCCATTAACCATGTCTCTTTGAGGCTGACCATTCAACTAGCTTTTTATCGATTGTCCATCCCTCCAGACCATGATGGCCTAAGATGGATGCAAGAACATTTGGAAGTCAGGTTTATCAGATATGATTTGCTTTTGGTAAACGCATGCTGGTTATTTCTAGCAGTCACATTCTCCTCCACATGCCTGGAAATATGTTTCAAAACTCAGTCCATGGTTTTTCCAGGATCCAAACTAAATCTGTTCAACCTGCATTTCTCTGCCTTGCTTTTTCTCCTTTTGAAGATGCTTAAGTAATTTCATGCCTGTCTTCAGGCATTGCAGAGATCTCCTGGTCTCCTGAACCTTCCAAGCATGATAGTTTTGGAAGGATATGAGCCTGTTTTTCTTTTATCTCCAAGCTGCATACAGCATGAACTAGACAACCAATTTTTCTTAGATCCAGAGTTTCAGCCAGACTTGGTGTTATGCAGTTCTGCCAAGAGCCATGCCTTTCCAAGAGAGGGGTCATCCTTTCTTACATCTGAACAGTTCTACTGACTATCTGACAAAACTGATTCATGAATTTGGTCTTCATTCTAAGTTTTCCTTCTGCTGTGGGAATAATTTCTTTCATTCAGAAGAAAGTGTCCAACAGGACATCAATGGGACAAATTTATGGGATTCAGTGAAAAATGCAACTCAGACACATCAGTCAAAATTTAGTTACACATATCTGTATTAGCCATTGAACAAAAGAGCAAAATGAACCTGCCAAGAGCAAAACTAGGTACATAAGCCTTAGCCTGGCACAAGATTAAGATGTTTTAACTGGGACTAAAGGACAAGTTCTTCCCTAAGGAGTAAAATCAGGTTGAGAAGAGACAACCCATTTGTTACTTTAGTCACCCCAAGAGCTCAAAGTGACAGTGGACAAATTATGACAAATTGAAGCACAGATGTCAACACTTCAGTTATTGCTCACAATATGGGTTTGGTGTTGCACATTCTTGGCTGAATAAAGCATCTATATTTCTGAGACTTGTTGGTCAGAGTTTGCAAACAACTTGTGCTACAGGTACATATATTTTTGGCTGGCAAAATGAAATATGGTACCAAAAACACATTGCAGACAAGCACAGAAGAAACAAATGTTGGCTTTGCAGAAATATGAAGGAAGAGTAAAAAATTAAACTAAAAGTTTATAAGAACCCCACAGTGATTACCTCAGGAACTGTAAGTGATAACTGGGATCTGAGGAATATGCATTGGTTAATGCTGGGAAAAAAAGTTGCTTGTTTATTTCTTTTGCAAATTAAAATCTAAATAAAGTGTCTACAAAATTTATCATCATACACAGATGGTCATGATGATTATGAGAATATCTACTCAAGAAGCCTTTTCAACGCTGTGTATGAAATAGCAGTATCACTTCTAAGCTGACCTATCTCAGGGGTTTCCCAGAAGATGACTAAATTCTACCTACATTTTTTTAGGGTTGTCATTGTTCTTTAAATCAAAATTGTTAATATAAGGCATTGAATTTACTGGAATCATGTCACCCATGGTATTGAATTAGACATGTTCTACAAGGAGTCAAATTAGCATGAGTTTTTTTCATAAAGAACAATAATGTAAAGGCAATTTTGAAGATCAAGTAAAATAAGAAATAGAAGACAGGAACAAAATACAACGGGGATATTTATTGAGGACATTTAAGATGAAGAAGACAGAAAAAACCCATTATTTCTGAATGGACTCTGCAGTAGATATTTTACAGAATAAAATTAAGAGAAAATAGGTAGAGATTATTTAGAATGTCTTCGTTCTAGGCCAAAACATGGAAGTAATCTAATCTGGTCAAGAAATTTTATGATATAAAAATGACAGTCCACTCAAGGCAATAAAATCCACTCCATTATGTTTTTGAGATTTTTTTTAATCTAAACAAAGAAAAAAACTATACACATGTGTACACCTTAGAGCTTAGTTTATCCTTTACAAAAGTAGCTATATATTGCTATCCAGAGAATGTAGAGGATTTCTATGAGATTAATGTTTTGATAGTTGGACCAAGCTTTTAGCCCTAATTGTTCAGGTACTAAACTAGCTGTCTCCTGAGTATCATGGTTTCTTTTAGAGTTAGAGAAAGAGAACATGTAAAGATCACAAAAGCAAGAAACATTGACTTGCTGTTACCAGCAAGGAAAAAAACAAATGGATACAAAATAGTAGAAAATTCTGTGAGAAATTGCTGACCACAATACTAATATTGACTCTTTGGTCTGTGTTTCAGTGCCTAGTATTAACAATATCTTTTATCGTATATACTTTTGTAGTGCTTCAGTGTGTTACAGTCTCATTCAATGACAATATCAAAGCCAAATTATTAAAATTTAAGAACAATGCTTCCTTTGAAATGTTCTGTTACTATTTAAAAGTAGAAAATGTAATTTAAAATAAATACAGGGCTGCACCTTTTTAAAAGAAAATGTCTACAAAACTTTCCCCTTCAGTCAAACAGATATTGCTGGTGTACACATCTAAGAAATTCAAAGTTCCTTCAGAGAAACAAAATCCTAAACTATTCACCTACAGGTGACAGTAAAACACAATGTAAAAAATAAATCAAGCTCTTACTTCAGTTTAAAGCACAGGCGTACAAAGGGAAAGACAGAATTTTTGTCTTTCCAGTATAACTGAGACTCAGTGGTAAAATAGGCTTCTAGTCACCTCTAGGGTTGCTGTCTTCTCCCTTCTGCAGACATAATTTCAAGATAACATATTTTCTAGCATTTTCCAATATTGCTGGAAAGAGATAAGAGATGCTATATCAATAGTATCAACAAAATTGCTTAATATCACAAACAAAAAATTGTTCAAAATTATGACTATTAAAAAAAAGTGAATGATAATCTACAATCTCAGTTTATCTTCTTTTCATTGTTGAAGATCAGCTGCAGTAAATAAGATCAAGATAATCCTAAATTATTACCAAACAGTGAATCTAAGGGAGAAAGAATATTTCAGCATTAACACATCAAAAATAGATATTCAATTGCACAAAAAAATTTAAGAGGTGAAGAATTTTTTTGAAAGAAAAAGGTTAAATTTATTATTTTGAAATTAATTTTTAAAATTGAAAGAGACAAAACTCATAAAAATTATGTAAATAAAAATGCATCAAATAAAATTTTTGTTTTTCCTAAGGCTTTTTATAGAATCAGTGGGCTTGCAATATTTTGGTAATATTCTGCTTTCCAATTATGTGAAGGTAAACTTAAAGGTTTAAAGATTTGTTTTTAAAAGTCTGAATAATTTTGAATTTTTTTCCACCTGGGAACAAAAAAGGCAACTATGGAACTGCTTCTAATCCTATACTCAGTCTCTACAAATAATCATTGGTCAAATGACTGTACAAAGTGAAAAGGAACTACAAATTTCTATCATGCTCTATGTTGTTTTGCTTGAAGAGATGCTTTTGAATTTTGAATACTCATTTGAAAACAGACTGTTACTTTTAGAAGTAATCCAGAAAAAGGATCATTAATTTTCAAAGACAAGACATAAATCCTAGGCACTTAGAAAAAAAAATTGAAATGTAAAATTAGTTGAGTAGATCCTTAATGAATTTGAGAACAGGCAGACATCCAGATATCTTTCAATACATTTGCTTGATGTCTCTTAATAAAAGGAAGGAAGTTTGTGGCAAAGCAGGAAATTGGGCTGGGGCCCATTAAAATGTTAGAGGGGTGTTTTTATATAATCATATATTCTGTATATGAAGTGACCTTTATTCACAGGATCTTGCAGACGCCACATCTGAGAAACAAATCTGCTACTTCAAAACCAAACTCTTTGACTCTACCCCGTACAAACCCACACATGGCAAGTGTGGAAGCTGGAAGTCACACACTTCCCGTGTCATTTTTTTAATACCACTGGTCTAGCTTGGCACTAATTCAGTCTTATCAAGGTAATATTTTAATCAGTCCCCCTGCAGTGTCAGTCTCCTGCTGTGAAGGCCCTTGGTGCATCAGGCTGCTGTGCACTTTTGTACCTGGGCTGCAGTGACCATATTAATCACCCACTAGCATTTCAGTGGAGACTGATATTCACACTGAGCAGAGCTGGCTGCCAGGCAAACTGTGTTAATCAAAGGCCATTAACCCTAGTGAATGGGATCCTGAGTCAGCTAAAACTTTAAGCTAAATCTGTCTAGACTTTCTTAATTCTGTATTCTTTAAATAACACTGAAATGACTCTAAATAACAAACAAACAAAAAACAACCCACCAAACAAAAAACCAACCAACCAACCAACCAACCAACCAAAAAAAAAAACCCCACAAAAACAAAACCAAAAGGACAACTGTCCAAAAAAACCCAAAACAGAAAAAAAAAAAAAAAAAAAAAAAAAACAACCAACCAAACCAAACCAAAACAAAAAAAACCCAAAAAAACCACCACCACCCCAGACAAATTTAAGTTAGCAAGTCTGCTAGAACAGAAGTACAGAAGGCTTATAGCTTCCTCTGTGCTTACAAGGCAGACCCATGCTTCCAGGTTTGGTTTTATGTACCTGTGTTACCTTCTGAGCTGAACTGAACTATTCAGTGTCCCCTGTTGTCCCTCAGCAAACTCTTTCCATCAGTTTTGAGGCTGAATTCTCTCTTCATCAAGAGATCCATGTGACAAGTTAATGCTCCCTTTAAAAAAACAGTGAATAAAGTTGAAATGAAAGGAAGAGGGAAACCAACCCCAAAACAGCCACCCAGAATGAGTGTCTTTTTGAGATTTCATTATTATTCATTCACTCTTAACAAGAAAAGTATATCATTTTCTAGCAGGAATGGAAAGCATCCCTGCAATCCCTAGTGTGCATTCCTAGGAGTAGCAAGTACCAGAATTAGTTTGGCAGTAGGGGTGAATGTTCAGCATAGCACTTTATGTCTGTTATTGAGGTGCTTCTCTCTGCTCTCCAAGATCTTGTTTGCTTAGGGTAGAATTCAAAACTTCAAAACCCAATTTTTTTTCTGATTAAATTACCACTGACTTGCCTCATTATTTTCACAAACAGCATCTTCTTTTTCCTAGAATCTAATAATAGTTTCTTTATAGTTTAAAATTACCCTTTTCCAGTAGTGAAAATAATAAACTCCCAACCTTGTTAGAGGTAGTGCAAGTTGTGGGTTTTTTTCAGTAGATTTTCACTGACTCAGCTCTCATTCTTCAGATTATAGTGAACACCCAAGTAATACCTGCTGTACTCTCAGCTTCACTCCAAGTCATGATTACTGAAAACAGCAGCATGTGTTGAAGCAGAGTTAGACAACTCACTTGATCAAACGATGTATTTTCTGCCTTATTGCAAATCATAGCTGAAAGGCAGGCAAAAGACCTTTATTTGGACACACTGAATTTGTCTTGCACACAGTTAAGGTGTTTGAGCAAATCCATTGTTCCTAAAGGCACACAGCATTTTCACGGAAACATCATCACGTTTCTTCTGCCTAATCATTCATAAACCACTTTAACCACACATTCTTGTTCAAGGTGTCAAAACTGTTCTAACAGAGCTTTTTAAACATCAGCTTTTATACACATTGACTTGTAATACTCTCAATAAAATATGACAATCCTCACAAGGCTACCTAGAGAATGGCTAGCAGGATCATATCACACTAACAGTGGTTGACTTAACACGTGTTTATCTTTTAAGATTCTAAGCACTAAAAATAGTCTACGGATATTAAACTACTTTTCCAGATTCAGTGCCTGAGTCCACAAAGGTTGTTTTTTTTCCAGTAATCATTTCACATGAATTTAGTATTTCTAAAGCTTTCCTCCAAAAAGCCTTCAATTAAGAGCTGTATACTTTGGGACTTTATTTGCCTATATTGGTTTATTCACTTTTTACCTCCTCCATCTAGATGTCTGCTGTTTCAGGTACTTCCCACCGTTTGCTTAGTATTCCATCTGAAGTGCAGATTAATACATTTTCCCTTTACTTCTCCATTCCTATAACAATCTGAGACTTCATCTTGTACCCAAACATATCCTGCTGTCCTATGCTCCTGACAATCATGCATATGGTTACTTTGCATCTTACTGCCTTGAATTTTTTTCCCAGAGCTCAGCAATTGAATCCTCAGGCTGAGATCTCCCCTTATGACAATCAGATGTGAGGATATAGGAATTCCAGAAATTTATTGATTTTTTTTTTTTTTAACTCCCAGTGTGTAATAAATCTCTTTAGAGAAAGAGACAATAACAAAAAACCACAAAAAAGCCGACTTTTTTGTGTATGTAATGGAGATTCAGTGTCACTGTGAAGGCCTTACCTTGGCTCCGGGGAGATATTTTCAAGGAAATATTTTGATTGCACCTCCATCACATGTCAATAAGTACACTATGTCCTCCTGTGTTAATTCATAAACAAAATATTATTTTATACTTTAGGCACATGATCTTGAGTTTGGAAATGCTGTTTTAATTCACTCATAACTGTAATTTTCAAGGTGACATACTTTGCTGAGGCCTTCCAACTTTTCATGTGCAAATTGCACCAAATCTGTTATCACAGCTCTCTGACTTTCTTCTGAGTAACTTTTATGCTGAGTTCATTAATGAAAATTTCAAAATACCAATATCAAAACATTTTATTTTCTTATTTATTCTCTGTCTTTGGTGTAATCAAATGTAACCTGGCTTTTAGACAAGTTCTCGTCCAACTTATATTTCTAGTGCCAAATTCTTTTATGAAACTGAGACAGAGGACATTTGCTTTAATCCTTTTCCCAAAAGAATTTTATTATTTCCCTGGGTGAACTGTCTGTGTTGACATTTTGAACCCTGTTTTCTGGATTCATCATCTTGTGGATCCTTTTCTTTTTCCTGAAACAATTTTGATTAATTACTTAAACTTTTTTATTCACTAAACTTCAGGCATTTTATTCAAGCCTGAAATTATTAGTTACATGATGCATTATCATATGTGACAATTTACTAAAATCTTATTTTTTCACATTATCTCGTGTGACCCATCATAAATAATAAATAGATAAATATATGGCTAGATAAATGAATTAATGATGAAGAGAGTTGGCAATAGAAAAGGGAGGATGTGTGGTTAGGAAGTGTAAATAAGTTGCAGAAGAGAAGAACAGAGAGGAGTGAATAGTTTGCTGACATTCAACTAAACTTTAATAATTCTGTTTCCAAAGAGGTAATTGCTATTTACAGGAGTTCTAGGTCATGATCCCATCTTGGACCCTACTTAGAAGAAGTACCTGAACAATACAGCACACCGTGAGACCTGGGCTCTGAATGAGCACATCTTCAGACTTCCTAAGGTGCACTGCATCATTAAAAATAAATCAAAGCCTGTAAAAGTTGACATACTGTAGCTGTTTTCCTAACCCCACCTGCTTTAATTTGACACATTTTCAGAGGAAAGTCACTATTCATTTCGTATCTAAACCTGTCAAAACTTTTTTCTCCCTTCACTTAATACCAGAGGAGTCAAGTTTCTTAGTATGGCTTGTTGAAAAGCTGTATAGACCAGACAACTTGTTGCATGCAATGCATCAGTAGGGAAATAAATAAAATCTGTAACTGAGTAAACATTAAAGATTTCAAGTCATGGTATAAAAAAACTGAATGTTCAAAGCATTAAATTCTAAGTAAGAAAATAAAAATAATTGATGCTTAGTATTCCAGAAAGACATCTAAATCTATCAGCAGAGGAATGATTTGAGGTTTTGTGTTTGTTTTGTTTTCTGTTGGTTTTTTTTTTTTTTTTTTTTCCTTTTTTACAGATGAAGTGCAGACTTCTTAGAGGTGAAGTGTAGACTCCTTACAGGTGAAGTGCAGATTCCTTACGTCTCAACCTGCCTTTCTTAATTATGGTTATGTATGTTTAATAATACTTCATATTTTCCTGAGGGAGCACCATGAGACTTTTTGAATACTTGCGGTATCACAAAATGCCAAATATGTGAAAATAACTCCTTACTTCATTCTGATTCCAAGTAAATATTCCTCTAACAGCTAAAGGATGATTAAGAAGCATGGGGATGTAGTTCTATCACCTGAGGGGGAAAAAAAGTAAATGTCTTTGACAGGTAACTCAGGTCCTCTGTATGTCAATATGGCAACAAAGTACCGGTTATTTAGGAGCAGGATGCCCCTGAAACTTTGATCAGCAATTCCAGGATGAACTTAGTTGACAAAAATTGTCACAAAAAAGACAATTAACTTTGGAAATATTAACTTTGGAAAATGTTTGATTGAAATGGACCTAACAAGGCTTTAAAAAGTTGTTTTCAATTGCCAAGAGTAGCTTTGCAACAGCTTATGACAATGGGACCCTTATATACCCTTCTAGAAAGTAGAAGAATTATTCCTTCTCAATTTTTTAAAGTAATTTAAACAAAGAAATCACCTTAGGGAGACAGCAGATTAGCAAGGAAAAAATTGATGCCAGAGAATTCACTTTATTTTAGGGTAAAATCTTAAATATTAAGACTAATGTTAATATGGAACTGTGCCAAGGGATATTAAATTTACATGGAAATGTCTGTTCAACCCACAATGTTTTTATCTGGGAAAGAAATCTTGAAAAAAAAAGTGTGCAACATATTAAGTTTTGTATTAATCTCAGCATTTTTGAAATATGTTTTTACTGTGTGATTTTGACTTTGGTAAAGGCTCAGTCTCAAGCAGAGACTAGCCTCCCATGTTAGCTGATATTTTCATTGTTTTAAGAAATTAAGTTATCATTGAGTCAAAGTTGCAGGGAGGAATGCAGCTACTCAGGTAGCAAGGACAAAAATCTCATGGAGCCATGTGAAACACATCTGCTCTGCTCAGTGTGAGATCATTGCAGAAAACAGTGAACTGGAGCTCTACAATTCCATGGATCTCACTGAGAAGGAAAGCTGCAGATGCTTAAGCCTCCTGCAGGTCTCCATTACTACACCCAAATTCTTTAAATCTCTGTGCTGTGGATGAGTCAATTGCTGTGTTTACCTTTGGTTTGCAACCACAGCTTTTACAACAGGGAGCACTGATTCATAAAGGGCTCCATGGCCATGCGTGCAAGGCAGTTTAACAACACGAAACAAACTCGACTGGAAGAGAGAGAGCAAGTGGTTAGCTCTGTGAAGAGACAGTCACAGCTGGCTCCTTCCTTTGACAACCAGTGACACCCACAAGCACTGTCTGGGTTGACCAGTTGATCATATAAATGAAGAAACTGGCTCTAATAACACATTTTAGGAAGAACAGAAGTAGTAGACCTGGGAATTGCAGAGCTGTAACAAGTATTGAACAGCAAATTTGCTTTATCGGTTCATGCTGGAATTGAGGTTGCAGAACATGCAATTATATCAGACTCTGGTGGCCACAGTGCAGTTTCATTACAGATGCTAGAAATTCCCAGTTCCAAAAGTGAGCTATGGTTTGAACTGTGATCTGGCTGATTTTAAAATGTATGCCAATAGAGCTCCAAAAAGCCCTTTATTGTCTTCTGGCAAAGCACTGACATACTGTGTGGACTCCTTCCAGCAGCAGAGAGCAATAAATAGGCATGGTAGGGAGAAGATTAAGATTCTGGCTTTCCCCAAACCTATCATACAAAATTGCCTGAGAGGAAATTAAAGAATTGACAGGAAAAAGGGCAATTAAGTATACTCAGGTGTATTTGCATGTGCTCTGAATGAATTATAGGATACAGTGGTAGTGCCAATCATTGTAGAGAGAATTATAGAGTGAACAGAGTAATAACATACTCATTAAATCATTAAATCTATATCTCAATATTTTGTAAAACAAAGCAAAATACATAATCAAAATCATTTTTACTGAATTTTAAAATTAAGGTAAGAGTAAAGGACTCCTTTCAATTAGAGGGAAAACTTTTTAATGGTGACACAATGGATTACAGGAATTTTATGCAAAGCCTGCCAAGAATTTTTCAAATTAACTATGAGTTTAATAAAAATGATGCAGAAATTTTATCCATTCCTACTCAGAAGACAAATTTGTAAAAACTAATACTGATTTCAAAGTACCTGAACAGAAAATTTAGAGAACTAATCCTCTAAGACTGTAAGTTTAGTCCAGTTGTGGTTAGGGTTAGAGTTGGGATTGACAGAAGACAGTTAAGAGAAAACTTTAAAACTTTGTATGTTTTTCATTGTTTTTATATTAATTTGATCCAAAAGTAATCATTCCATATAATTCTTACATTATACATACTCATTGACACTACGTTCTTAAAAGGTCAAATATTATTCCTAAACTGACAGAATTAATATAACAGCAAAACAACTAGAGATGCCTAATTAAATATTTCAGTCACTTTTAATGTCATGGAGTTAAAGCAATATATTTTGGGTTTCAAATATGTTAATGTAGCTGATAATTCAAGTCATTGGACACCTGTAATTTAAATTTCTCTCTGAAAAACACCAGTTTCTTGAAAACAAGATGAATTATTCAGAGTTCATAATTAACTCAAAACCACAAATCATGTTTCAGTGCTTTCACACTCTCAGTATGGTGGCTAAGAAGCTGGCTGTAGGTGTTAATTAATGGCAGCATTAATTGTTAATTAACAAGTGTTGAAATAGTAGCAGAAATTAATGCAGAATAAATTTAGACTTTCCTTGTTTAACCACTTTAAAAGAGGGACTGGCACATCTAGTCAACTCGATATTTCTTAGTCTTTTTGCTGATTCAGAATACAACCATGGCCACTGGTCTCTTTGGGCTTGGACAGGACAGGTTTTCACTTAATTCTCTGCTGGGAATAGAGAAGTATCAAGGCCATCCATTCCAATGCTCCAGTTCCTATGACTGAAGTCACTTAAGTCACATTAGGAAGCAGAGTTACTGCACTGTGCTGGAAATATGTAAGGGATGCCACAAATCCATCCATGTCAACTTTTCCCTGGGTTTCCTCCTTCTTGGGTCTAAGTCTGAGAGTTGAGTTATCAGGACTAGGACTCAGGGAGAAAATTCACTCATATTAGTGGTTCTCTTCATTACAGATATATTTTTATTTGCCCAAGCACAGAGTCCAGCCCATATTTTGAAACAACAAAAAAACCACCTCTTCCTGTTAAAGTATCACTCTGTGTGTTGTACCATTCTAGCAGAACAAAACCTTAGTGACAGTATAATGTCTTTATCAATAGCAAATAGATAGTTACTTATCACTCCAAAAAAAAAATCTACAGTTTAAGGAAACAGGAACACTTGAAGGACCATCACATACAATATAAGTAACTGGATTTTTTTATAAAGTGATGGTAGATTATGAACACAAGAAAGTTCGATAAAAAAACTTGGTGTTCTGTCAAATACTAGATTGCATACTTCAAATAACAAGGCTAGGATTTATTTCACAGCAGTCTAATGCTCAGAAATTCCAAGGATGACCACATTCTGCTTTAGAAATAATCACCAACCTTTCCTTATGTTGCAGACTTTGAGATTCTAAAGTGAATCATAAATATTTCATGCAAGTATTGCTCTGTGGCACCCATCTGGAAGAAATGTATTTTCTCCTTTGTTGATTAAAACTTTATTGACCTTACTGTCTGTCAGGTCCTGCTAAGGGGATTTTTGCCAAGCAAACTTTTAATATTGTGCTTGCCAAAATGCATCAACAGATTTTGTAAAGGGTAATCGTAAAACCATGGGGAACATTTAATATTACAGCTAAGACCATGGCATTTACATTTTAACTTTTGCTTACTTTCAGATTTTCTGTAGTTACAATGGGAAAATGAAATGCAGACAACACAAACACCCCTGCATAAAACAGTGAAATGTCATAGGCTCGATAATTAAGGGATGTTGTAACCTTACTGACAATATTTCCAAAGTAAATATCCTTACTTAATAACTAAATGTTTATAGAAAAATTCTTCTTAAACTATCTTATCTTGTTTTCTCGTTTTTTTGGGTTTTTTTTAAATTTCTGACAAAGAACAATTTTGATGAAGAGTCACGGAAAAAGATTGCTGCACAGCCTAAGCTCTGAGTTTTGTGAAAGCTTCTGAGAAGGAGCTGAAGAACCATTCCTCAGTAGGAACCACAAAGGATTGACCATTCATTTTCTCTGCAGGCAAGAGAAAGCAGATGTTTATGCCTGGCAAGAAACCCCAGCTTCCCTCTGTAAATACTGAAATCCCACTAAAGGGAGAGCAGTTGCAGGTGGAAGTAAGGTGTAATAGAGCTGGACTCAGGAGAAGACTTTATTCTATGGAAAAATAAAAAATATTTTTAGTACTTGTCCTAAGGCTAGACATGAAAAATAGGATTTCAGAGGCTGTTATTGATTTGCATAGACAAATCATGTTTGATAAAATAAGTATCTCTGCTTTAAACAAAATGTCTTGTTTCTTTCTAGCAGAAAACACTCCAAAAGTGTTGTTGATCTGTCCCAGACCAACTCAGCAGATTTTTTGACTATCACTGTTCTACAAGTACTCTTCCGATATATTTGAAAAAAACATTTTGCAGAGAGAAATGAAAGTATTCTGTTGACCAAACAACTAGTTGTGAGATACAAGGCCTTAATTATCAGTATTAGTACTGAGGTGTGCCAGTATATTACAGACAATCTTCTTTCCTTTCCCATCCTTCTTAAAACCCCAGAGTTCTTTCAGGCTTCATCTCCTCATACAGTGTAATCTAATCCTACCCACATAGATAAAAAATTTTGTTATCTACATTTTTAACCCCAAAACAGCAAGGGTGACTCAGAAAGACCTGATATTATCCAGCCTACTACAACTCTTTGGGATGTTTTACCATGGAGTGAAATGTAATGGAGGATTTGGAAAACACACCAAGTCTGGTGATGTAACAGAACTCCAGCGTACGTATTGTACCAAAAATACAAAGTAACAGGCTTCCAGTCAAAAAAAAAAAAAAAAAAAAAAAAAAAAAAAAAAAAAAAAAAAAAAAAAAAAAAAGATTATTTTACTGAAATTCAATGTTTTTATTTTGTAAGTGTTTTAGGCAGAACAGACACATAGAAAGTACACCAAATGGTGTAAAACCAAGACCACATATGGTAGATCAATCATTTCACAAAACTTAGGTTAAACTGAAGGGGAAAACAAGACGACTTTGCTGGACTGTCCTTCCTTTCCAAAGAACCTTTAGTCCTCATAACAGTACCAACTCAACAGTATCAACTTCTAGCATTTCATATCCTCGAAGGCTCATTTATCTTCACTTATACATCTGTCAGTAACCCGTTCCTTCTGAGTGCTATCCAAACACAGCACTGTAACAACATCCAGCCACAAGGCAAAAGGCAATCACTAGACTGATGGAGGAGGAAACAGGGCTACACAATGGGGCAATGTTACCCAGCAGAACATGGGATCATCACATTTCTGTGCAGTAAATCCAATTACTCCAACATGGCAGAGGTAGTTCAGAAGTAGTTCTGATTTACCTCAGCATAATCCAACTAGGTTTTTGGCTAATTTCTGCACTGCAGTGGTCAAAAATACACAACCCATCTATTTCAAACAGTTTGGGCAATATATATAAATATATTCTTTGTTGCAGGCAAAGAAGCAACTATGCTTTACTTTTATAAGTTGCATTCCTGAAAGAACAGAAAGAAAAGTAAGTATTTAGCCCAATGCATATGTCATTTAAAGCAAAATATTCTTATTTTTAAGATAACATAATTTGATACTCCACAAGATAGAACTTGCTTTTCCAGTCTGTACCTTCTGTTTCATATTTATTTTAGTTTGGTACACTGACCATCAGGAGAAGTCCATCATTTTTTGCCAACCCCTCCGGTGTTGAACTTGTCCAGAAAGAAACTACAGTGAACTAGAAATGGTAAGTGTGGTAAAGATCACAGTAAAATAGCAGGATATATTTTAATTTAGTTGATTTAGCAGGTGCTTTTGTCTTGGTGCAAGTCAAAAATATGTCACTTGAGATTTCTATTTAAAAATCACTTGCCCATATGGAGTATGTTACGACATCTGTTCAGAAAAATAGGTCACAGATATGCGAATATGGAAATTAAACAAATAAAAATAATCCACTCTGCAACCCTAATTTCTGACCCAAATAATGTGCTGACCTCTAGAGCTGATAAATTTGCTAGTAGATGGCAAAGACCTAACAGTATAAAACATATATTTGTAAGAAGAACCCACAAACAAATTTATGGTGACAAGCAAACATGAACAAAATATTTTTACATACAGATGTGCTGCAACACCTGTTTGGGGTGACCTGTTTTGTTTTGTGCAGCAGCAGTGATTTGCTCCACTCTTACACTATATTTATAGCACTGTTCTTTTTTTCCTTAACACTGCTCCACAGCTATGATGACACAGCATTTGCTAGCACACCTGCAGCATACTTGCCTGTATCCAAAGCTGGAATCATGCCTTTCAATTATACATCCTACATCTGGCAGATCAGATCTGAGCCCAGACATTGCAATCCTCATATCAGGAATATAAGTAACCTTCATAGGCCTTGTGCTGACTTCTCCATACCCACCATTTGAATCCTTCTCAGAGTCTGGAAGGAAAGAGCAATGTATCTGCAAGATTTTGTATTTGAAAGATAAAACTCTGAATTATACTAGATGATCTTCATTGCTTGCTGTAAATTGTTAGGAAGCTTTGCGTTTCTTTATAACTTCCCTCAAAAAATCTTATGTCATAAGCTGAGCTTTACAATGGCTGAACTGCAGTGGACTTCAAATTAATACACATGTAACTATTTGCAACATGATAAAACATTTCTTTTGGCATAGCACTTTGTCATCATCCCTTGTGATCCTGTTAATCTAATTCAAACACATAAACTGTTATCCTGCATTAGGAATCTATTCCAGCTGTACTGAAGAGGTTTCATTTCAGCTGCTGTTTGGTTTTATTAGAATAGAACTGCCTAAGAGCACTAACACTGTAAAAAGGAACTGTGTTTGCCCAGTATGTTGCAAATTTGGGGAGTTGGCTCTTCAAGGGCAGACAGACAGGAATAAAAGGAGCAGTGACACTACTGGCAGCACAAAGCAAGATGGGAGCCTAAGTACTACAATTACACCACTCATTTTTAAGATTATTCTTAGGTTGTTTTTTTTGGGGGGGTTAGTTGGTAACAGGATTTATTTACAATACAGAACTGGAAGAGAAAAACACTAGTAATCATAGCTTTAGGGATTTCCTGGCATATGCAAGATAGGTAAGCTTGAAACACAAGTCTTTAGTATCCGGGACTCAGGATACTGCCTAGGCTGGGTACGGGTATAAAGTCTCTAAAGATCTCACCACATCTTGATTTCTAAATAAAGTAGTTTATTTATACAAAAGCACATATCTGAAGGCAGAGAGTTCTAAGAGCGGCCTTATTCTACAACCAGTTACAAACCTAGGCAAAGAAAGTCTGAACAAGACAATAACTAAAGCATAGAAATCTTAACACATACAACTCAAATGAGACAGCGAACAAAGCATAAGATTCCTAACAAACAGAGCTCTAATAGAACTATAGACAGAACATATAATTCATAGCCTCAGGGTAAAGCAACCTCTTATTACTGTCTGCATTTTCAATCGCTGGGATCACATTAACAGAGAGGAATCGATCACAAATTTCAGACAGGAATCTCAGCCACAGGGATCGTAGTAACAAAAGGGACCCCGAAATTCCAAACCCACACAGAGCCCTCGGCCACAGGGACGTGGACGCAACGGGAAATCCCGAACCACACAGAGCTCCCGTCCGGGGGATCGCGAGGGCAGTGGGGGCCCGAGCCACGCAGGGTTCCCGAGGGCAATGGGGGCCCGAGCCAAACAGGGTTCCCGTCCGGGGGACCGCGAGGACAGATGGAGGGTCCGAGCCGCGCAGGGTTCCCGTCCGGGGGACCGCGAGGGCAGATGGAGGGTCCGAGCCGCGCAGGGTTCCCGTCCGCGGGATCGCGAGGGCAATGGGGCCCCGGGGTCCCTCCCCACACAGAGTCCCCGACTGTCCCAACCAGCGCACCGGTAGCAAGTGCTGCAGGGGGAAAAGGGGGGACCCCGGGGCCCAGGTCCCTTGGAGCGGGGACCGCGATGTATAATACCTTAAAATCCCATCTTGGCTCCCTGTCAAGGATCGTTCCTCAGGTTGCAGAGAGTGGAGGTTGGATCGATGGATCGAATTGATCAATCAATCGATGCCTCCACCTCCAACCCTGAGGCTTTTTATCCAAAATTGCAAAATGCATATTCATATTTTTTATCTACACACTAACCAATCTAGGTACAATTCTAAAGTTCGTAAAACTACGAAAAACAGTATCAGAACCTACGCACATAGCATATCTATTAACGCAAAACACTATCTTGCTAGCATAAGGTTCTACCTTGTTGTACATAAAACTCATACTAAAAATGATAAACAGTACCCTACTCTATTTTTGTTATGTCTATACTCTATCACTAAGCCTGAAGCTGTGTCCTTCTACACTGAACTAGGACTTAGGGCATGCAAAGCTTAAAGCTAAGGGTTAGATTTCTACTTTGTGCATTTAAAGCTTTTATACATTCTAATTTTTCTAAAGGCTTTAATTCTATCTCTGTACTTTTCACTTCTCTGTGGAGGATCCATGGAAACATGGACTCCGACAGGATACCTGGATTAATATAATGAAATCACTCAGGATTTACTATGGAATTTACTATGGAAGAATGTCAGGAAGTCTCTAGTCCAGTGCACTGCTAAAAGCAGGGTCTGCTCTGAATTCAGACCAGTTGCTCAAGGATTATTTGATTTAGTATCAAATATCTCCCAAGACAGAGATGGCACAATCTCTCTGGACAACACATCCCAGCGACTGAAGTTCTAACACTTTTTTTCCTCCCACCTCCCAATATCCAGTTAGAAGAACATCTACGAATTAACGGATCATGATAGCATCCACCTGAAGGTGTCAGGGGAGCTGGCTGATGTTCTTGTAAGACTGCTCTCCATAATCACTGAGAAGTTATGAAGATCAAGGTACAACCCAGAAGGCTGGAAGAATTCTAGTGTCCTCCCATCTACAAGAAGGGCTTACAGGAGGATCCAGGAAGTTACAGGCCCATCAGACTTACTTCACACCCAGGACTCTTATTACCACAGCCCAGAGTGCTGATGACTATTTTCTTGCCAGGAACACGACTGAGCTGTGTTCAGCTCCTTGCTCTCCAGGGCCCCAAGCAGAGCCTCTCCCCATCCAGTCAGCCAAATCCCCTTCATACTACTGTAGGAGGTTCATTCCCAAGTACAAGACTTTGCATTAGTCCTTGCTGATTTTCATGAAGTTCCTGTTGTTCCATCACACTTGCCTGACTAAAATCATCTGAACAGCAGATCTGCCTTTGAACATCATCTGTTCCATTTCCTAGCTTACTGTCA
The DNA here is from genome assembly GCF_021018805.1 of Prinia subflava. NCBI lineage: Eukaryota > Metazoa > Chordata > Aves > Passeriformes > Cisticolidae > Prinia > Prinia subflava. The sequence goes on from NC_086247.1 coordinate 57,583,241, forward strand.
CTGAAAAAATTGACCAGAGGGCATTGTGTCTCCTCCTCAACACCACTGAAAAAGATACCTAACAGGATAGGCCTCAGAACAGATCCTCTGGAAAACTCCACTTCTAAGTGTCCTTCAGCTACAATATGGCCACTAACTGCTACATTTTGAGCCCGATGAGTAAGTTTTTCATTCCTGTGGTAGTCAATCTGGAGTGTAGAAGAGCAACATCCTAACAGAGAGAGAAGAGATGCTACAGTAGAGCATGGTGAAAATTTTGCTAAAGACAAAGTAGATGGCAACTGCTGCCATCTCCTCATCCACAAATCTAATCATTTCATAGAATGACAAAATAGTATCAAAATTTGTATTGGAAGGTACTTTTTAAAGGTCATTTAATTCACAGATTCAACTAGATGTCCAAACTAGATGATCCCTGTCCAAAATGACCTCAAATGTTTCCATGGATGGAGCATCCACCACCTCTCTGGGCAACCAGTTCCAGTGCCTGACCACCCTCACAGTAAAGTATTTCTTCCTAATATCTAATTTAAACCTACCCTCCTCCAGTTCAAAGCCATTTCTCCATATTCTTGTAAAAAGTCCCTCTCCAACTATCCTGGTCCCTGTTAGCCCTGAAAGGCTGCTGTGAGATCTCCCCAGAGCTTTCTCTTCTCCAGGCTGATCATTCCCAACTCTCTCAGCCTGTTGTCATAGAAGAATCCTCCAGCCTTCTGAACATCTTTGTGACCCTTCTCTGGACTCCTTGTAACATGTCCATGTCCTTCTAGTGCTGAGGAGCCCAGTGTCAGATGCAGTATTTCAGGTGGGGTCTCACAAGGACAGAGCAGAGGTGAGAATCATCTCCCTCAATGTTCTGGCCATGATTCCTTTTCATCATACAAGGCAGTTAGGTTGTCAGGTCCAATTTGCTCTTAATAAATCCTTTCTGGCATTTCTCATTCACATTCTTCCTCGGCGCCCAGAAACAGTTTTGAACAGGACTTGCCTTGAGACGTTACTAACGACTCAATAAAGGCTGACTGGCCTGTCATGACCACTAAAACTAGGATCAGGAGTTGGAAAATGAATCATAAGGATCTCAGTAGTCTGAACCTCATGAAGCTCTCCAAGAAGAAAACTGTGTACCTTCAGTCTTATAGACAGAAGGGAGAAGGGGCAAGAATCTTCTTGGAGAAGCAGAGTAAGATAAAAATTAATACTAGCTGCAAACAACCTAACCTAACCAGAATTTAGCCTTGCAATGAGAAGCAAATTGGAAGAGATTTCAAAAAAATCTGTTGCACTCTTAATTATTCAATGACAGTATGACAAATAATTAAAATCAATTGGAAATTGGCTGAAAAAAACAAGGCTGAAGAAAATAGATTTATTTCTCTAGTAACACTATGAATGACATACAAGATAAGAATAGAGGGATAAGTGTTTCATGCTGAAATATCAATAAGTAAAATGATGAAAGCCCTTTCATAAAAAAGAACATAATGAAGCATGACTACATTAAGTTGGAATATATTCAGCCTTATCCATTTAGTAAGTTAGTGTATGTAATAACAAAATCTTTGGTTCATATTTATACAGGTTATTTATTATAGAACTCACTTTTTCATAAGAGATGAAGCAGTATTACGTTGTCAAGCATGATTGCGATTTGACTGTGATTCCCCTCTGGCACAAGCATGTCTTGAAGCAGGGGAGAGAAGATCAGTATAGAATTCATGCTCCTAGCATTCAGATGATGTCTCAACGAGCATTATCTCTCCACTTATTTTTCCACACTTTTCTCACTCTCAGTGTTTGCTCATGTTATGTAGCTGTCTGGTCTGGATGCGTGGTTCTTTTTTGTTTCCTCTTCAGGTGCACCATAATAAAAAAAACCAATTTGAACAAATGGAAAACCAACATCTTCTGACATCTTCAGAGTTAAAAGCCACTTCTATATTTCATTTTAAGAAGATGAAGTCTCATCTGCTTGGTTCATTTAAAATGCATCTATTTAACATTATTACAAGTATTTCTTAGCAAATTTCATGCTATATTTTGGTAACTTTTATTTCATTTAAAAGATTTAAGTTTACCTATGGCTGAACTTTAGAGTGTTACAATAGCTGAAATTGAAAAAATACAATTGGAGACCAAAATTCCACAAAATTTAATTTAACCTGATGTACCTTAATAGAACATTTCAAGTACCATTGCCTTATTCTCTGCTGATTCCCCAATACACATTTTAATTTCAACATCTTGAAGAAGTTAATACATTCTGCTGGTTATGCTTGATTTGCTGTCATTTTAAAATAGGCTCTGTGAAGTCTTATGGGAAAACTCAGAAATCATCCTGAAATCTTATGTTTTAATTTTTATTAAATTAAATTTTATTGTAGTTGTCAAATTTACACTTATGATCCCTAGTAGGGAAGTACATATTAAATAAATTAAATAAATTTAAATTAAAATTCAAATTTAATAAAATAAATTTAATAAATTAATTTATAAATAAATTTAATAAATTATTAATATTTATTTATTTATTTATTTATTTATTAATAATTTATAATTTAATAAATAATTAATAATAATTTTGTAGCATTTTGTGATACTTTGTTATTTTCTGCATCTACCACTAAAAAGAAGAAAGTTAATGACAGTATGGAAGTGTTTAATTTTCTTTCAAAAATGTTACAGAAACATCCACCAACAGAGTGTTTGTGCACATTGGCCAAAGGTATGTGAAAGAAAAGAGAAGAGGCCAATACCCAATTTTGGGGGAAGGGGGGTGGGGAGGGATACATTACATCTTTCAGCAAATTCTTGCCTCTTTCTATGAGTCTAGCTGTGAGACTGCTTTACTTACTTTGTCTCCAGAAAAATACTTTGATATACTTTACCTTCTTACCATTGCTTAAGACCTTCCAAGGCCATTAGGAGCTCTGTAGGTATAAAAGTACCTCGGTGTGAAGATTTCCTAGTCATTTCCTAGCTGTTGCAAATGCTAAAGCATCATGCACAAACTATTCCGCTATTGATGCAGACAGTCTTGGGTGAAACTCACAATTCAAGTTGAAGTTTAGCCTGTATGAAAACTGACTTCATATTTAAAAGCTGTGAGGTAAGTGCACTCAGACAAAACTCCTTCATATTCTCAAAGCCCTTTCTGCATCACACAGAAATAACATGAAAGGTGGGATTAAGGCACCTGAAACTTCTTGACCATCTGGAGCTCAAGAGGATGTCTAAGCTAACTCTACTATTATATGCTCAATACCTTCTCTGGTGCCATAGAATTGTTTGGGTTGGAAGAGACTTTAAGACCTAGGTCTAAACTCTCCTTGCATGGGCAGGGATGACACCTCCTAGATCAGCTTGTTCAGGGCACCCTGGCCTTCAAGATTGCCAGAGATGGATCATCCAAAACTTTCCTGGGCAGCCAGTTCCAGTGCCTCACCACCCTCTACATAAAAGATTTCTTTTCAGATCTAATCTAAAACCCAATATTTTTTGTTGTTGTTGTTTAAATCTGTTCTCCTGTGTCCTATCTCTATCTGCCCATTTAAAAAGTTGCTCTCCCTGCCTGAGAGAGTTTTGAAAGAAATTTAGGATCCTTTCGTTTTTAAGGACATATCTAAATAAAACCTGTGTTTAAAGTGAAACTGACACTGGAATGTGAAATGTCCTTTAGCAAGGATTGTAGAGATTCAGTGTCTCAAATCCTTCTGAAGACCATGCACTCCTCACTGCTCTCAGCTGATCTAGTTATTTGCTTTATTCCTGGAGGCCAGCTTCTTCATCTCTGGACTCACAGTGGGAAATTCTCATCTTCTTTCATCTTTCAAACTAAACTGAAAAGAAATTAATTCCTCTTCCTAGTTCTAGTACATGATATGGCAGCTGCAAAGAATAAATAAGCACAGAAAAATCACCTGTGTGGCTGTTCCACTGTGGGTTCCTGAGCTTAGAGAGAAATATCTGAATATCCCTGGTTAGACCTTTGCCACTTGAATATATTTTTTCTTAACACTACTCTATATATAATATTCATGGAACTGCTACAATAAAGTATATTCATTTCTCCTTGTGACAAGAATTTCTTTTTTACATTTGGTATTTACATAACTACTATCAAGTAATGCTATATGTTTATATGCCATTTCTTTGTCCTGGACAGAAGTTAAAGGAAAAATAATAAAGAGGGGAAAAAAAAAAAAAGAATAAAATCCAAAAGAAAAAAGAGAGAGGCTGGAGTAGTGCTCAACAGGAAAAGTTTTACACATTAAAGCACAGCTGTGATTTTTACTGCAGATTCACAATCCATTGTAGTCTTAGGACATCATAAAACTATTTTACCTTTTTTGAGCCCAGTGGTTAGTCTCTGTTGAAAGACTGGGTTACTTCAGTCTGAATTCTGCTCTGAAAACAGGTTTAATAAATAGTTACACTTTTGTGTGTTTTGAGATACAGATTTGGGTGATTAAGCCTTGACATTGAGTACAGCAGCACTGGGTCAGAAACAGGTCCACCTACCAATATATTCTGTCTCTGAGAGCACACATCTCAGGGGAAAAAAAAGAAAAGGGCAGAGATTCTGTGACACTGAACCCCTGCATTTCCTCTGAGATAACAATAATGTGTGCCTGGAGGACTTCTGAGTCACAGGTTTTATCCTTGTGTTTATCAGCACTTAATGAATGTTTCTCCACAGATTTCAGTAATTTATTTTTAACTCATCTAAACTTTTACTGTACATATTATTCCATGTCAGAAACTCATACCATTTAATAAGACCTTCTGTGGAAAAATACATACCTATCTTTTATTCTTTGACTTAAATCTCCTTAAAATTTCATTTGTCTCTGCCTTGTTTCTGTATTCAGAGAATGAATGAAAAAATATTCTTCTATTCACTCACTGCCATGGTGCTCATTATCCATTTCTTCTCCAGACAAAAATACCCAAATCTGTTTCACTTTTTCTCTTGCAGAAACCATTTCACCCTATTTGTCATACTTGTTGCCCTTTTCTGTACCTTTTCCATATCTAATATTTTATTATTATAAACAGAACTGTAAATAACATTCAAGATGTGAGGACAACATGGATTTATACTGCAGCATAATTATACTTTCTGCTTTCCTCTCAATTCTTTTCACAGTTCTCAGAACAATATTTATTTTTCTGACCACCACTAAACATTGAGCTGATGTTTTCAGGGTGTGATTATATAATGACTCCAAAATCTCTTTCCTGAATAGCAATAACTAATTTAAAGTTTTTCACTGTATGTGTAGAGACAGATTGTTTTTCCAACCAGCACTACTTTGCATTTGTCAAAAGTGAATCTCTCTTACGCTTTTATCACCAGTCAATCAGCTTCACAAAATGTACCCAGTGTTCTTCTTTCAGATTCCTTCTTTAATATTTTGCATAAATTTAGCATTATCATCAGACCTTGTCACCTCACTCTCTGCTTCCCTTTCCAGACCAGACCAGCTGTGCCCTGGCACAAACCCCTATGGATACCTACCAGTTACTTTCAGCCCATTTAAAAACAGACTTAGAAGGGTTCTCTTGATCCAATTACCTACCAATGGAAGGGTGTTCTCTTTTATCCAATGAGGGTTGTGTGTATTTTCTTATGCCCAGACATTTTGGTAACTATATGAAGTTGGTTATTCCCTGACATCTTGCATGCCTACTGCTCTCCAGTTATCCCTCAACAACCACTACAGCTGGCTTCTGGAATCTGCAATAAATGTAAGCCAGCTTGCTCATTGTGAAAAATGAAATTGAAATTGGAGACCAGAGGAGTCTCCTTCAGACTTTATACCCTACAGACAACACAGATTCACTCCCCTCTGCTTCAGTCAAGACCCTCTCTCATCAGTGCAGGAAATGGCTCCCACGTTCACTTGAGCACTGTGCTGTGCAGATGAGCGTGTCACCAGTGAAGCCCTGCTGCTCGAGCAGCCTGCACAGCAAGTTCTGCAAGTCAGAAAGATGCAAAGACAGAGACAGACTAATTAGGATCACAGTAGAAGACACTGCTTTTCCCTACATAAATTACTCATAGACCAAGAAGATTATCCCCCAACAATCCAAGGGGATGGATATCCTCTTGGTGCTGACAGCTACCAACACAAGGCTGAACAGAGTTTGATATTCTAGTATCTCTACACAGAAGTGTGCAGTTCAAACCAGAAGGCCAGTGTTGCTTGTCATAAGTACCTAATCTGTACTGAGCTCCAGCAAGAAGGCAAGCAGCTACTTTTATAAAACCTCCATGTTCTCAGCCTGGGTCTACATGTGAAGCTTGTGGAAAGGTTTAGATTGACAAGTGTCTTCATCATCATCTACATTAGTATGATGCTAATGAAAGGTGAAGAAGGAAAGACAGACTTCCTGAGCTTAGGAAATACACAGGGCAGTTAGTATTTGGCATGGAGGTAAGTGCTGTAAGAACAGCAGTGGTACATTAAAATTTAAATTATAATTTGTTTAGCAGTACAAAAGCAGCATTTTTTTCCCTCAGTACTATTATAAGATAAATGAAGCCTATCTCTTCTTTGATTTCACTTCCAGATCCAGAGTGATAACTAATTGTGATCAAGCACAGTAAATGATTGTGCACTTCTCCAGCCCACACCCAATTATTCTTGGTTCAATTTCATTGGCACTAAGGTAAAGGGCTGGTAGCTGTAACTGTTCATCATCAATGTCAGCATTGACAACTGAATGAAGATAATCTCATTCCTATTCCATGCTATAACATTGTACTAAATTCAGTCACTGGTTACTGTGACAATTTTTTTTCCCCTGGTGTGCACCCTGCTCTATGTTTTGCTGTCAGTTTGTACTGTTGTCAGCTAGGCATCCCTGGCTTTCCTCTAGACTCTTCCCAACTTTCATTTCACACTTCAGGCTATTTGCATAGGAAATTGAACATATCCTATGATAGTACATGGATATTAAAATGGGGTGGGGGGTAATCTCTTTTCGTGTATCAAAATATCCATCAAGAAACCTTCCTTAAACCTATCTTTCATTTTTTCGTTCCAGGGAAAAAAAAAAAAAAAAAAAAACTGAAAAACCCCCCAAAACAAAAGCACAGATACCTTTCAAAGGTAGCCTGTACTAATAACTGTGCTTACACAGGTAGCAAGAGACAATTTATGGGATATTAGGAGGGCATGGTGGAATTCAAGTTTCTAGCTGGGGCATACTTCATGCAGATTACAATGAATTTCAGTAATCATTAGAGCAGGTGATCTCACAACTGATACCTCAGTCTGTAGTCAGGAGTACCAACTGCTCCTTTCATTGTGTTTTAGATACAACTTCTGTTTCCAGTGCTGCATTTAGAGAAACCTTTTGTATAGTGCTTTCAGTACTGATTTTTTAATTTTTTTTTAATCTAGGGTCTATTTTAGAGCAGTGAGCATGGGAAAATAGTCTTCTGCACCACGATTTTATTTGGAATATATACAGAGATTATCTTTACTATGTAAAAAAAGAAAACAAAAAGAGGAGTAAATATCCTGGGTTTATGCAACAAGACTGTGGTTCATTATATTTTCATTTTGTAACCATTGATCAGAAATATTATTTGCAAGATGGGTCTTTGTTTCACACAAATGTACTCACATATGCATACCCCCACTATTTGAGACAAAAAGTGTAATTAGAACAAAGAGTTTTAATCTCCTCTCACTTCCCAAAAAGCAGTTACATACAAGCAGGGATTCAATAGCACATCTGTGTGACACAGTATTTACACCTAGGTAGTGTCACATAGGAGAAAAGCACAAGACATACTAAAAATACTTAACTTTTACCTTTCCACCACAATCAATTCATGGCTCCATTTGAGCTTGAAAACTTATTTTTGAGACCAGACAGGTTCAGCAAACTGAGGGTTTTGCAATCAGCACTCTTTTGATATGCACACTGAACAAATTAGGGTCCTCACTACAAAAAAAAAAAAAAAAAAGATTTAGGCAGGTGAAAGGAAATGTGTCATTAAGCTCTTCAGTACCCAGTAAAGCGTCACTTATTAGGGACTAATAAGTAGCTCACCTGCAAAGATCCTGGAAATAAGCACTACCAGAACTCTGCTCAGATGAGTATGTCCTCACTGAACTATTTGCTGCTGGCCTGACACACTTTGACAGCTAAGGAACCTGGAAAGCAACAGGAGCTGCTTATACAGCAACTGGTTCTATCAGAGCAGGGGGAAATCTCCATGAGAACTGTTCAGTACAGCTTTGCAAGGAAATCTCTGTAGAAAACTAGTAGTGAAATAATCCTGATTTTTTTTTTTTTTATCGAGAGAAATGTATTAAGAGCATCAGGCAGATATGCAGAAGATTTTCTCTCTTTTATCAAATATCTCATTTAAATTCTAGAGCACAGCAGACATTCATTAAAATTCAGTTGTTGCCAGGTATTTCAGTGACAGAGCTGTGACAGCTGACAATGGGGATACTGCTAGTGAGGTGGTCGAAGCTACTCTGAAGACTCTTCCTCCCAGAAACACAGTTTGATCAGACTTTCTTTTCTTCCTCCTCCCACTCCCCATTGCACCGAGCGTTGCAAAAGCAGATTTGTGATTAGACTGGACAGCCTTTCAAGCTAGGACTCCCTGCATATTCAGATCACTCTGGAACAAAAGCCATGATAAGCACAAAAAGATCCACAGGACTACTCAACAACAGAAAAGACACAGACAATAGTGCCATGGGCACACAGCTGGCAAACAAAGTAGCAAGATAGACTAAGAGAAGAAAGAGCCAAGGAAGTGTATGTACCAGCACTGAGCCCTGACAGAGCTCTTCCATCTTATTTCTCTTACTCCATAGCCTTTACCTGTCTCTCTGTCTGCCTGGTTTCTATCTCTGTTCTCCCAGGAGTCAGATTTCTGCTTCCAATTAGGCTCATTAGGACATCCTGCAAGGCTCTGCCATTGCCCAATTAAACCAGTTGCCTGATTGCAGACAAAAATTGCAGGTGACTCTCCCTGTCTGAAGTCTCTGCAAAGACTGCAAAATGATCTCTTTGTATATAGAAGAGGGAGCATTAACTGCTTAGGTGCTAGGTAGGCATGGCACTGGCTCAGAAAACAATCTCTTCAGAAGAAATTTCTTAATGTCTATATGGCTACTCTTAACTGAGGTTATTTGTTCCTACCTTTAGTCCCACAATGAAAAGTAAATCACAAGTTCTTTATACCACTAGCACCTGTTACATAAACATAATAAATAGATAATATATAAATACATAAATAAATAAGTATACATAATAAATATTATTTATAAATTACACATAAATAAATAAAGAAGGACAGCATCCATGATAGTTGCCTTCTCTTACAGGTAAGCACACCAACCCTTAATTTGAGCACTGCTAATAAATTAACAGTAAATTATTCTAATCACATAATTTTAAACTGATGAAAATCAAATTTCATTCAAAATATACTACAGAAGGAAACAAATGTAAATCATTCCAAATAGTGATCTTCTGCAAGTAAAGTAAAAATCAGGGATAGGAAAATGTGCATTAAAACTGATATGCTACTTTCTAAATTCATTTAAATGAACATATATTTTGTCATCCCTGTCAAAATAAAGGTATACCAAAACTGCTGGAGATTATCATTAAAATTTAATGATGAAACATTCAACACCACAGGTTTCCAATCTGGAGTTTTTTAATGGAAAAGCTTTGAAAAGGAATACTATGAATGACAGCTTTCAATATTATTGTTCTGAAACACTTTGCACCTTTGTCGTTTTTTTCTTGGTGCAAAATTCATAACGTCAAAGAGAACAAACATAAGACATGATTAGACAAAACGACTGTGCTTAAACTGCAGAAATAGACGTGTTTTGAATTCTAATTTTTTCAGTTCTCAAGTAGAATTCTTGTTATTATCTGAAAGTGGAAAAGGTTAAGTTACTTTTAAGTAAATAAAACTCATCATCCATACAATATTCATATTTAGACCTTCCTCTTGTCTTTGATGAAATTTATCTGCATTGCTTTTATTCTGTCTTTTCATAAATATCAAATCTATTGGAGAATAAGAAAACAACAGAATATATAACTAAAACTTAGAGGAAATGTATCTAATTCAGAATTGCATGGCAACAACAATTTCATATGTAGGCAAGTTCCAATCCCACATTTACTAGAATCTTGAAATTGAAGAAATTTAAAAAGCTCTTAAGGGAATTACCCCATCTTACTTTATTCAATATTACCAGTGTCAACTTAATGTTTTGTTTTCCTTTATGGGAATTTCAAACTCTAAATCTATTGAAAATACACCAGTGTGGGTAGCTCAGGCTCCCACTGGTGCGAGATAAGCTCTGTCTCTAAACTGAGATAGAGCTTATCCCATAATATGGGCCAATCTGCAAAGCATTGGTCCAGATTTGGAATACTTTTTTGTCAAAACTCCAAAGTTATGGGATCAGTTTTTAACAAGATGTTTTAATTTCAATGTCCCATGTCCCAAACCTAGGACAAAGGATTCTTATAGCAGAAAATAGCTCATATTCATATCATTAATTTTGTGTGCAATAAGATGTTATTGGTATGTGTATTGCTTAATTCTTATCACTGAATGGAGTGTGGAAGGAACATATCATCTGAAGAAGGGGATATTTATTAATTTTCCATCTTTAATGCAGAGGATCTCTGTCTCACAGAAAGAGCCACACATCTCTGTCTGGATGTTTTGGGGTTTTTTTCAGACCTAAACATGTAAGTATCTATTTATTAGGTCTTCCCTACTTTGTAGTCCTAGAGAGCTGAGTAGGAACAATGTGCTCTCACCAGCTATTAATTCATGGTTAATTTAACAGCTCCTGAAAGCTGACTGGGGCTTCCATGTCATAACATTTCAGTGTATACCAAAAGTGTTTTAGTCCTCAACATCTTGGAAATTTGTGTTGTGAATTTCTTGCTCTTAATTTTAATGCTTTTCTTTCAGGTACTCCAACATACTTTTCCTTAGAGCATTTATCTTTGATGTATCAGGGAACAATTTTATGAATAATATTCCTCTACTAATGCCAAGAAAGATGCATTTAACAAGAACTGCTCTTATACTTAACACAGACTACCTTATAGCACAATATAGCAAAACTCTTTTCATAACCACCTCTTGCTCTCTCTCCTGGTGTCAACTTCTTATCTATATTTGATTATCTCAGTCTAATATTTACACATCCTCCTTCCAGAAAGCAGGGTAATAAGGAGGAGCTTGGGATTTTTTTCCTGACTCTGCTCTTGTGAAACTACACCTGGAGCACTGTGTCCAGCGCCAGCACTCACAGCCCAAGAAAGACAGTGGCCTAAGAAAACAGGTCTAGAAAGAAGGTCATTAAAATGGTCAAGGACTGGAACGCCTGTTCTGTGATGACAGGCTGAGACAGCTGAGATTGCTAAACATGGAGAAGACTCCAGAGAGACCTTATTGTGGCCTTTCAGTACCCAAAGGGGGCTTGAAAGAAAGATGAAGACAGAAATTTTTTCAAAGATCATTAATATCTGTTGTGAGTCCTCTATGATTGGAAGTGGTCAAGGGCAGGCTGGACTGTGCTTTGAGCAATCTGATCTAGTGGAAGGTATCTATGCCCATGGCAGGAGGATTGCAACCAGATGACCTCTAAAGGTCCCTTCCAACCCAAACCATTCTATGGTTCCATGATTCTAAGTTTTCTTTTCCATCACGCAATAGATATTAGATCAAGTTCCCTTTTCTCAAAAACATTGAGCCAATGTATAAATGTATATCTATCAGAAAAAAAATCTTTCTTGGCTTTCTAGTTATTCAAGCTGCTTAAAGGGCATGAAGAGTTTGTGAGGTCAAAATAAAGCACACACAAAAAATTATCATTATTCAACTCAGAAAATTAATCTTGAAGCATAGAAGGTATGTGCTCTGGCTTTTGCTTTTAGCTGTTCATGTATTTTGTATTTGTTATTGAAAGCAAAGAAAACACTAATAACAACAGTAACAAAATCCTAATTGAGAGCAAAATAATACGTAAGAGAGAAATCAAAAAATGCAGAACAAAAACTATCTGGAATATCTTTCTTTTTTTCTTTCTTTCTTTCTTTCTTTCTTGCTTGCTTTCTTGCTTTCTTTCTTGCTTTCTTGCTTTCTCTTTCCTGTGTTAATTTTGCCTTCCTCTCTACACATATGAAAGATCAAATACAAAGCATGTTCAATATTACAATCAGTAACTTAATAGAATGTGTGAGAAAGTCTTCAGCTTTCTAGATAAACATTATAAACAATATATCAGTAACAATCAGAACCAACTGTACAGCTGGATGATTTCTTCCCTGCCTATATTTGGAAAGAAAAAAGTGATTTCTGCTCAGTTACCATGAACTGCTGTGTTCGGAAGAGAACCTCAGTATCTGCATTTGGGTACTGCCTTGAAGGCACCTGCCCATAGCTCAGACTTGGATAAGCATGTTCTGAAGCAGAATGAGAAACAACAGTATTTCCTATTGCCAAAAAAGCAGAATTTAGTGACCTTTGTAAGGTGCCTAATCCTCTCTAGATCCTGTGGAGAAGAACTTAAAGGCATCTAGTGCTGGGGCTTACATTCCAACAAGAGACCAGGAGCTTAAAAATTAAGAGCTATGGCACCTTATGTGAAGATAATGATCTTCTGTTAGATTTAAGTGTGGAAAAAATCTGAAAGGTCAAACCATAAAACACACACTAATTCTCAGACTATTTTTGCCATCACTGTGAAAATTATTGTTTTCAACCTCTATGTTTTTTAAAGTCTATGTATTAGTAATGTAATTCAATTCTTATAATAGAGGAAACCATAGGGAAGAGATATAAAATATCCATATATTACTGGAATAATAATAATAGTCTTTTTACAATGTGCCTGGAAAATTCTAAATGACTTGTCTTCTGTGATAAATAGTGAAGTCAAGCCTGAGTCCTCTGAGTACAAGAAGAAATGAGGATAAGGGACACATATAGTTCTGATTATTTTTCTTAAGGTTTTGTTGTCCTTTTCTGCCAGAAGTCTTAAAAATTATTTAATATTTAAGGATTTTCTTTTATTTATTCCCCAATGTTCAATTGGAAGTATTTTTCTGTACACATATCCTATGAATAGATCTTCACCAAAAACTCCAGCATGTGTCAACATAGTGATGAGCATAAATCATAATGTATGCCTGAAAAGCGCTTATTAATGCTTTGAGGATATACCAAATCTTTAGCAAGTTTACTAATTCACAATATAATGTTTCTTTTTTATGGAGTAACTTATTATTAAGGGAAACAAATATGCTTTTATCCTCAAGGATTATTCAAGTGTGGTCTCAAGTCTTGCTACATTAATAGTAGCATTATTATCAATGTTATTTTTTAATTACCTTGTTTCTGTTTTTTACCTTGGTAGCTAGAAAAAACTTCTATTGCCACAAACTGTAATGAATGAAATAAACTAGCATGCTTCGATAATCTTAGGCAAAAAGTATAATAAATGTATACATACTGCTTTTGTCAGGATTTTTTGCACTTAACTCTCTCCCAAACCATGGTGCTTTTAGCCATCTGTCCACATAAACATGAGGAAACTCTATATTAGACTTCCAGGCTTGTCACTTTTTTATGTAATTTGATATATCAAGGATAATGCTGGTTGCAGCTAAGCTTGTTTGTAAAAGATGAGGCTCGTGGGCAAAACTCCATTTTACAAAACTCTGCTCAAGACCTCAATTAGTGTTGAATAAACAGCTATAATAGAAATTCAAATTACAACAAACAAGTTCCGTTCACGTCAGCCTAAAGCAATCTGATCATTTGGGCTTTCAGCCATGTTCCCAGCTCCTGCTGGCTGTTCAGGCCGGGATTCCAGCTCCAGCAGGAGAGCAGGAGCTCCGTGCAACCTCTCTGCTGTCATCCACCCTGGGAAGGATGGCTTACAGGACCAGGGTGAAAGTAGTTAATGTCAGTCACCTTGACATTTGATACACTGTGTGGCTAACTCCATATTCTGGGGGATTTGACAAATATTGCAATGTCAGGAGCTTTGAGGAGCTTCCCGATGCTGTTTACAGTGTGTTAGAGGAGGCAGATGTTAGCACTGCCCTGTGTCATGACTTCTGTCTGCCCATGTCTTGATGCCAGTTTATCTCTGCCTGAAATATTCCAGCACATTCTCATTATCTTCTCACAAATAGAGGGCCTGGTTCTGAAAGCTGCTGAGTGTCCTCAATTTCAAGTTCAGTTTCAGTCAGGTTCAGAAAATACTAAACTTTTCTAGGATACCTGCATTCAGCTAGCCAGTACAATTCTCTATCCATAATAACATATGTTGACAGATGCCATAAATTTGATTAGGAAATACTGGTTTGACAACACTGTTCAACAGATATGCTGACAATGTGCAGAAGATTTTACAGATATATTAATTCAAAATACAGGATCCAGTAAACAAATAAAATAGACCATTCAGCTGTTCTGGAGTTTATGCAAAAGGCATAAGTAATGTGTTGTGTGCTTCGAAATTAAATAGATGTCTACACTGTTTTCAAGCCTGATTGTGTTAATTCTGGACAAGATTTCTTTACAGTTAGAGAAAGAAACTGTATTAACTAAAAGCAGGGCCCAGCCTCTCAGCCTTCTCCCTGGGTTTCATTTTATATCACTGAACAAATTTATAAAAATTCTTCTCCTAAAACAGCAAATACAGCCACACTAGCATATTTTTAAGCAAAGAGGTACTTTAAAAACCCTGTATTCCAATGAAGGTAAAACATATTAGAAATTTTGTTCTAAAACAATATAATAAATGAGGGTTCCCCATTATAATATATTAGGATACCTATGTATATTTTCCTCTGTGAATGTTAGTTTTTCACATCTTAACAATTTAGATTAAAAGTCTACCTACTTGCTCTTCTCATATTCAGCTGATAGTGGTCATTAAAAGAAGAAAAAAACAATTTTTATTTTGATTTCACACAATATCTGTAGCTGAACATCTGAAAAAATATCAACTGTTTTGCATAGGAAACTTCAGCTGAACTACTGTGGAATTTTAATATTTTTGTTAAAGTATAAAAAGCAATAAAACTAACAAATCTTGGTAAAATCTAAATATAACTCTGAATTATAGCATCCTTAATTATATCTGCTAGGTCTTAGCTGGTTTAAGACACAAAGGCTGAATTATCCAAAATAAGGGGCAGAAAACTATCTAGCTTTGGCTCACTTGGAAAAAAAAAAACCACAACAAACAAAACAGCACAACAACAACAACAACAACAACAACAACAAAAATCCAAAATTATTACTATTCTTCTTGTTGTTGTTGTTGTTTTACTTATTTCACCTCAGCTGCATAGTATCTGTACTTGAAAGATTTTTAAGAGTTGTTATTAGAATTTCTTTTGCATACTCCAGCCTAGCAGTCTGAACCTGACCTTCTCACTCATGTCAATATCTAAACCACTAGTTCTTTCAGTGAGCTTTTTGGTAATACCATTACTCAAAGAGTAAATATTGATTTGCATCTGCAAGAATGTCACAAAATGAGATCAAGAAGGGAAATTTAAAAAATATAATTTAACTATCAGGTAAAAATATTTAATTTTCTTTATGCAAGAAAATTTTATTTGATTCTGGAATGAATAAATCCTATACTGTAGGCAGAACCTTTTGGTTTTTATAGCTGCATACATGAACTGCCTTACTGGTTTGAGGTTTTGAAGACAAGGTATGCTGGAATATGGTTCACTATTGATGTGAATGCTTTTCTGGCAAAGAATCATAGAGCATCTTGAGTTGGAAGTTACCTGCAAGGATCATCAAGTCCATCTAGTAACCCAGCACTGGACAATCCCAAAAATCACACCACCTGCTGGTGGCAGGACATTATGAGGAAACAGAAGAGCTTTGCCTAATGCTCAAATACTTAAGTAATGATTCTTCTATAAGATGAATGCATATAACATGTTTTTTCCCTTATATTCTGTTGTTGGAAAAGAGTGAGTCTATCACTACGATTTCAGAGCAAACTTGGAGGTAAAAAAACCCCCACACTAGAGGTTTGAAAGAACAGTACAGTAACATTAACTTTGCTACATGGAATGAAAGTGAAAAAGTTTTCACTTTTTTTTTTTTAATCATTCTGTAAATTAAAAAATTAGCATTTAGCCTACTGGTGTTCAGTTTACTTCCCACTTCTACTTCTATTGATCAATAGATTATTTTTAAAAATAATTTAGCTGACATCTATTTTAATAAAGACTTTGATATCCATATTTTGATTTGAAGGCAGCTTTGTTAATCTGATATTTTGGGGTATTTTTTTTATAAAATTATAGCAAATATTTCCAGGTAGTGTTTTACCCCCTACTGTTATTTTGGTGTTTTCTTCACGGTCAATTTACTGTAGAGTTCATTGTCTGCAACACAGTAGAACTAAACCATCCATTTTCATTCTGTCCTATTACTCTGCTTGTCCAGAACAGCAAAAAAGATGGCTCCCATGACTTGTTTTTCTGCCTACAGAAGAAAACTTGGGAAACAAGAAACTCTTCTTAGAAGAAGATATATTTTGCAATTTTCCCAAGCCAGGAACACATTACAATTTTGGAGAATAAAAGAACAGCTTGTCCTGATGGGAAGAATTTTTTTCTCACCTGCAAAAAGTAGTGGGGATGCAAAGTCCAGTGTTCAAGAGGTGCACCCTGCTGTGCACCATGCCTTGAACAGCACAAGATTTTGGAGATCTGGACATGGTTTATATAGCTGAGAGGCTGAGGAACACTCAGGACAGTCACCTGCCAGCCGAGTCACTCTGAACCCAAATAGGTTGAAGTTAATGCTGTGGCATGGTGAAATGTGAATACAAGAGATTTCTGATATGGGAAACCATTGTAAAGAAAATAAATGAAAACAATACAGTAATAAGATCACATAGAAAATGGAATAATAATATAAATGATTTCCTGTACTGTCAACCACTTCCTGTGACTAGAAATTTACTTATTTGGCTGGAAATATTTAATGCATGGAATATTTTATTGTGGTTGACCACTGACTAGGAAATTGCTTTTCCAAATAACTTAGCTATTAATGAACTACAAGTGGAAGTAGAATTATGTAAATAGGCTTTCTGCCAAATTTTATCACACATATAATTATAAGACGGGAAATGTTGATAAAATATATTGGCACAGATCATGAATAATGTTTACACTTGAAGCTGAACTTGCAAAACTCCATCTACACAAACTTGCAAAACTCCATCTACACAAACTATGGGGGGGTGCATAAGAACAGCATTATTAGTAATAGTTTTATTAGTATTATTAGTATTATTAGCTACCAACAATGGATGAACAAGAGGAAAATATATTATTAACCAAGTTCTAAAAATTAATATAAAAGGTGAAAATTTTTCAAGAAGCAAAAAGGGGGGAAAAGCTGCTTAAATTAGTGAGGCTAATATAAAAAGTTTTAGGCCTAATAATAATAGCTGTTTTTTTGGAGAGAAAGGCCTCTGCCTGAAATTGCACTACTGCTTCAAAGAACTAGTCCCCCAAATGCTCCCTCTACAGCAGGATCAGCAAACGGATGGAAGTTACCAGCCTGAGAGGGGAGTCACAGTTAAAAGGACCTTGGTAAAATGAGATCTTTTTATAAGTTTGAGAAACAGAGACTAACTGAAACAGAGACTGATGATCAGTCAGTTCTAGTTATGTATAAATGAGTTCAGCTCTACTCTGGTTTAAAGGGTTTGGTGTTTTTTCTACAAAACCTAGTCCAGCACACCATAAATAGAACTGGTAAAAAGATTCTGATGAAGATGCAGTCTTAGACTGTATTTGCACTGAAGCATTAGCTTCTCATCCCTTTTATAGTTGTCTCCATCACTAATGGAACACATTTAGTAAGTTTGATTCACTTTGGACAGACGTATCTGCCTTGTATCTGTGTAACCATACCAGATGTTAAGCCCACAGGCAATGAAAGGGAGGCCACACACAATCTCTGTCCTGTTTAGCACAATTGCTAGCAGGTATTATGTGCGAAAAGTAAAAGTGAACGTGAAGTTCTTGAAAGGTGTGGGAAAATTTCATGTGAAAATATGAGATTTTATTCAAAATACTTTTTAAACAATTAAGTAGACCGGGATTTACATTTTACATTAAAAAAATCACATATGTGCCAAACTCTGTCTTGGTTTAAATAAAAATCTTTCAGAGGTTTTTCTTTGGAATGTTTTAAAATGAAATACATTCCAACTGCACTCATGAAATTGAAGAGAACTCAGAAATGAAATTTTTAAATTCTTCACCCAAATAATTTTATTCCATTTCTTTCAGTTCATCTACCATATTAAGAAACCAGCTATATACACAGAAATATTCAGGTCACTTCAGACTTTGTATAGAACTCCTGAATGAATCAATCCATAGAAACAGACTTTTTCATGTGAGCTTGTTCAAACTCCTCCATTTGTGTGAATTTGCTCAGATGTTTGCCCTCTTGCCTAGATCGACATCACCCAGACTTAGAAACCCTCAGGAAAATATTCTGAAGCAGAGTGACAAGACAAAAGTGGGGCCGTTGGGTAAAAGACCATCGAGCAACTGGTCCAGCTCACTGCCATTTCCAACCTGCATCCGAGGAGCCCTGGGCAAACAGAGTAGGCTGCCTGTGTTTTCCTAATTGTAACAGCTGCCTTCTGCCCTTGAAGATTCTTAGATAAAGAAAGAGATTTAAGTATGTGAATATGTTCTTCCTAAACACACTTTACAGTCATTTTACTGCTGCCAGTTCAGGAGAGCATGTCAGCTCACACCACTGAGAAGTAGCAGCAGGACTACTTCTGCAAGTGACAACTGTAACAATGACACCTGTAACAAGTGTGGATATTTTACCTCATTCATGGCAGGAATCTTCAAAAATGTAAGTATGACTTATATACTTTTAGTGGAGCAAATAGTATCAGCTAAGGAACAGATTTCTGTGCATGAAATTACAGAGAAAATTGTGGACAAAATATTGGCTCCAATGTGTATATGTAATGTAATTATTTAAAAATAGGGAACTAATGAGTTTATTCACAGAAAGCAAGACTTGTTTACAATGGTAGACCAAGTGAGCCAAATAAATTATTCGATGCAGAGCTCTTTGACTGTCTTCACTACCAGCTCATCCCCACAGGCATGTACCTTTCTCCAAAGGAAATGAGCTGCACACTGCTAACGAGGCTCATCAGCATTCCTGCCAACATTGCAGCCTCCAGGCTCACCAATCCTTATTAACAGAACTCTAGGGCAGGTTGGCACCTCAGCTCAATCATGTGTGGGGTCACTTCACCATGCCACAGCACCATAATAAAGTCTCAAATTGGAACAACATCTTTTAAGCGTGCTCTACAGCCTTTATTTAAATGCCTTTTAATGTAAATTCACTGCTCATAAAAGTGAAAGAATTACTGTTCTGGCAGCCTCTGGGCACCATTTGGGAAGATGAAGTGCAGACTTATCTGCATAACTGCAAGTGCACTGTCTTTGGCTGTGGCCTTGTAACCCCAGCTCCAGTCTTTTTCTCAGAATTAGCCCAGCAGCTCCAAGTTCTGCAAATGTTATATGGACATGGCCAAATGTTCATTGTGGTCCAAAGCGAGTTTTCCACTTGTGCCCTAATTACAGTTTAGATTTACTGTGTGCCCCGTGAGCTGCCTGGTGAGTCATAGCACTGCCAGTGGGAAGAACTGGAGAGAGATGAGGATGTTGTGATGACACAGCACCCGAGAAGTGCAAGGTGGTCTCAGTCAAGGTCCTGATCCATCAGTCACCCTTGAAACCTGAAGCCCTAGAAAGAAAACAAGTGTGCTGATGACTCAGTAGTTTAGCAGTGTGGACTCTTTCCTGCCAAGTGCTTAGTCAGTTTTACACAAAATAAATCAGTTTCCCTTCTTTTCCTACCACTTCAGCCGCCTCCCACTTGCTCATTTCATAGCAATGAGGACTCAGACTAGGGGCATATAACCATTACCAGCTACTAAGGAAGGACAAAGAATGAAAAAGAAGACAGGCAAGACAGAGAGAGAGGGAGAACCAATATGCAAAAGGCAATGTATTTTTCAGCCATGCCTGATTTCTGTACAACACTCACTCGCCCACAGACCTGACACTGTTACAGACAGCCCTAGTGTTATCTCAACATTTATTACCACGAAGTAACAAGACTAAAATTGGCAAGCAGGAAGCAAAGCAGTTCACTTATCTATCTAGTGTTACACTGGACTTTGAAAAATGTACAATACAGAAGCTGTGCCCATATGGGGCAAGTTGCCAGTTTAGGCACATTTCTGGGAACCCTCGTGAAGACACTGCTGCAGCAGCTCCAGCCAGTTTTTCAAAGTTATGAGGTAGGAGTGTCCCACTTGGCAGGCTGAGAAGGAGGCTGGCAGTAAGGAGATCTAATGTGAAGCCTCAATATTAAAAGACCAGTATACCATGTCAAAAATGAGAAGCCATTACGAAAATAAAAATCTGTCTAGATAGAGCAAAAGGATAGGAACTGTTGTTGAGCTCCAAATCAGGTAATGGAACAGAGTACAACTTTAACAATGAAAACAGCCAAAAACCAAAAAAGGGTGCTAAATGGACCCTGATAATAACAACTTAGTCACACCACAATAACCCAATCTCTGTATTTCTCATAGATATGAGCTGGATAAACACTAACCAATATAGAAGTTAATAAGCTAACAATAATTGCAAATAAAAACAAGAAATATCTTTAATTTAGATTTTATATAATTATTTATTTTAATATATAACTACCCATATAATAATTGCACACATTCTTTATACAAAAATAGAAATTATTGGTGAAGCTATAACATTTGGGGAAGGAAAAAAAAAGCAAACACAAAAAACAATGGATGTTGGGTAATCTTGAACTTACAAATAAAATATGGGTACAAAAACTAACATGCCTAATGCCATGCTCAGATATCGCGGTTCTCTGAGGTTTCAGAAGGTACAGACTGGTCTCACATGAAATATTGCCTGGAGGCTTAAATTTTACACAGCAGACAAATCTAGCCATGGAGCTGCCCCCAGAAGACAGTGGAGATGCACTCCTAGGGGCTGGAAGCTCCTTGCTCCCACTTTCCACAAAAAAATGGTGCTAGTTCTGTGCTAGATATGAAAACTTGATTTCTATCCAACATAATCTGTTTTATCATATGAAGAAGATTCAGCTGGCTCTGAATGGAAAGGGCTTCCTCATGATAGATGGCAAGGAATGAAAAGCAAGGGCAAGAAGGGTGAGGTACTGTTATTTAATCAACATGTAAATTTTATCTTCCATCATTCTTTAATGCCACCTTGGCTTAATTTATTTTATTTATTTTTGAATCAGGTCTCATTATTTTGGTACCACATAGAACATGCACTTGTGCCTATTAGGTCAACATCTAAATTGTTTCTATCTCCTTTGCATCAGTAATGTACCTGAAGATGCACATATAATCACATTTTTTATGGTCTTCTCCACTGGCAAGTGTATCCGACAACTTGACAGCGCTCAGTTTTTCTTTCGGAAACACCTTTTACACTTGCCTTGAAAATTTAGATGAAAGTAGAAAACAATGTATGTGGTCTTAGGTGAAAAATGTTTTGAGGCAGGAAAGATGGGCTAAATTATACTGCTCAAGAAGCAGTGATGTATTTAATGTAGGCTACTAAAGGAAAAAAATAGATTGAACAAGAGAAGTTAAATAGTCCAACATTACAAATAAAAAAAAATTTCCTCACTAGACCTTGTACCATTGTTGCTGCTACAAGTAGTGGCAGTAGGAAAATCTCTTTACTTTTTATGCTTGCACTGTGACCTAAAAATAACAAATTAAAAATTCCTGCGGTTTTTTAAATTCAAAATTCGTGCACGCACTGTCAAGGAATGCTGGAGATTTTGACAACTAAGTTAGACATTCTGAATAAACTCCAAGAATGCACTTTAGGTATTCAGATGCACAGTCAGTACTACCCAAATAAATCCTGAAAATGTTTTCGGAAAAGCAAATGGAAACCATGCTACAGTGGAAATAACTGTCTCCATATGTCTTTAAGGGTGTCTTGAAACTTTCTTATTGAACATATTCTAGGTTTTAAAGGCTTTTCTTTCTCAGTAAAGTTGATGATTCTTTTCATGCATTTGCCTAGAGCCAAAGCCGTTGGGATGAAACATCTCTCCTGGTAATGTTCCTCGGACTGCATCCTGGAAACATGAAAGCAGCAGATTGCTGAGCAAAGACTTTCAATCTAAAATCTCTTTGTAGGTGAGTCTTCCCTTCCCATTCACTGGTGGAAGGAGCTAGACCTGCCAAAATGTCTGTTGTCTTAACAGGACATACAACACTTCTTTTAGTAGAGAGTGAATTTCTCCAAGATTGATAATGGTGCCCTTAAAATTTTGATGACATGGGACACGTAATTACAGAAAATATCAAATATGATAATGGTGTCCTGGAACTGAATAGATAAAAATTACTAAAAAAAAAAAAAAAAAAAAAAAAAAAAAAAAAAAAAAAAAAAAAAAAATTACAAGCACTATACAAAACAATAAAAATGCAAGACTGAGATATTTGTGATTTATATTGTATGGTTCTTTGCTGGTACAAGTTTGCCCAAACAGCTAAACTATCTCTAACTTAGTCCAGTTTTACCATGTCGTTCATCACTGATTAAATTTAAAACTTACAATACATTTAGAGATGTTCTCTTCACATTTTAATTGACAATATTCTGTTCAATGATAGTATGAAGAGATATCATATAGGACTAGTTTATGGCTGGTTTACACTCCTTTATTTAGTTAGGAGAGGTAGGTCTAAACTGTTATTCTATTTCTTCTTGTTCCTTACTCAATTTTCTTGCTTGGCAAAACAATGTCAGTATACAAGCTTGTGGCAGAGATTGGCTCAGCAAGATTAGAAGACAGGATCCTCCTTATTTTTCATTCTGTATCATAGATTGCAAGTTTTAAGGCCTCTTTCTTTGCTGTTTGAATAAAATCTAGACTGCAGGCTGTGCTACATAAGTACATATATATGTGTGTGTATATATATAAATATATATATATATAAATACATATATGAGTCAAGGGTCAAAAGCAGGGACTGGAAGTCAATAAATCATGTATTTTTTCTGACTGAAATTTTCCTGCTGAAGGTGTTTGGCTTATCCAGGCACTCAGGACCTGAATTCAGTGTTATGCTATATGAGAAGGTGTATAGGGAAATAAAATACAAAAGTGGAGAGGCAAATTATTTCTCCAGTTATTTTTATATATCAATGTAAGATATCCATGAAACACTCAGAAGTATTAGTGAGCTCATGAATGTATCTATGGGCACCCTGAGAATACAAAGGTCAGTTACAACTGTGATTCAGCCAGCAACATTGAGTAACAAAAGTATTTTGCTTCATTTTTGTGCAAAATCAAAATTACTTTGACACGGCCTCTCTCCCAAAAATGCTATGCTTGCGCGGGCACAATATTTGATCACAGTCATTGTTCTCTTACAACCTTTTCCTTCTCACCATCCTTCTGCACTCTGCAGTGAAAGTAGGATTTTCTTGTTTTCATTTTAAAACCTGAGACTGCCTTTTCCCATGAGGTTGTATGAAACAACATATAAGTGCTGATAAGTGCTGATAAGTGCTTTGGCCTCTTCCATTAGACCATTTCTTCCATTCAGTACCATAAAATGAAGGAGTGCGTGTATATATAGGTCTGTTCATAGGATATGTGCATGTAAATTGACCATTCTTTAGAAAGTGGTGATTTTGTGTCTTACAGACTCTGGAAAACATGTTTTGCATCCTGGTTTACTTGATTTCTCCTCTCAAATTTCACTTCAAGTTTGTAGTTTAGATGCAAAATGTTTAATGAACCTTTGATTATTCACACCACATTTAAAGCAAACCAACCAGAGAGAACAAGGATCAAGAAAAAGAAATTTATAGTATCTCTGTTTTTCCTCTCTTTCCGTCTTTCATCCACAGAATATTGTCTTTCTAACTTTCTTTTTCCTCTCATAAGAAAACCCGTCCATTTTCAGATCTCTTCTCTGCTCATGATATTCATTCTCTTGTGCACTCAGAGCCCTTCGAGAAATGTTGACTGATTTACTTTTCGGACATTCCAGTTCTTTGATCCTCATGACAAATAAAGAACAACTCAAAACTTGGAGCAGAGGAAGAGTGAAAAGCAGAGAGTAAACATACTTTTTCACTTTTCTCTTTTCTTTGAAGATACAAGAGGGATGGGTGTGACTACTATTGAATATAATTTCGTCCATAAGCAATATATATATGTACATATATATGTAAAAAAAAAGGTTGTAGAGGATGGATGCTTCTTTTACTACACTCTTTTAAAGACATTTTACTTGAATACCTTAAAATGTGCTTATTGTAGGAACCTGTCACCCTAGAAAGCTGGATGAAAACCAGGAGGAGAGGAATGAGAATGACAACCCTCATATTCAGATGGGGCGATAGATGACAATAACACAACTAGTAAACATTCTTTTTTTTTTCCCTTTTGTGTGTGTGTGTGTGTTAAATGACACAAACAGTAATTTGTCTCAATATCAGCATGGTATAAACCTGTCTACATAGAAGAGATTCTAAAGGTAGACTGAAACTCTCTCTTGTTGGAATTTTACAGATATTAATTATTTAGTATACATTCATGACAGGTACTTTAGTATTTTACACAACTACTGCAAAGAAACTAAATATTGTGTATACCTCCTGTCAGTGTTGAAAACGTTGCTTGAATATTAATGAGTATTTCAACATGCATGTTTCAGAAGAGTTTTGAAATAAGAATTCTGTTAAGTGAACAGTTGTCTTCTAATGTACACCAAGAAAAAGATTAAAAGAGATACATTTTATGTTCTGAAAAAAGTAAAACTTTTATAAATTTTATACTTTCTTGAATTGAAATGCATTTCTCTCCTGTAAACTCTTAAGACAAAATTGTTAGATATAACAGCTAAAACTTTCTAATTGCTGCAAGAGACATTTTACTTGAAACATTGCTAAGGACTAGGCAAAAGATAACTTTTTGAAGCAAATTTGGAGCTTCACAGAGCTACTTGAAAGATTTTTCTAAGGATAGACATGCAAACCAGATACAGAGGGAAATGCTGAGCTCACAACTGCACAGGGCAATTCATGTATGTGATTTGGAACTGTAATTTATTGTCCTGCCTGAAAATGTAAATTAGAAGTTACCATGGCATGCAGAGGTTAGAGTAGATTAGAATAGGAACAAAAACCAAGACAAACAAAACACATAGTAATAAGTCAAAGACTTATTACCAGACAAAGACTGTCTTGAGTCAAAACCAATCCTGGTGCTCAAGGTCACCTAGAGACACTTGCTCAAGATCACATCCAGTTTTTGGGTACCTCCAAGGAGGACTCTGAAGCCCTCACAGTAAAAATGTGTTTCTTGGTGTTCCATTGGAGGTCCCGTGTTTCCATGTGTGGCCCGTTGCCAGTATTCCTGTCACGGGCACTACTGGAAAGAGTTTGGTTCTGTTTTCTTTATACTCTCCTTTCAGATACCCCTATACTGACTGCTCTCTCTTCCCCAACCTAAAAAGTCCCAGGCCTCTCAATCTTTCCGTATAAGAGAGCTGCTGCAGTCCCTTCTTTGTTATTGTTTGTTGAACTCTGTTTGGCATATCCATGCATCTCTTTTGCTGAGGAGCCCAGAACTGGAGAGACTATGCCAGGTGTGGCCT
Source organism: Prinia subflava (assembly GCF_021018805.1). NCBI lineage: Eukaryota > Metazoa > Chordata > Aves > Passeriformes > Cisticolidae > Prinia > Prinia subflava. The sequence continues at coordinate 57,609,082 of NC_086247.1, forward strand.
CACCAGTGCTGAGTAGAGGGTAAGAATTATCTCCAGCAGCCTGCTGTCAACACTCCTCTTGATGCAGCTTGGGATACCATTACGGTTCTCTCTCAGGGTTGTTGATTCCCTGAGATTCTCCTTGGGGCTGGTGTTCCCCAAGGTACTAAGGTTCCCCCAAGGTTGCTGTTCCCTGGGAGTTTCCTCTGGGTTGCTGTTCCCAGAGGTAATAAGGTTTTCAGTCTTCTCTTTGCCCTAAGTGTTACACACCAGAGGTAGAGACGACAAGCTGAGTCCGCCGGTGCACATTTCCAAGGTTGTTTATTCTTCATTATCTCAGTCCTTTTTCAGCTCTGCCAGGCCTTCCTGGCAGGGTACCTTATCTTAGTTCTTTCTCTGCTCTGCAAGGCATCTCCAGCAGAGCAGGACACGTGGCAGACTGGGCGGATCAGAGGGTCCCAGACCTTATGTACAGTACCCCTGACCCAACCACTGTCCAAAATGTACTTTTTATTTACAAAATTGTACCAATACCTACTACCTATACTAACATGTCAGTTCTACTCTAAGCCAATCTCTAAAATCCAACTCAGCACAAGATGGGGGATGAGAGCAAGAACAAGGAGGACAGGGGCCACTCCCCAATTCCTCCATCTTGTCTCTTCAGTCCCATATGCTAAGAATCCTAATTTCTATATTTATATTCTATAATAAACCATCCACTACTTATTTTAAATTCTTAGGATTTGTGATTCTTCCTGCATGTGAGTGTTCACTCCCATGGACAGGAATCAGAGTCAGTGTCCTCCTGGGATCTGTGTGGGTCTAACTGACCCCCTTGTACAGATCCCAGACCCCCCTGTCTGGTCTCCAAGCCCTCCAGGGTGGCCAGAGGGATGTTCTAGACTCCGACAGTTCTCTACCACAAGAAAGCATACATTGGTGGCTCATGTTCAACTACTGTCCACAAGGACCCTCAGGTCTTTTTTCTTGCTGCTTTCCAGCTCAGTGTCCCCAGCATTTACTGGCTCCTTATCACTCCTCTTCTTCATCCTGGTGAGTTCCCTCTGGACCACAACCCTCTGGTCTATCTGCCACCACTGTCAGTTTTGAGTCATCACCACAAGAGGTTCATATGAACAATGACAATGACATTTCAAAGCCAAAAGTCCACAAACACATGGAGGACAGTCTGGAGCCTGCTAGGGCTGAACTGAGAATTCTGGAAAACAGATCCTGTGGAAAGACTGTCCACACAACTTTCCTAACTGGAGAATGAAACAGAAAAGAAATAAGGCATCCTATGCTATATCTCAGGATATGTGCCTGATAATTTTTGGCTTTGTTAAAAAGTAAAATGTTTGATGATTGTCAAGAAACATCTAATAATGTTATGCAGAAAATAACTAACTAACTAACTAACTTACTAAGTAATTACCTACTTACCTACCTACCTACCTACCTGCCTACCTACCTACCTACCCTACCTACCTAAATCCGGGTCCTACAGTGTTTTCATGAGACTTTCTTTCTTTTCGTGGTAATTTATTAAATTTAAAATATTTTTTAAAGCTTAATTTAAGAAATTTTCCATTTTGGTTTTGGTTTAGAGATTTTTAAAACAATATTTATTTTGATACTCTCTTTTGGAAGATTTTGTTCTGCCTGATGAATAAATAGAGCAAAATTTCATATCTAATGTTTTCATGTAATCTATATTTTATGCAGTGGTTAATTATATATTGCAAAATATGAGTGTTTTCACACTGCAATGCCATTTGGACTTTGTGTGCAATTTATATGCAAGTACGAGCAAAATAAGAAGGAAACGATGGTACAAATTAGCAGAGGCACTGACTTAAAAGAAAGGTATTTTTTAATACAAATTCCATCTTTATTTATGCATTGATATTACAAATACGACAAACACACTGACTGAGAATGTTTGAGAGGCTAAATAGAGAATAACAACACATATTTTTTTAAGATGTTAGAAAAAGGGGAAAAAACCAAAACTCCAATGAAATTCTAGCTAATTAGAAGCATGTGGGGTTTTGACAGTGTCTTCAGTGAAAAAGGATTTAATCTTTTCTTTTCTTTGAAATAAAAAGAAAGACAACACTATCAAAAGGAACAGGTAAATTGATATGTAAAACTAATCTTCCACAATCTCAGTAACAAGAACTTTTCTAAATTACTTTGCTTTTAAAGCTATTAAATGTATAATTACTTAGCCTTAATTGACACCTTGTAAAGATAATTCCATATGTCCTTATATTATGGGATTTTTTGAAATAACATGATATTGAAGGTCATGCAATACTTGGATTGGGTAAATATTGTTGCGGTATTTGGCAAGGTTTCCTTGCCTTGCAAAGTCAACTAATTCAGAAACTGTTAAATATTATATAAGTATTTTTGTGTTTGGGATGAATAAGATATTGAAACCAAACAAAGGTATGGTTGTTAATTACAAAGTACCTAATTCTTGCATGTTTTCATTTCCTTTCTGTAACTAAGAGGATGTTTTAAAAGGATAACAGATACATACTTGATTAATTTGTTTACAGTCAAGCAGTGAAGCATACACCAGGAATCACACTTCAGCTAGGTACACTGTAAAGGACACAGAGCAATCAGACTGATATGTTAATGGCTTATGAGCAGCTAAGATGAATAAAAATATTTTTGGTACATTAGTATGTTACCTTCATACCTATATTTATGTATGTAATTACATATAATTTGAAGAGAAATTAGTGCACCATATTCTCTGCCTTCTTTTTTTTTTTTTTATGGACACTGGTTTCTGCTACTTTTTTGTCACTATTTGTTTTTTATTTTTTGATAAGATCTAGCATGTTTCACAGAAAAATAACTCTTCAACGACTTCTCATGACTCTCAAAGGCTGCTAGGATGGCAGAGGAACACACATCAAACTATAACCCAGAAAAAGTAAGAAAAGCTTTATACAGGCAGGATGTGAGCATAAAAGTATTCTCTCCATAAGTCAGGAAAAACACCACAGAATCTATTCCTAAAATGAAGAAGAGAGTGAAATGTTTCCGAAGTAAAATAAGAATTTTAAAAAGAAAAAAAAAAAAAAGAAAAAAAAAAAAATAAAAGAAAAAAAAAGATAAAATAATAAGACATACAGGGAAACCAGACAGGAATAAAACTATGTGGTAGACTCAAAGGCATCTCTGGACTTGTCAGCATCACTGCCTGGTGAGCTTATGCAGAAACTTGCCTCTGGCTTTGTCGGATACCACAGCTGGAAGAATATCTTCCATTTTTTGACTTTGATGTCCTTCAAGTGTCATCTGAATGAAGGCTGAGAGTCAGTGTGATGCCTCAAGTTTTAGCTTTCATATTTTCCAGATTCTGTACTGTATTGGTATATAACTCTGAACTTCATATAAAGTGTTAGCAAGTTCTCTTCACAGTGTAGTTAGACGAAATAATCCTTTTCCAGCCCAAGAACAAAGGACACCGTTGCAGCTTCAGGCCCCCAGAAGTATAAACAACAGCAAATTCAGGAGAGCAAACTGGGAGAATGGAACTTCATAACCTGAAGCTCTAATTGGACAATTGACCCCAATATGTAAATAAACCAAAACCTATAGAAGTGTGAAAACTCCTAACCAGTCATCCATCATCCATTTTGAGTCCATCTTGGGCAGAGCCAAGTCTGGGCTCTTATACTGCCCGAGTTGCACCCTTTGAAGGCCTTTTAATAAATACATACTTGGTTCCTTTAACTCTGTCTAGCCTCTGTTCCAGGTAGTCTCTCAAGGTATCAAGTGGAATAAACAAAATAGTGTTTTCTTTCAATTATTAGTAAAAAAATGTCCAGAGATATGTTAAAGTAGAACAACTGTCAGAAAAAATATTGTTGACTTATCAAAATTAGATATTGCTTGTATATAATATATTTTTTTGGAAAACACAGAAATTCTCTGATATAGTACTTAGTTCATTCAGCAAATTACACAACATTTACTTTTGAGTATCTCCAAAGAATTAAACATAAACTCAACTGTTTGCGCATCAGAGAAATACACGAAGAGAAACAAACATTTGAAATGATAAACTGTCCTACAAAGCTGGACACTTATATGATTCTATAATGGATCACAAACTCTATATGTTCTACTATGGAGGCAAAGGATAAGAAAAATGCCATTCCACCTCGATCACTGCCCATAACTGCTGAATTTCATCTGTGTATTATTGATCCTATTGATTGTATATTAGTTACAGCACTCTTGCTCTGATCAGGGTGATGCCTTTGTTTGTGCCTTTGGATGAATGGCACTGAAGGTCCACTTCGAATAAAAGTATCAGTGGTTTAGTGGAATTACCAAATCCATATTATTAAAACTGTGGAGTAACTAAGACTGAAAAAAAAGGATTCAGATTCATCACAAGCCAGACAATTGTACACCAGTTAGTCCTACCTGGTCTGTTGACTTAAAAATGGCCAGAAAAGGCATAATCAGTGAAATGTGAACGTACACAAAGACTGCTTTGTTTAAGTCTCTCTGACAGTAAGGCAGGAGCTTCTGCTGCATACTGAATCCAGTAAAAGGGCTCTGAATATATGCTGATCAAATAATACAGATGTGCTTTGACAAACCCAAAATATGCTCTTTTTTATATGTAAATATTTTACATGAATATTTAAATGGAACCTGTAGGCTTCCCAGCCTGGTTCATGGAACAGGTTACATCATCTTGATGTACAATTTCAGGATGACCAATATTCCTACTGATTTCCAGCACTAAGACTCTTCCAAAGACATTCCCAAAGTCACAAATAAAATCAAATTATAATGTAGCACTCTCTCTGTAAAAAGTGCCATATAGGATATTCTTTGGAGCAGCTGAAGTGCACTAAAATCTTAGGAACTTTAAGTCTTAAAGCAGTTCAAGATCAAATAAAGTTAAACACAACTCCTTGGGGGAAAAATATATTTTGGGGCCCTAGCTGACTTAGGGCTTTGAAATTCTTTTTATACACAGACATACATTGTATATATATGTATATATACACATGTAAATTATTGTTTGGGAGAATGGATAACTCTAATACTGAATTATTACAAAGCATTCTGGATCATCTCAACAGATAAAATATTATTTTGCTTACAGATTTTTTTTTCTTCAATTGACTCTTTTGGGGTAAAATGTTCTTAGTTCACTTATCAGTTAAAATTTTTGGCACAAACAATTAGAATTAGGGAAACTCTTGTTAGCAAAGAAGAACACATGATTGTGAAAGCTGCATTCAAATTGCAATGATTGATTCAGAAGATGAGAGAACAGAAAAGAACAGTTCAGTAGAAAGGACATGCAACAAATACCTGTTTCAATTGCCTAACCACTTCAGACCTGATCAAGAGTTAAAGCATGTTCTTAAGGTTGTTCTCCAAATGCCTCTCAAACTCTGGCAGGTTTGGGACACTGATCACCTCTCTAGGAAGCCTGTTCCAGCATTCCACCAGTCTCTTAGTAAAGAAATACCTCCTCATGTAAAGCCTGAACATTCCTTGGCACAGCTTTGACTCACTCCCATGTGTCTTGTAAAAGGACAGGAAGGAGAAAAGTTCATCTGTGAAGGTGGATGAGGTTACTCCTGAGACTCATTTTCTCTAATGCAGAAAAACCCCAAACCTTCAGTGATCCCTCATAGGATGTTCCTCCAAGCCCTTTCAGCAGTTTTGCTGGTCTTCATTTTCCTTGGAAAAATACTGAAATGAAAATGGTTTTAACTTGCAAATTTCTCAGGTTTTATGGGGTTTTCCCATTTATCTTCGCAGATCAGCTTAAACTGTAAGTAATCCAACAAGACAAGACCCAGCACCTAACAGCATTCTCTGTTTAATATGCTCTGTGACTTTTTGTCAGGACTCTGTGGGTTAATTCTGTGCTATATGAAATAGGAAGTATATAGCTATAATGTTTCCACTGCCTACTGACGTAGCTCAGAGGTTCAACTACTATATCAAGACAGTTTATTAGGTTCATTATGATCTCAGCTTGTACAGAATTCATTTTCTGAATAAATGCACTGTGAGTAATGAATATCCATTAGTTACATTAGCAACATTCCTAAAACTTAATTTTTTTAATGTTCAGCCATTATACAAACTCCTACACTTAAAATGAGATCTAGATACTTTCACTGTATTAAAATAGTAAACATTGAAACAGAAACTGATTTTCCTTACTCACATTAATTCTCTAAAGGAGAAGCATGCTCCTGTCATGGGAGCTGTATCACTGTTGTGCATATATCACTCTTGTTCACAAATACTTGCTAAAAAACCTCAATACGAAGCCCTACTTACTTTTTGAGATTATTTTTATCAAGATGTTTTCAGAGGTATAAAGACCAGAAATAGAACTGTATGAAATGGAGAAAATCATCTTTTTATTTAGTTTTACTATATATTCAGGAGGAGAAAGTATTGTTCAAGTTGGTGGTTCTTTTCTAAATAAATATTAAATGAATAGGAAGACATGACCTTAAAATAAATGTCAAGAGATCATAGTCTAGTAAGTCTAATGAAGGAACATTTATCAATTACAGTTATAAAAAGTTTACTGATTTTATGTGTGGTTTTTTGCTAAATCTCAATTTAATTTTTATTAATTACGTGGGCATTAATAATGTTTAATCGCTTGAGTTATACAAAAGATCATGTCTACAGCCCTCTCAAAGTACCTGGAAACTTAAAATGTAGCAAATTTGGTATTTCAAATCAATTACAAGCTCTACTACATAACCTAAGATTGCACAAAGATTGTAAGATCGTTATTAAGAGGAAGCCAAATCTTAGTGAGAACCTCTGCCATGCACCAAAATTCATGCCGTTTTCCCCAAAATAGATCTAAATTAAGCCTTCTACCCAGGAAGTTTATGCAATGATTTGTTGTATTTGTGCAGTAACAGTAAAAGTAAAACTTGTCTAAAATTAAATCCTTTTTTAGGGTTTTTTTTTTTTTTGGACTATTTTTAAGGGCTGACTCTGCTGCTGGTATTTCAGCAAAACAGTAGAAAAACTGCTTTGAGTGAGCCTCGAGGTCCATTTATCCCATTACATCATCTCTGAAAGTGGCCGAAAGCAAATGGCTTGAAGAAAAGAGCAACGTAGGACAGATATATAAGCAAAAGTATTTTTATTTCCATTAAAAAATTAAATTTGTGTCAGTTTAAATAATTCACTGGAAAGGCTTCCAGTTTGAAAGGAAGAAGCCAGAAAGAAGGAAAAGTACCACAAACTTCTCTTCATGCCAGCCTACTTCTGAAGGTCCTGTGAACTACGTAGTTCAATCTCTTACTGGGAAAAAGGGAAGGTGAAGTGATTCAAGTCACCTGTTGGCTACCTTCAAACATCAGCATTCAAGGACAAGGCAGCAGGAGAAAGTACAGCTGCAAATAAGACTTGTAAAGCAAAGCCAGCAAAGAGAGATGGCCAGAATCCATCTGGCTCAGTCACATTTCTCTTGCATTAGCAGCTTTTCGTCAAAAAAACCTGCTGTAGGATTGTGTGGATCAGAGAAAAGAGAGAAATGTTACACGTATGCAATGTCCAATCAGCAGTCAGTAAAACAATTTCATTAACAGAAAAGGATAGGGATCTAGACACTGGTTGTTTGAATAACATTTAGGTTTAGACACAGCTTCATAGACAAATACAGCTACATGATATACAGGAGAGCTAAACACTGTGTTTCATTTTCAGTCATGATGTCTCACATTATGGCCTTCATGCCCTAGTGCTATCCATTGTGTAAGTTAGACTTTAGTCATATTTTGCAGTTAATTGCTTTTTATGGTTACACATCATTCCCCAAGTTGGAATTAAAAGTCCAACAGCCCCTGAATATCCACCGAAGTAGACACTACGAGAAGGAAAAAGTGTTTTTTCTGTAGACTTTTCACCTGAATAACAGGATGCCAGTAACAAAAGCGTTAACAGCTGTTACTTTGTGTGCATAGCTTTGTAATATTATAATTACAGTCTCAAGGCTGAGAAATTACTCCATGACAATATTAGGAAACGATGTTTTCACGTGCCAGTGTTTGTATTACCAGAATACATTTAATTTCAAGTTCATCTGTAATATGATCAAGACACCTTTATGCTTAACTAAGAAGCCAAGTTAGATCCAAATGTCAGTTTATAGCCAAAGAAAGATTAAAGGAGATTGCTGAACACCTCCAGGAATAAAATTTTCAATAACAGCATCAATTTAATTAAAAATTTTGACTTGTAAGTAAAATCTTTCTTGCTTAAGAAAAAATTACCTTAAGAAAATATTCTCCATTTGTTCTGCAACACTGGAAAGAGCCTTTTCAGAGCTGGACAACTTGACATCATGAGAGACTGTCTTGGTTTTGGATGGCATACAGTTAATTTTCCCAAGTCACTGATACAATGCTGTATTTTGGATTTAACATGAGAATAATATTGATAACATGCTGATGTTTTAGTTGTTAAGCAGTGTTTACTTAAAGGACTTTTCAGTCCCAAACTCTGCCAATGAGCAGATGCACGAGAAGTTGTGGGGAAGCATAATGAGGGCAGCTGACCCAAACTGCCCAGAGGCATATCCCACACCACAGAACGCCATGCATAGTATATAAACAGGGGGAATTGGCTGGAAGGCACTGGTGACTGTTTCAGGATGGGCTGGGCATTGGTCAACAGGTCTTGAGAACAATTCTATTCCTCTCTCCTTCTTTTCTTTTCATAACCATAATCAAAATAATAATAGTAATAATAATAATAATAAGTAGTAGTAGTAGTAGTAGCAGTAGCAGTAGCAGTAGTAGTATTTTCATTTGTTTCAAATATTTAACCCATGCTTCTCTCGAGCTCTGAGGCTTCTCTTTTCTTTCCAATTCACCTCCTGACCACAGAGTGGGGAGAAGGGAAGGTGACTGAGGAGAAATTGGCTGCATGGTACGTAGTTGCCATCTGGGGCTAAACCACTGCAGACTGAGTCCTTGCTGTCAACAGAGGTGTTGGTAGCAGTAACAGTTCCATTCAAAAGCTGGAAAGAAAAATAATCCTTTGTACAACCTTAGACCTGTTTGACTTATTTCTGGCAGATAAACTTTACAATAATGTTTTTAATAAGCTCTGGTTATAAAGACAAGATCCCTACATTATTCCAGTTATTTAAAGAGGCAGAATGAGGAGGCAGATACAGCTCCAAATTAAAGTAAAATGTTAATTTAAGTCTGCAACAAATATAAATCCCAGCAATGCTCTTTGGATTTGACCACTCAGTAAATCCCTTTATGAAGGTAATTTTTGAGTCTTTTACAACAGAACAGTTAGATACACACTCAATGTCAGAAGCCATATATTTTTAGTTACTTGGTATTAAGATAGAATTAGCAGTAATGTTCATACTGTATAAAGTTAATATCCCAAAAGACATTTCAACACTGGTGGTATATCTGTGATTTAATTGAAAGATATAATGATTCAAAGGTAATAGCCTAAAATTAGTTCACCTTGCCACAAAACAGATGGAAATTTAAAATTCAGTTTATTGTACTATTTATCTCTTTCTCAGCTTTGCAGCACTTTTAAAAAACAAGCAAACAGTGAAACAGCTACATATTTGTTTTTTACAGACACCTTGAACAAGCAAAACAGGATCTGGAGGACAAGGATGGGAAACAGAATGAAGTCCTGATAATCCAGAGATGGTCAGTCACACACACAGGAACATGGCCCCTGATGGGAGGTCAAATCTGTGTTAAGTTTTGACCCCACACTACAAGAAGGACATTGAGGTGCTGGAGCATGTCCAGGAAAAGGCAACAAATGTCGGAAAGGTTAGGAGCACGAGTCTTATAAGTAGCAACTGAGGAAGCTGGAGTTGTTTAGAGTGGCTATTGGGAAAGATTTCTTCACATGAAATGCTGTTAAGCATTGGAACAGGGTGCCCAGTGAAGTAGTGGAGTCACCATCCCTGGATGTATTAAAAGACACGTTGTTGTGGCTCTTAAGAGTATGGTTTAGGAGGTTGGGCTCAAATATCTTACAGGGGTTTTCCCAACCTAAATGATTCTGTGAGTCTATGAATTAAAATAAGAGTCTTTAATATCCCGGAATAAACTGATATAATACAAAGTACTCTTCCCTGGACAACTTTTGGACTGCAGCACCATGTTTAACATGTTACTAAAATGTGAAACAAATGTATTAGGTGTTAAGTAAAACAAAAACATCATTTAAGCATCTGATTTTTAGTTTTCTTTCCTGTTGCATAAATCACAGATTCTATGAAAGCTCTTAACTCAGAAACTATTGTAGCATATATGGCCTTTGTAACAAAGTTGGGAAATTTTATTTCTCAGGTTTTTATGGCAGGCTAATAAACTGCAGTAATGCAGTCTACATACTGCAAAAGTGTGAAAAGGGATTTATCAAAGTATTTTATTATTGCATCTGCTCAACAATGTCATAAGTAATGTGGTCTTTTAAGAATATATTGTTACCATGTTAATTAAAGGAATTTCAGATTTTTATGGGACCTGAACACATTCAAAATAACTAATGGAAATTGCCCAAGTTTCCTAATATTGCACTCTAACAGACCTTCAGATTGGCCCTTGTGTTCAGGATGAATGGTGAACTACTCAGCTGTCCACTGCCAAAAGAACAGTTTGCAATGTTTAGAGACTACTTCCCCTCCTCCGCTTTCTTTCTCCCCATAAACTCTTAGTATTCATAGGACTTCTGAAGTTTGTTTAATCCCAGCTCTAGATCAAAGCAGTATCACCAACAGTAGATGGATTTAGTCATGCTTTTGTCTCACAGAGAAGACCTCCAGTGATGCAATCTTGTAATCTACCATAACCCTCAGGCCTCTTCAGCAGGGAAACCTCCCAGCCCACGTGGAGGCTGCTTGTTTCCACTTTGCACTTCTCCTTGTTAATATCCATGAAGTTTTCTGTCAACAAAATTCTCGGGTTCCTTGAGGGATGAAAACTCCACCTTTCAATAGTCCAACAGCTTTTCTCTGTGAATTTGGCATCAGCAACACTGAATGCAATCAATGATACAGTGCTTTTAATATTTAGCTCTACACTGGTTATTTAATGAAAATTATCAAAGCAAACAAAACTTTGTCAATTACTAAATAAAAATATAGATTTATGTGTCAAGAATCTAATCTTATTAACTAAACAGTAATCTAGAGCAGCTGAGAAGATATTCTGTAGGTTTTAATGCTCTATTTTGTATAAAAACTGTATTGTGAATACACAATATTAATTTTCCAGTCTTTTTGCTGAAAGTGATAAAGTAGATTTGTCAGATAGACTATTCAGATATCTCAAGCAATTTTATTTATTTATGTTGACTTAAAAATAGTAATGGAAATCTAAATTATGTGGAAACATGAATTTTTTTTTGTTGTCCTGACCAAAACCAAATTTTTGAATTGATTTAAGTGCATACATTTATGTAAATCTTCCTACACATATGTACACACTTTTTATCACTACAAAAATAAAAGTACAATATACGTAAAGGTAAAAAAATAAAAACACTGTCACTCACATGATGATTAAAACTGCTCAAACTTAATTTTCTTATGAAACCTTACAAAATATACAATACATTTTCTTCAGCTCTTCTCCTGTTTGATTTTTTTCCTAAAAAATGTTTATACTCCATATATTGCATATATATCATCTAATGTATTAATTGAAAGATAAAAATTGAAATAGGAAAGCTTTTGTCTTTATTCTAGAAGCTCTTTCACAGTCAGAGAATTGATAAAGTTTAACTAGTAAAAATTCAGAAGCCAATAGATATCAATGTTTTTGTATACGTAAGATAGCCCCAAACATTGGTAAGTTATACAAACAAAATATATTTTAACTAATGTATCTCCTTACAGGGACGGAAGAGTTTCTATAAAGGGGCTGACATTTCAGGCAAGATACTTGTTCTGCTGAGACGTGTTTGCAGTTTCACTGTGGAGGCCTTGGCTTCCACATAGAACCCAGTCTTGGTCTCCAGCCTTGTACTTTTCTTCCATGCAGGTGACATTCTCCTTCCTTGGGAAGGACACTGTGAAAGTCCACTGTGTTAGCACTGCAGCCTGCCAATGTGGAGCAGACTTCAGAATTGGGGCCATTCCTATCAGGTTTTCCTATTAAATTTTTTTTTGATTGCTTATCTAGAATCTCAGTTATCTGAGATACATTTATAATTAACACTAATAATAGCATATTGTATGTAGGATGTGCATATACTTACTGCACAATTATTGACAGTACAAAAATCTTTACTCTTACCACTGGATGAAAGTTTCCTACCAGAAGTCTCACTGAGGAAGAGAATATATGGCAGATATGGAGAGATCTAACATTTAAGCATGGATTCTATTTTTCAGGCTATTTTAGAAGGGGAACTGGCACTGTAAATCGAATAGTTTTAGATTCTGTGTATACAACAGCTTTAGAGGTTGATTAAAAGACAAAAAAACCTCACCACGTTTCTCATCAATCATATTAAAATATAGGAGAGTATGAGAAAGCAAACAGATTGTCATAAAGAAAGGATGACTCAGATTTTTACTTTAAAGTGATGCCCAAGGAGGACAAACCAACCCATCTGTAGCTTTGTCATCTGACAGAAACAGAGGCAACTTGCTTCTGTGCTACTCTGGGGAAATGGCCAAAAAACCAGATGCTTTCACTGAAAAAAACCCACCAAAAATCTTGACAAAGAAAAAGCAGCCTGGAACCTCTGTGTCTCTGGCAGTGAAATAGTAGAATCTCCACAATGATTATTTAATCCTTGATAGTCTCAGCATAATAGTACTGAATGCAAGAGTACTTATAGGAATGTTTCTGTTGACATATTGATTTCCACAGGCCTTCAGGTGTTGTACACCATTTTAAAACGAGATAACTGTACCTGTTTCACAGATTTTGCTAAAATGTGCTTCTAAACCTGAAGGTCAGGAAGGTTGACATATAGGCTAGTTCTATGACACAGGTCCTGAAGATAAAAAGTGTTTTACTGAGATACTGGCTCATCCTAAATATATTTGCTTATTGTAAATATTCTTCTTGAAGCCGTTAACTGTTTCAAATTTTACAGAGAAGGGAAAAAATGCAGCTCCATTTTTTTAAACTCATTTCACTGCTTAGGAGCCTCAATATGATTTATCTTGGAGTAATAGAAGCATATAAAGTTGAAAAATCTAGTGCAGGTAAAAGTCCATTCTATTGGAAAATAATGAAATTCTTTTTAAAGCTAATACAAAGCCTGATGTTCTCCCTTCTACACCTCTCCCTGCCTACCCCTGTTCCCAGCTTATATTTTCCCCATATTTGTCTGTCACTTCTTTCTTTTAATATTCTAGGGAGATTTCTGGGCTTAGACTTTAATATTAGTAATCTTATTAATTTTTTAAACTTTCACAAGCTTTAAGTGAGAAAACAACATATGGCTGTGCAACAGAGCACCTCTGGAGTATTTATATTCCTCAAACAGCACATAAAATCTTATGTTGTGTTCATTCTTATTCATTGCTTGTCTGTCCATATTTTAACCCTGCAAGTATCAAGGTATCAGTCTAATCCATTATGTTTTATTTGGTACCATCTGCACCTTACGGACTGTATTCATGGAAAATTAAAATCTCCTTTCACAAGGGCAGTGCATGAGTGTTATCTCAGTAATAGGTCTATTCCTGCAATGAACAGCAAGATGTGTGACTACTTGTTGGACCAAGGCAGTCACAACTCTGTCAGGCCGAAAAAGCTGCAACTGATACATAACACAAAGTATTCATTCAGGATTATGGCTCCTGATATTTAGGACAAAAATCATGCAATTATAGTCAGACATTTTCTAGAGCCTAATGACCCACATTGCAATTGTTAAATAAAGGAGGACCCTTGTTTATATTAGGCAATTAAAGAATGACACTACTGAATGCAGAATCCCATTTAAAAATTATATTGGGAACATTAGGGATGCATAGATAAGCATGCATATCATTAAAAGCTAGTGCTTTATCAATTTTTAATAATAAATGGTAACCGTATATGTGTATACTGCATACAAAAGACATTAAAAAGACATTGAGATTGAGAAATCAAACATTGAAAAGTTAAGGAATGACAGGCTAAATTAGCCCTGTTGTGCATAGGCATTATGACAGTTGTTTTCAGGAACACATAGGAAGTCTGTAGGAGACCCAGAAAGAATTTTAAAAAATCTAGTTTTGCTTGGTTTCAGCTTAAAACCTGAGTTATAAATGGTTGTCTTCTCTTTTTCTTATTTCTTTCTCTACAGTCTTCTTATTCATACCATCTTCTTCACAATATCTATGGTCCTGCAAAGAAAATGTGGCTGTGATCATGTACAGATGAATATATTCTTTCCTGGAAAGAAAAAGCAACTGTAGCAACTGGTAAAAGGGTCAGCTAGGAAAGAGAATTTAGAAGGATAATACAGAATAAGGCATAGCTTTATCCCTGTGTCTGCTTGTGTGTTCATAAGAATCCTGTCCTTGCCATAAATCTTATTGTGACTGTGGAAACCTTTGTGACTGAGCACTGTTTGTGTAGTCCTGAAGAAATATAATAAATATTTCTAAAAAGCATATTGTCAGAAAAATCCTTGCTTGGGAGATGCCATTAGTCCTTATTAACTAAAATTAAGAAGAAGCACATCTTGAAATGAAGCCTGCTGATGTAAGATGAGGGATTTTTCTTCAAAAAGCTTGATGCTGTTAGTCTGTTTTGAATTTTTATTCTGCACTTAGAGAGATGACTTGAAACAAAAATGAAAATAATTATATGAGGAGGGAAACAGAAATAACCATTCATTGCAACAGAAGCAAATATTACTCAGAGTTATAATAGGAAATATTATTTATATAAATCCTTCATACAAGCTTTTTATCTGCATTCTGTTTATTTGCAAACTAAGTAAAACACAAAGGGTGTTCACAGATATCACACCCTCAGATATTCTGCTGTGTGCTTCGTAAGCAATATTGTTGCTGAGAAGAAAGGAATCATGTTTTTGATAGGACTACTGTCATGCTTGGTTAGATAACCAAGATCCTGTGTTCCTTGATCGTACCAAGTATGTTTACCCCCTTTTGGGGGAGTATCACCAAAAAGCTACAAATCTCTGCTGTACATGGACTTCTTACAGAGGTAGCAATTAAAACAATTGCAAGCCACGTTTTTTTGCTTTGCTTTTATGCTAAGCACATTGGCCACCAAGTTGTCAATTCATGCCACTGCCAACATGTAGAGGCATAAAGAGTCCAGTATCTCTCAAACACCATGGAACGGCCATCAAAAGATCTAAGTCCAAATTAATATACTTCGACCAGTTTCAAGTAAAATAGAACTATTTTAAGATATCACAAAAGTATTAAATTATAGTAAATGATATTAAAGTAATTATCCTTCTGGGAGGATTGATATCAAGTCTAAATTCAGTATTTTGTTTTTCTGCAATGTGCGGAGGAATTTGCATAAGCTTTGAAACATGGCCTAAGTAAAAATTAAATGAAAATATCAAAGTATGTAATGGACATTTTTATTATTTTATCTCTTTTTTGAGCATACATTATTAAAAAAATCATCTGTGTATGGTTTAATTTGTTCTGTATCTCACATTCTATATCACAAACTTCATCAAAGATCAAAAGAATAAATAAAACAACAAAAAGCTTATACCTCTTCTCCCAAATAAGTACCAAATCTCCCAAAAAAGTGGATATACCACTGCATATCCAAACAAAGTCACAATTCGTCTCATTCGTAGCCATTTCAGCCTAAAGCAGATGTGTACTTTGAAAAAAAATATTTGCCTTATGAATAAAGATTAGTATTCTTCTCTTCATCTCCACTGGAGAGAATAATATTCTACAGTAAATGGACATGAAATTCAACAGTGGGGTTATTTCAAATAAAATTGACCAACTTCATTGGCAACATGTTCAAAGCACCACATGGAAGGGATTAACACAAATATTGTTGATAAAACACTTTACAGATGTGCTTTCTAATCTCTGCCTTTAAGCATAATTTCTAACTTATGTGAATGTGGAAATGTAAAAGAGAGAAAAATAATTTTCTTTTTTTTCTTCTTCAGACCAATTAGAGCTTTTAAACCTAAAAATATTCAACCATGTCCAGTTCAGCTGTGGATTTATTATAATGCTAGCTAGAGATTAAATATTAGTTCTGCTGGGAGGTGTTCAAAAGTCAGAAGACTGGCAATGATTTGGCTCTGTGTCTTAGCTAGCTATAGTAATGGGTTTGTAGGTAAATGAGTAAAAGACAGATCAGGAAACAAAAAGAGGTTAAATTTTAAGTATTGTTATACAACATCTAAATTCATTGCTGCTATCTGCCAGCTCTCTTTGTCATTTAAGCGTCATCTTTGTTACATTCAGATGAAAAGCAGACTTAATGTAAAACCTAGTTAAAAGTAAATGACATGATTGAAATGGAACAAAGTATATGCACACAAAGTGACAGAGGAAAACTTGCAAAAACCCATCTTTTTTTAAAATCCCAACAACTTTTATATTTATTCATACCCTTTGGCTTATCAGATCAATAATAAGTGAGAAAAATATTCCATCAACAGTAGCCTTGGACACCAAATATAGCTTTGTTTGGTGCTGAATTGAACAGAAAAAACTAAAACAACCAACCAAACCAAAGCAAACCCAACAAAACCAAACTAAACTAAGCCAAACCCCCT
Organism: Prinia subflava; assembly: GCF_021018805.1. Lineage (NCBI taxonomy): Eukaryota > Metazoa > Chordata > Aves > Passeriformes > Cisticolidae > Prinia > Prinia subflava. The sequence goes on from NC_086247.1 coordinate 57,625,852, forward strand.
TACAAAATTAAAAACAAACAACAAACCAAATCCAATTTCAACCCCAAACCAAACAACTATGACTTGAAGGATGTAAATAAGGTTGAGATGCCTATTAAAATAAAAAATAAATTTCAAAACACAACAAAAAATGTCCTAAACTTAAAATATTTTTCAAAGGGAGATTGCACATCAGTTATAGAAAAGGGAATATAAGGGAAAATGATGTTGGGTTTCTGGACAATATCATCCTTCTATATAAATAGTAGATTATAGTCAATGACTGGGGCTTTATCACCAAAGACCAGGATATTTTGGTCCCAAGCAACTCTAGGCTATTCCTTTTGCTGTTATTTCTGTTATTATTTTTTTTCCCAAGAATAATTTATGCTGCCAGTCCCAAAGAATGAAAACAGCAGAGAAAAAACAGCAAACCAACAAACCAAACCCATAAAAACACCCACAAGCTTGGTTTCTTCACATCTCATTATAATACTGAAGTTTAATAATTTCAAAATAAAATGCATTTCCCCCTCAAGACTTTTAAATAAATAATAAGAGTGGTAGTAGTAGTAATATTATAATAAATTATTGCCATATGGCTCTCCTTCCTGATCAGGGGAATAAATGAGAGAACCATGCATGATCTCTTACTATGCTCAGAGGGTCTATAGTCATTTATGATGTTTTTAAATTATATTGTTGATGTGGAGAATGAGAGTAACTTATATTAGTTTTTTAATTAATGTTCATATTACCTGCTGGCTATTCCTTCGTTTGACTTTCTGGAGTTAAATCAAAAAGTTCTCTAGCATGATTAAATTGTGGTTACCAGTAACATACTGACTCACAAAACATCCTGTGCCCGTAGATGAGCAATGGATTGGCTTGTTTGGTAATCACCAAGGACACTGAAGTGTCAGGTATTTTTCAGAGTGAGGGAAGAGAGGAAGGACAACCTGGGACCAGGGGGTGTGACTGTTTATAAACACTGCCTGACGCACGACTGCCACAGGAGAGGAACCAGTTCCTTCAAAAGACATGCTTGCAAAGGCACTGGTCTGACTGTGGCCTTGAATGTTGCAAAACCATTGTCACATTTACTATTAAACTTTTTTATATTGCTAGTTTATATCCATAAACGTATTGCCAATTCTGTCTTACAAGTGTAGTGTGTCACTCCATCCATGACAAACAGACACTAAAGAAAAGCCATTTTATCTCCTCCAGACCACAGTGCGGTTTGCTTAGAAGAGCCAAATTTAACACTGTGTTCCAGACAAAAGCAAAGTCTATGGAAGACTGAGATTAAAAAAATTAATTGTTATAACTTTTCTATCTGATTATTTTCCAACTAGATTAAAATATTGTTTTGTTTTATTAAAAAAAAAAATCTTTTCTGACTTATACTGTTCCTTACACACAGACTTCACAAAAGCTCTTTAGTAGGGATTACTGACCAAGCAGGTGTCAGCACTGCTATGTGCTCATTACCACTTCATGTGCACTCACTGTTCCTACAGCCATAATGAATTATGTTTTAACTGTCTAAACCAGGTTATCTAAATCCATTCTTTACTTTCATAAATTGCAGTGTGATGTTAAGACTTCTTATCATTTCCAACTTTCTCAGGTAGTCTTTTTGCTCAGGATCTGTTCAGTTGATCAGAGGAAAGGTCTGTGGGATCTGAGTCCTCTGACTGTTTCAAGTGTCTATGCAAGGAGCATTCAAATGCTGCAGAGTCCAAGAATGCAAGATCACTAGGCAAACACTGAATATGATTTCAGATGTGGCACATCATGTCTTTTATAAAATATTGATTGTTCCAGACATTCAAAATAGCTGACCTACCTATGATTTCTCATTTTCATTTTATTTACTTAGAGGACTTCTAGTTATGACAAGGTGCATAATTTTGCCTGGTCAGTTTTATGGATTGCATTATGCGAGAGATGCTTTCTTTGCTCAAGCAATTACATAATCAAATGTAACAGTTTCTGATTGCTCATCCGACAGCATGGCATACCACACTGTTTTACTGTGGCAATTTCATGCTGTTTCCTTGTGCTTGTAAGATATTTTAGGTACATCTATGATTTCCTCTTTCCTCAAAATAGAGTGGACAGCAGAAAAGACTTAAAAACCCAAAGCTTTACTAAGATCATAAATATAAATAAGGAGAAAACTGAGAAGAGGAAAAAAAACACCTTCCAACAACCAAAGGGAAGTAAACAAATTTTTCATTTTAGGTACCAATATGCTCGATTTAATATGGAAAAAGAGAGAACTGTGAAATAAAGTTTAAAATAAAACTGGAGGAAAAATTATTGATCTGTCTGTATTTTGCCTCATGTCTATTCTGAGAGAGAATGTTTTGTTACCAGAGTTGCCAGACTTCTGGAAATCTCAAGGCACTTGAGAATATGCCACTAAAGTGCTGGTGGAAAAGTGGCTAGTTCACAAAGACCTAATCATAGATTGATGTGTGTTGGAAAATACCTTTACATGTTGTTTAGCCTATCATCCCTGCCAATGGCCAGACAGATAATTTAGAAAAGCAGTCAAGAGTTTTGTAGGAAAGCCATAAAACAGCTGATATGACAAGGCCCATCTGTGAAGAGAGGCAGCTGTGGGTGTAGGGTCATCCATAGTGCCTGCTGAGATTTTGAAGCTCCAGATGGACAGAGAAGATCAGCGCCCTGATTGGGACAGAGTGCATGGCCAGTAACTCTCCTGGCTTTTTTCTTGCTTTCCAAATCCTCTTGACATCCATTCTTCTCTGTTCATGTCCTTCTTCAATCTCTCATAGCTTCCTGAATTCATCAGGCAGTTTTTTGCATCTCGTCCTGCATTCTGAAGCAGAATTTGTGGTCTTGAGCTTCAAGGAGAGATAATCAACAAGCACCTACAGAAGAAATACAGTGTTTTTGGTATTACTCCAAGAAATGTAAGAAAAATAATTTCCTCAGCAGTGAAACTTATTTCACAAATGCTAACACTTGTAATTTACAAGATTGGCTGATTGGAAATGAAAGATGAAATTAAAAGAAGACTTATGTACACAATATGTGTGTATTTTTAATCCCTCAACTGTCCTCTTAAATAAACAGGAAAATTACTAACCTACAGTTATCTTGTACTGCTGAGGAGTTATAATTTCCATTCTCTTTGCTAGATTGTGGTTCTATTGAACTATACATAGAATTTATATATTTTTTGTGGTTTTTTTCTTCAACCATATGATATACCTTCATCTTTATTGCCCTAGCCTGTGAATGTCCACAAGAACAAATTATTTCAAGGCAATTTTTTTATTTTTACTGCAATCTTATATTGGATAGTACCTACTCACATATAATTCTCTGAATGCTGAAAATACATACTTGGAGTGACAGAAAAAAGGTCAACTGGCTATTCCGGACCAGTTGTCTGTTTTATATCTTGAAAAATACATTGCTCCCTGAAGAATAACTAATTAAAATCCAAGTTAAGGTAACTTAAGTTACAGCCACAATTAGATGTTGATCAACACATTATCATTTGAGTAATACCTATGTCTGAGATTTTAATTCAAAAATTTGCTGTGATGACAGACTAAGACAGTTTCTTGCAATGATAAACAGAAATTACCAAGGTCTCCAAGGAAGATTGGTTTCATTTTGGAAAGGAGTATTATTTTCTATATTAATAGTACAACAGTGGGGAGAATACTCCAGAGATGTGTTCAGCCAGTCCTGAGAACTGCTGAGGATGAGATAAGGCAGAGAGATTAAACACCTGATGGGTACTCTCAAGAAGTGCAGTAAAAACCTTGGTTACACCACCACTTCTAGGGATGCCTAGATAGAGAACTGACCCCTTCTTTTCACTCTTCGGCCCTCTTAGTCAACACTTCTGTTTTGTCCCACACTGACCAGCTACTCAGTTTTGAAACTACGGCTCTAGGACTCACCACCAAAATGCCATGTACTTCTCCACTACCTCAAAGAGCCACAGAAGACAAAAGGAAGTCTTACAGATGGTCAGATTCAATCATAGTCAGTTCTGACATGAGAAATTAAGTGACATGTTACTAGGACGAGGAAAAAATTGTTTATGGGCTGTGATATAAATGATATAATTGTTATCATGAGAAAATAGAATCTGTTTAAACCAATTGCATTCAACAATGAGAAGTTCACCTATGAGCAATGCACAGCCAGGTTATTTTACAATTTAATTGTAAAATTAAATTTAATTTAATTGTTTTTAATTGTAATGAAAATCAAGGCCATTTAAAAAAATATTGGAGAACATGACACTCAGTGGATTGCAGATTTTTTCCAAAGACATTCCTATTTCCAAAAGGCCAAGATGCTAGCTAAATAAATAATAATGAAAAAATCCCAGCAAAGTGAATGAACTTTAATTACAATTTCTCCAAATATGTGCTGCTCCATTCATTTCTGATTAGGTTTGTCTTAATCTTAAGAAGCTCTCTCTGTATGGCCAGTCAGAGTAAACACTTCCAGAAAGCAATCTAATATATTATACAAAAACCTATTTAAGTCATCCTCTTACAAAGCTCATTTCTCCCCATTCCTCATGGGTGAGAGAGACTAAGCAGCTGGTTTGAAGTAGATGCCCAGTTTAGAACTAGGTGATAATAACTCCAGGCTAACAGTCTGTGATCTTTATAAAATTTTTGAGTACATTTGAAATTTATGATTTAAATATACCAATTTTGACAAAGTGACTTAATCAAATTTATTGTCAGACTCACTGTCTTTATACAAGGCAAAAAATAAACACAGGAGTACAAATTTAGGTGGGAAGGGATTTTTGGGAGAGCATCTGGTCCAATTGCCCTGCTGAAGCAGGGCTACTTACAGCAGGCTGTTGGGACTATGTCCAGACTGCTTTTGAATATTTCCAAAAAGGGACCACAATATTTCTGAGCAACCTTTGCCTGTTCTCAGTCACTCTCAGAGCTAAAAACAGCTTCCAAATGTTCAGACAGAAGATGCTGTGTTTTACTTTGTGCCCACTACCTCCCATCCCTGGACACTGAACAGTGTCTGGATCTGGATGTCCTTCATACCCTCCCTTCAGCTGTTTGTGCACATTGGTAAGAGCTTCCTGAGATCTCCAGGATGAACCATCCCAGCACTCTCAGCTAAGGAGAGAGATGCCCTTAAATCATCTTAAGTGATTTAAGTGAAAAAGTGACCTTCTTTTGTGCTCTCTCTTGTAGTTGGTAAACCAAAACTAGACCCAGAATTCCAGGTGGATAAATAAAGTGAAAGTCACTTGAAACTCATATGAAGTTTTAAATCATCCTTGTATGAAGCTGTCTATGATAATTTTCAGATAAAAAGACTACCTCTCTCATTTATTATCAATCTTTCTACCAAAAATCTGGTAATAGTCCAGGACATGTCCTACCAGTCCTGTGCTATCTGCCAGTGATGTCTGAAACCTTTGACCACTAAGACAACTGATCTCTTTCTTCTTCTGAGAAGAAGTTAATGTTGAAATCTGGCATTAGATGAACTGGAGATATAAGCTTGACCAGTCAGCATTTTAGTTTTCTTTTTTTTTTTTTTTTTCCTATCAAAAACTAAACATAGATTTCAAAGCAGAAGATATCACAGCCCATCTGCTTATTGTACTTGATCTTGCAGTGGCTCCTCAAGGAATTGCTCAGACATCTGAAGCAAAATAAAACCCATATATAAAGTGCAGAATAGAAGAGGAAATGACATAAAACTGGCAGTACCAATTAAGAGCAGGAAAGTACCAAAGAAGAGAGGGAAAAAATTAAAAATATTGTACCATGCAGAAATTAGGTAATCAAAATTAACCACATACGATAAACTTCTAAGAAAACAGAATGAAATTTTGGAAGCATATGCAATTAATAGCAGAATTTATCTTTAAAGAGAAAAAAATCTTAAGTCATTTAAACAATCATTTTACTCAATGATTAATAATTGTTTAAATTAAGTAGAACTTGAATATTAAGTATATAATAATTTATGGTGCTATCACATTTTAGTTACTTCTGATGTTTCTGCATGTAGGTGCTAAATCACATTATTGACGGTTGTAAGGTGTGCTAGTTTTAAGATCAAATACATTATATAAATCTGCACACATGATATCACCTGTAAAAACATAGATGCCGTTTCTGCAACTTACTCTTATGACTGTATGTGTTATAAAAGACAAAGAGTATCCCTCAAATTTTAGGCTTTGTCTGATAAAATAGCAAAACTGAAACTGAAAGAAATATGGAAATAATAACAAGAGTACAATTAAACCAAGAATTATTTTCAATTAATATACAAGAACATCTTATAAAAGGGAAGTTGAGGTTCTGCTGTAGTGGGTGTCCAGAGAGGTATTTGATATAATACCATGAACCTCCCTATAGATTACAAGGACAAGAACAGATGTATCCTTGTTAAGCATGAACATTATCAACAAGAAAAGACAAAGAATTCATCAACAACAGACAGCAGTAGGCATGGTCTCATGTCCAGCTCTAGTGATGGTCCTTAGGATGTGCCTGAACACACAGGTAAAATTTTTGAAAGATTATTGCCTAATATAAAAATAACTTCAACACTTGATGTTAGCTTTATGAATCTACAAATTGGTACCTCAGTTGGTAGCTGTTTGGCATTCAGCTCCTGAAACAAAAAATCAATATCCAGGATGAAAGTAAAAAAAAAAAAAAAGGTGATGAAGTGCCTTTGTGGTGAAAGAAGGACGCTCCCTGTCTCCTCCTTTCCCACCGGACTTAGTGCTCAAGGAAGTTACAATCACTTCTATAAAGTTGCCTGAGACAGGCCTCATGCTGGCATTTGTGAGTGCTTATTGACCAGCCTGAGGTTCTTTGGGTGACAAGGGTTACAGTACAGGCAGTCACACTCTTTGGAGATCCAGCCCTACACCATGATCCTCCTGTGCTCCTTCTTCAGTGCACTCCCACAGATGTGGGGATAAATTCAGGAGAACTACACTGCCTCTCAGAGAAAAGCAACAGTCACATAAGTTTGTCAACAAATACTAAAGCTTTGGGGGGGTTATTTTATGGATATGGGTCTGGAAAACTTAATACAATATTTTTTTTTGCTTTCTTGCCTTAGGAGACTAGATATAAATAGAGACAAACAAGTGTTTTAGACCAGGCTAGGTTGAAAACTTGCAGTCTGTCTCTGCTTCACACTAACTGTTGTTACCATGCTGAGAAATTGATGGTTTTCCTCTTTTGGGGATGAATTAAGCAGGAGGAGGATAGATGGGGTAAAGAAAAATTAGGAAAAAAAGGGAAAGAGTAAGAGAAAAAAAAAAAGGAAGATGATACCAGGAAAAGTTCAAACCTGTGACTGTAAGGAAAAATTGTTTTGGAATACAGATATATACAAAAAGCAAAAGTGTTATAGAAGTCTTGAGGTAACAGTTAATAGGAAGTCAGCTATATTTCAAAGACTATGCTAGGAAGAAGAAAAACAAAAATAATAACTTTGATATGATTTTAGGTGCAAACAGAGGTTCATCCATCATAGATCAGACGTGTATTAAGACCAACCTAAATGACAGAGTTGTGGCTTTGCCCCATAATATTGAGCCATGGGCATCTCAATATTTAAAAAATGTGGAGAATTAGGAATAGAAAAACCCAAACTGAGATTATGTACAATCTGACCTTTGAGGAAGAAACTAAAGTAGGGCAGAAATTTTATATATCCTGTCTAGTATATGTCAGAGAGAGAAAACTTTGAGAAGTGTGAATATAAAGCCATGAGAAAAATGACTTAAGTTCATACAAGGGGGCATAAATACAGTAAAGGTGGAACTACAAGGCAATGTATAATTTCCTAGCCTTGAAATTCATTCAGCTATAGAGCAGTCTTATAAAGCAGTGGAAGAAAACCCAGCACTCCAAAACATTCCCCCTGTATTCTCTTGTTGTAATACAATAAAAAAATTGTGACATCAGAAGTAAAGTAAATCCTGTCATTAAAAAGAAAGAGAAGAAAAAAAAAAAGTAGTATGGACAAGACACTTGAACCATATCTTTAAAAATGGCCTTGGGAAAAAAAAAAATTAAAAAAGCAGAGAATGATATTTTATTGGCAAAGAGAATGATGGTTGCATAGAATTACCATTACCGATTACTTAAAGACAGCTATGTTATTATTAAAAAAATTCTTACCTAGTAGTATCTTTCACTGAAACAAGCTTAGTTACTATGAACAGAGGTCTATAACTTCAATACTACAAGATAAAAAACTGAGCATAAATCTAGCTGGGACAAAAGTGGGGGTTTTGCCTTTTTTTTTTTTCTGATCTTAAATTAACACCTTCAATGTCAAGTGAAAGAAACTCTTGAAGTAACCATAGTGACAACAAATTTTTAAATATCACGTTTAACTTAAACAGTTAATTATGCTCTTCAGGGTTGGGGTTGCCAGATCGGTCAGGGTAACACAAAGAAGATGGGGCTCTGTCTAGAATTGGGATTGCAGACTTGGGATTTATTATTTGTCCATATCATACAAGCAATAAGCAAGAGACACAGGAAAACAACAAAATCCATTCAAAGCTAGATCAGAGACAAGGCCACAGCTGATGCGAAGCCTTTTTCTAGATATTTTCTCAACCAATAGTTTACAAGAAGTTTAGAGTCATACTCTAGCAAATCAGAGAAAGACCCACCAGGGTTTAGAACTAACAATAAAGCTTCTGTAAACCTAAGGAAACAATACATAATAATTCATTATTTAAGATTAAAACTTTTTCTATCTTTACAAAGCATATATCTAAGACTTTTTACATCCTGAATCAGCAATAAGTCCTTGTTTTTGTTCTTATGATAGATATAAATGTATTCACTAAATTCCTAATTTCTTTCCTTCCCATGAGAAAGTATTGAGATTCCTAGCCTTTCTTCAGCTTTTTGTTTATTTTCTGCAGCCTTTTTGCACTTTCTGGGGTCTTCTGCTTTTTAGATGCCCACAGGGGTGAGGGGAAGCTCCCTGGGAAATAGACACTTACCCTTTTAAATCAATCCAGGTAAAGGACTTTTTTGACTGCCTGAGAAATTATGCAGCACAATCCAAGCAGGGAGAATTCAAGGAGCTGAACAGAAGGTAAACCACTGTGAGGCTGCTAAAACAGAATAATAGCAGTCAGTCACACTCCATGCATGGCAAGCGTGCAAACACGGTCTGATATCATAAAGGCGTTTGATGAAAGAGGTAAATGAGACAGAACAAACAAAAAGATTATTTTTGAACAGGCACTCTCCTTTAGCATCACCAGCTTGTTCGCGCTCCTTCAAAGGAAAATCTCTGCCCTGTACCTTGTTTCAACTTTTAAAATTTCTTGCAATTTATTTGATATTTGCCTCCCTTCAGTTTCAAACTGAAATGAAACCTGTTCCAATCTACCCCATGTGATTGCAGATACTTGGTGAGCTGCCTCTCCTTAAACAGTGATGGGAAGCAGCAGCCAATACCCCACGGGCCTCTGTCCATAAGGGCCCCTGAGGCAAGAGCTGCTGCTGGTTTTGAACGCAGATGAGCTGCAGTGGATCATTGACTCGGTTTAAGGACAAGTGAGAAGTTCACAGAACTTCAAAAGAAAGAAAGTTGAAATTAATTAAGATTATGTCACTTGGATCTCCTCTAGCACCCCCTTTACCCCCCCTGCCAAAAAAAAAAAAAAAAAAAAAAAAAAAAAAAAAAAAAAGACTTTATTGTATTTATTGGATGTAGAACCAACAACTGCTAAAGGATTTGAAGAACATGAGACAGGCTTGAATGGAACAGTCTGAAAAATTTCTTCTGCACAGGGAAATACTTTGTGCAACATGACCAAACAGTATGATGTATTAAAGCACACAGCTGCACGGAAGCATAAAGAGCATTTCAGGGCAGAGAATACTATATGATACATTTTAAACAGAAATATTATGGCTCACATTGTTTCCAAGGATAAGACGAAACTTTGGCAGATATCCTAGTTTTACTGGTCACATTTACATTGTGGCAAATACAGAAAAAGGAATTCTGATTAAAACATTTCTCAGTGGGTATTTACATGTAAAAATAGTGCTATTTGTAATTTCTTTATTAGGTACCATCTTTCTTCTTCCTTTCTGAATTTACATCTGAGCAAAGACATTGAATAATGAGGCCCAGAAATGGTACTGTACAATGGGACAAAGGATTATAAAGAGCTAATCAAACAAAAAAAATTCAGCTTGTAGCCAAAAGTAAGTAGTACACAAAAAGTTTTTTTTGCTTGCCTCTTTCACAACCCACAGTGTAACTTGGGACAAATGTAATGTAGTTTGAAATAAAACATCTTTCTTTGTAATGAATGAAAACTTAGGGAATACACAAACTTGGCTATTCCATATTTAATGTTAGCATGCATGGATATAAATATAGAGCATTTACAGATATAAACTTGAAAGCAATATAACTTCTTAAAAATTTGGGCATATCCCCTTCACGCACCGGTATGTTTCAAACAGATTGACCTCTAATATACAATCAAATCTTTTCTGTTAGGAAACATGTAAGATCTTGTCTATTTCATCTAGAACTTATACTTAAGTTCCTCTAATCACTGTAACCTGGTTATTAACTGATGAAAGGTTTCTCGTCCAATAAATTCCTGCCAAAATTACTCCAGATCAGGAATCTAACATGGCCTCTGAGAAAACAACCATGACATCCTAAATGCTGACTTTTTTTACAAAAAGTGTTTCATTTTACCTTTTTCATATTCTTATTTTCCTAACAATAAATATATTTCAATATTTAAATACTATTTGAAGGAAAGCTTTTCTTTCTTTTTTTTTCTTTCTTTTTTTTCTTTCTTTTTTTCAATTCATTAGGAACAGATTAAAGTAAAGCTAGCTAATATCTGTGTGTGTTTCTCCTTAATTTTACAGGGCCCATCTGCATATGCACTGTTTAATATTCCTGTCTATTTTGACTATGATTTTTGAAGGAAAATTAGGATTGAATTTAAGGTAAGATAATAAGAAAATATTTTTTATTTATTAAATAGATTGAAACATGTAATCTAGAAAGAGGAAATTTGGTTTCTAACGTGATTATCTAATACAGTAGTAGACCAACACTAGTAAGAATCTTTCACAGTCTGCCACCATCTTATGCTTACCCATTAACACAAGCTTCAAATTTAAATAAAAAAGGTTTTAAAAGAGATCAAGCAGTAACTCTGCCTACATCATCAGCAAGCTCTACAACTGTCCACTTAAAATTCCATTCCTAAGCTCACTTTTAGCACCTTTCATTGTAAATGAAAAAATAAATATTTTATAGGACTGAGTAGAACTAGAAGATGTTTCTATATTTTGGCAGACAAGGTTGATCTCTCATATGGTCAAAGCTATTTTCCTTCTTGGTGTTTTTTAACGAAGACTAGAATTCAAGTGATCCAAAATGTGCTTATATATTTATATATCAAGAAAAACCTGTGCCAGGAAGCAATAAGGCTGTACTATGTGTAAAATATGAACTTATATATTTGAAGTATTAGATTTGATTGTGCTGCAAAAAATTCAAACCTGTTCTTATCACAAAGTCTGTTAATGTAATTTTTCTGCATTTTACAGATTTTACAATTATCTACATTTCCAGGATTTTAAATTATGCTTTTCTTTTACATTGATATATTGTAAAATTTAAGTTCATCAAACTTGTACATACAATCAAGAAAGCAAAAGTTGCATGACTCTACTATTGCCCCACTGACACTTCATTATTGATTTCAATTTGAAATTCCTATAATTAATAATGAAATCTGAAAAAAAAAGTAAAAATTTTAGCTCCACTGATGATTCAAGACAAGAGATGCTTCTCTGAATAGAAATACAAGCTTGAATTATATTTTTAGGCATGAATATTTGCTAACTTTCTGCTAAAAATTTTCTCATATAATATAGAGTAAAATTCCCAGTTATATTTCAGTGTTCAAAATAGGTTGTCCTCTCAAAATCAATAGAGTTCATTTAATTTGATTCCAGTAGAGTAGGATTTACTTTCTTAGATTTAGCAAAAGAATATATTCCCATAGAATTTCAGAGCAGAGTTTTCTAGCCTTTGACAGTACATGAAGACTAATTTTGCAACCAGAAAAAATGGGAAAATTTGTTATTGCAATCCATATCTCTCAGAATCACCAATCTTATGTCAGTTTTCAATATAAAATATTCTGAAATTATTGCTAATAGTAGCAGTTTTTGCTGGAGCTAAAAATTGTGATACTATGAAATATGATTTACCTTTCCCTTGGCTTGATATACCCCAAAATCTTTCAAGAATTCTAGCTTTAATACCCTTGTTTGTGTCTATTAAAAGTTACTGCTGGGAGATACTTGGAGCAGCTCTGGTCAGATGACTCCAGCACAGGCTCTTTCCCAAGAATCTCTTTTTCTGCCAGTGTCAGATATGGGATACTGAGCTGAATGGACTTTTTCCATCATCTAGTAAACCCACATTTTTAAGATGAATGTAAGTCAGAAAGAAAATATATAGAAGCAAGCAAGCAAGCAAACAAATAATGTTTCTGAGTTGTTCGCCTTTACCTATCAGGCAGACATTTTCATTTGCAGGAAAATTAATTACTGCTTCCTGTTCTGAGTGTGCATGTGTGCATGCCCACATATATTGTGTGTGTGAATACATATGCCAGCATACAAACAGCTGGTTGTGACTGCAGTTGCATCTTGCTCTGGATGATTTTTTTTTAATAGAAAAGAACAATATTGTAATTTATTTTAATTTCCTGGTATTCAAAGAGATTAATTAATCTATTTTAATGACACCTACCTGGATGAATTAAATTTCAATTAGACTTTGATTAGAAAGAGATGACTAGAGGGGCTGCCACTAAAAAGAGAATAAAATAACCAACAAGTTTGCCCTAGAGGACTGTGAACAAACCACAAACCAGGGGATAGGGCTGGTGTCTGGCATTTTCAATGCCTTTTTAATTGTAGCATCTTTTACCATATATGCTTGAAGAATTATGTCTGATGCTTCTGTTATCTACCAAGGGCACTTTTAAGCCTACAATTGTTCTACCCTACAATTTTCTGAAATCCTTGCAAGTGTAAAGTCAGAGTGTATCTTTAGGCTTCCTGCCTGTAAAAAGACCAAGAGATAGTTCTCCATAAGTTAAAATTAAATATGATAAGTAAAAGTTCCTGAAAATAACATACAGCTGAAAGCTACAAAGACAAGGAATCAGACAGCAAAAGATGCATACCTCCCATAGAGAGTAGTCTCAATATATATGGCACAGTTCTGACCAGGACATAAAACTGACAAGCAAAATGCTATTGTTTACTAAGTCTAATCATACTTTCATAAAAAAATTGTCTATACATGAACAGGAATAAAAAACCCTAAAGTTTGCAAAGAAATTCAGTACTACCTAGCAAAGTGAAAAGAGCTAGATATTTCAGCAATGTTTCAGAGAAGCATACAAAAAACCATTTTTTGAATGCTTACACTGAATCCTGAATCATTTCTGCAGCAGTAGTTAATTGGACATCTTAGTTACCGGGCTATATGGCAGTTCTTGAGTTATTTCCAAATTGCAGCACATATATCTATGCTTAAATTCCACTGCTTTGAATTTATCTTTTTCAAGTTCTGTTTTAGAAATGTGGCTGACCGGGCAGCTCCTGACTGCTTGATGTTGCTTAGCTTTAATTTTGAATGCCATTAAAATTCTGCTTGCCCTACAATCTCACCTCACTGTCACAAGCTCACAGAGAATGATTGTGGAGGGAAGCTCTGTCTGAACAGCTAAAATCCAGAAACAACCCAGCTGGAGTCCAAGTCTCCATTTATATCAGCAAGTGTTTTTTCCTGCAGTGAGACTAGAAAATGGCATACACACATGCAAATAAATACATAACATAATATTTTGTACTTACACGACATCTAATAATCAAAGCATTTTCTATGAAGTATTTAATCTTCAAATTACTTATTCCAAAAATATAATCTTCCTAATTTTTGATACAAATAAGATCTTGATCAAGGTCATCCAATGGCTTTTCACAGAATCACAGGATATGCTGAGTTGGAAGGGACCCACAAGGATCTTCGAGTCCAACTCCTGTCCCTACCTAGGACCAACCCCAGAGACAGAAGTTTACTTCTGCACAGAACTTTTTGAAAAGATCCTTAACTGGCTTACTAAAGGTCACAGTGGAGAGCAGCTTTAGAAACAGAAGATACTTGGTCTAAACCCAAGTGTGAAATTGTGTCTATGATCATTACACATTTGGCACATTTTAAGAAATTGTTAACAAAAATTACTTGGAACAGAGAGACGACTTTCCCTGCATAGGTTGAATGCAGCAGTAGTTAAAGTGAAAAAAGTATTTCTGTAGTGAAACCAGATGTTTGTGTAGTAGCAATAGGTGAAACAGAAATATAAAACACACTGCAAATATACCATCTGAAATAATGAATAGACACTACATTTACGTCTAAAATATATGATAAGACAGTCCATCTACCACAGTTTTGAATTACCAGAAGACAGAAAATAGAAAGAGTAAGAGGTTTATTCTAGTTCCCTTAGGCTAAAATATCTGGACATCATTAAAATCTCTAATGCCTGTCTCAGGAATACTAGTGGGAACACACTGAAAATAAATTTAACTAAGAGATCTTCCTGTGTCATTATATTAAGGCAGGCTTTCTTCATGCATCAGCAATGTCAGAAGAGAAATTAACATTTGGGAAATCATCAGCCCATGATTCAAGGACATTTATCAATAAGTACATAATTTTCTTTCTGTCAATTGAGTATAAAGGAAGAAAGGAAGTCTTAATTTTTAAAATGACTTGTTAATCAATTATTTACCAGCGAATGGAGTTGTAAGCATCTGAAAACTAAATGTTCAATTTGAGTTGTCTGCAGGCGTGAACTTCTGGGCACTGCTGTCTATGAGCTTTGAAAGAGAAGGCTAAAACTATTCTTCAAAATTCTTACAATTTAAAAGCAAAATTAATTCCCATATATGTTCCTCCTTGGTCTTCCATGACCCCCAATGCTTTTAGGACACACTACAATGAAATGTCGATGCTTGTACTCATAGGTGCCCAGCAAAAGGACAACTTGCTGGATGACAATAAACAGAAGATCTAGGTAAACAAAACTGATTTTAATTCATAAAAAAATAAAAATAATCTAATTTTCACCCTAAATATAAATAGTAGCCACACCTAATTCCTTAAAAATTGATAGAAAATATTTACATTCTTCCATCTTCTGGTCTTTGTAAGTTTCAGGATTTCATGTGAGAATTTTTTCATTTTGAGTTATTGATCTGATGTTCACTGCAAATCAGAGACCTTTAGCAACCTTTCAAAACTTGAGTTTGCAAAGAGGATTTTGATTTTCACACAAATTTAGACAGCTTATATACACTTGTATTTTTCTCTCACAGGATATTCCAGTTATAAATAGTCAAACAGGTAGAGATGACTTCTTGGATTAGTTGCCCTGTGAAACATTTTAAACCATAATTTCAAGAAAACAGAGTACTATAACTCATAAGGAATTGAAATTATAACTTTCAAAGTTTAAATATTACTTTTAACTTTATTTCCATATTTAATTAGAATGCTTGCCCCTTTTCAAGCATTTCCCTTATTATTACTATTTTCAAATGAAGAGGATGTCCTGTCTTTTCCATACTGCTTGCAAAAGTAATCTGTCTGTAGTCAGGATGGAGAAAAAACTCCTGTGTAAGGGAGAAGGAGGTGAATGTTATTCTACTGCATGCATTTACTCACTTTCGAAGAATTTATTGAAGGGTGGTCTTGAAATACTTCAATGTCAATTAGTGTTTGTTCAGTAAACCAAGTTGGTTTCCACAGTCCCTTGTTTTGATTTCAAATCATAGAACCACAGAATAGTTTGGCTGAAAGGGAACTTAATGATCATCTAGTTCCAATGCCCCTGCCAGGGACAGGGACACTTTCCATTAGACCAGTTGCTCAATGCCCCATCCAACCATCCACTGAGGCCTGACAGCGTTGGGCCATCCACAACTTCTCTGGACAACCTCTTCCAGTGCCTCACCACCCTGACAGTAAAGAATTTCTTCCTATTATCCAACCTAAATTTCCTCTCTTTCAGTTCAAAGCCATTACTCTTTGTCCTGTCACTTCAGTTTGTGATGAAGAGTCCCACTCTGGCTTCCGTGCAGGCCCTCTTCAGATACTGGAATGTTGCTGTGAGTTCTCTGTTCAGCCTTCTGTGGGCTGACTAGCCCCAAATCTTATAGCCTGTCTTCAAAATAGAAGTGGTCTAGTCCTCTTATCAACTCTATGGCCCTACTCTAGACTTATTCTGATAGTTCCCTGTCCTTTTTATGTGGTGGGCACCAGAACTTCATGCAATACTCCAGGTGAGGTCTCATGCAAGCAGGGCTGAGAGTAAGATTCACACCCCTTGACCTGCTGGCCATGCTCCTATTGATACATCCTTTTACAATTCCTCCTACAATCCTCCCCACAATCCTTTTCATGTATTTTAGAAGCATAGACAATTTTCCTTATATTGTGATGCAATATATTCAACGCTGTGGTCTATGCAGCAGGTTTTTACATGTGTACGTGCTGTATAAAATATGCATAGCCTGCTGCTTCAAAATTACATTGCATGTGTGTAACTACATAACACCGGAAAGCTGTAGTTGATAGTTTTACTCTGTGCCTAGACCACATTAAATCTTGCTATGCGTTGTTCAGAGTTTAATTGCTTTAAATATGATCATGACTCCAATTCACATAACTGAAGTGATTTATTTGTAGGAACCACTTTGATGATGACTGCTTCTGCTCACATGTTCATGAATATTGGAAGCAGGAGTGTCTGCATGAAATTGGAAGTTCAAAATTAGACTATTGCAATTTCTAGGTAAATTTGACATAATAAATTAACATGCAAGGAATTTGCAGTGAGCTGCTTTTATGAAAAAATCAATAAGCTTTTGTAATAAAAATGGTAATAAACATGTTAGTTCAGTAAATAATGAAAAAAGTAGATTATGTGCTTTATTGGACTAATTAGTAAAAGCTTTATAGGATCAAATGTTCTCATCAAAATTAAAGATATTCTTTTTTCAAAGAATCATGAAAATAATTTTCATACTGATCTCTGCAAACGACCGGAAACTCATTGAACTGCAGCTCTTTCACAGCCTCTATATTGGGTTTCTTAAATGGGATTTTAATTTGTTTAAGTTATAAAATAAAATGCCTGAAAATAAGCAAATCAAAAAATTCCACTCCTGAAATACTGTATGATTTCAATCATTCTATTTCGTGCTTGGTAAATGCATCTAAAAAGAAATAGCATAGTTTTTTTTAAAAAAATCTTTTTAACCCTAAGGGAGCTTTTGTCTGTTACATAAAAGTTTTTTGCCCTATGATTTTAAATATATATTCAGCATGGAGAAAACACATGAAGGAGAAAGATTTTCCTGTTTTATTGAATGAAATTCAAATTATGTCTTTCTTTTCCTTTAAATATGTGCTTTGCTGTTTTGCTGAATCAAGTTGAAAACAGTTACCCTTGGAAGGTCTCTTACTCTGCTCCCAATTAGTTTAATAGCAACTGTCAAGGATTTGAAGCATTCTGAGAACACATTTATTCTATAACTTTCCTATTTCATGATTGGCTGTTAGTGACAAAATATATTCCCTCACAGTCACAGTTTCAAATGATTCTCTTTTAATTAGTCTTACTCAGAACCATCTGTGACTGATAGAAATAACAATAGTTTCAACTCCTTTTCATCATGAAGCCTGGACTTTATGTATCTTGTCCAGAAGACTGTTTGTTTATACCACAGCCTGTCCTGATGCCTTCAAAAATCATTAAGGCTTCTCTGACTTGTAAGAAAACCAAAGAGCTAAAATAGACAACTTGTAAAAAGCAGATCTTTTAAAGAGGTGTGTCTTCTAGTCAGGCAGAAGTTCAGATTGTTGTTTCTTGTTTTCATGAGAGAATAAAACTTTTCAGATTCATATTTTCTATCTTTAAATTTTAATTTATCAGATTACATTTATTCTATGATGGATCAAGGTCCAACTTCATTCATGCCTGTATGGGCTAAAGAAATGAGGAAAAGGAAAAAGTGTTTTGTTACAGGAAGAAGTAAAAACAAATTCAAAATCTTTCCATATGCCTTACCACATTAAAACTCACATTTTCTGAAAATCCTTAGCTATTTTGTGCTCCAGGTCCATTTTAACCATACATTTAATCTTCTATTTAATGCAGCAGCAGGCAATGAGATGTGGGGTTTATACCTTGATAAAGCCTGCCTGAAACTAATCATAGGCAATGCAAGCCACCAGTCAAACCAGGAGAAAAAGGAATGAGAACATGCAACTGGTTTTAAAGTATCTCAAGAAAGTTCTTTTAGCTTTTGTAGAAGGAGCAGACAAAAAGAGACATAACAGAAGTTCTAGCTGTCAGTCTGGCCTTCAAGTATCTGACTGGCTGCCATGGAGAGATCAGCCACATGGGAGACTCCAGATGCTGTAAGAGCAGGACAGGTATGTGCATGGGAACCAGAGGGACAGAGAAATTCATATGCCACATTCATGCTAGATATGTCTATCATGCCAGCAAACCCAGGGTTTTTCCAAGAGAAAGAACTGCTCTATTAAATGGAATTTAATCTTGGTTGGGCATGTCAGGTATCACTGACTTGAGCCTTTTATGTGGTCTAAAATAAAAGTCCCCCCAAAAAGCAAAACAAAGCAAACAAACCCACAAAACCCCACAATAATAGCAGAAAGTCTTTCTATTTGATTTTTATGAAAAAGGCATTTTCTCCTGCAGCAAATATACAAGTGGTTGAAGAGAAAATGAAAGAGAATGTATTTCAGTGCAATCTAGTCTGCAAGGAATGAAAATACCATTTCAGTAGCTTTGTCTCAAAATCATATATGCAAAACATCTAAAAATTTTAATTTTACTGAGTGTTATCGTTGAATTGTCTACAACGTCCCCCCAAATTAATACCAAAATATCATTGTAGCCCGTTGTAATTAACTTTGCTTTCATTTTAATTAGATTCATTCTGGGGCCAATTCATGGCCATTTAGTTCAATGAGAGTTGGAACGATCTCATAATTTGCCAGTTGCAAATTTTCTATTGCTTTTCTCCAAAATATTCTTCTTTTCTTGTCATAGGGAAATATATGCTTTTAATCCCCACCATGTTTTCCTCTAAATCATGTACTAAGTGCCATTACATATCAGCAATTAAGGACCCAAATGGTTTAAAACACAGTGTTTGTTTCCACAGGCTTGCTTAAAAATAGAAAGAGAAGCATCTCTACTCAGAGATAAATTTTTGTATAGGATAGTTTTTGCAGTAATGAGGTGTTTTTAATGAAAGATATAGCAAACATAATTTTTACTTGCTACTTGGTAAAACAATGAAAGCACATACAGACATTCAGAGTCAGTAGCCATTCTGGGATGGAAAAACCTATTAATTCAATTTAAAAAGTTCAAAGTGTCTTTCTATTTTTCCCATGAATCATTTTTTATATCATATTTAGCTTAACGTTCTAACAATAGCTATAACTAGATGAAGTTGGTAACCACATTATTTATGTTAATAGCTTACAAGTTCACCTTGTATTATTACATAATCTCAATTAATCAGTACATTTTATACTGTATTATTCAATATGTACAATGAATCAGGAGGATTATAACTAGAAGATTGTGCTGGAGAGTTTACTTTTTTTACATTTTCTCCCCTAATAAAATAGCCTATTGATACAACTGTAATTATTAAAACTTAATCACATCACATGGTAAGACATTTTTTTCATTTTCTCTTTCCTCAGAAATCCTTCCATTTTTCAGTGTTTTATATATGGTCAGAGTAACTTGCTCTTCTTTATAAAAGTCGTTTGGTACCTTTTGCAGTCTTAAACTATTGAGTTGCTTGCATGAGTCTTCACCTTGTTTATTAATTTCATTTACTAGACTTGGAACATACATTTCTATATGGCCTGAAAATAGACTGTATGAGAATCTCACCATAACAGAGTCCATTACAGTTCACAGCCTAAATAAAGATCCCTCTTGCCTTATCCACTTCACTGGGTTTATATGGCAAAATTTTGGTAGTGGAGGTTCTGTAATGGGTGGACTCTGTGAGAAGGTGTCAGAAACTCTCCCCATGCCTTGACAGAGCCACTTTCATCCGGCTCAAAGACATTCCTGTCTCTGCCACAGCTGAGCTCATTGGAAATGTTGGGGTTAAGATGTTTAAGAAGGAGGAAAAGTGGGAGCTGGGAGAGAGGAGAGAATATCTGAAAGAAACAGTCCTGCAGGCAAGAAGGTCAGTGGAGAAGGAGGATCAGGGACTGAGATTCCCCTGCAGTACATGGTAAGAAAGGTTTGCCAGCGCAGTCCATGGAAGTCCATGGAGATGCAGAGGTCCACCTGCAGCCTATGGAGGATCCTCTGCTGGAGCAGGTGGATGCCCGAGGGAGGCTGTGACACTGTGAGCAGGCTCCTGGCAGGACCTGTGACTCCATGGAGAGAGAAGCCCACATCAAAGCAGATTTGCTGGCAGTTCTTGCAATCTCAGGAGACACATAGCCTGAGGGAGTTTGTTCCTTAGGGGCTGCACCTTTTGGAATAGGGAACATGCTGGAGCACTCTGTGAAGCACTGCAGCCCATGAGGGAGCGATCTCTGTTGTAGAAGTTCCACACTGACCACATCCCTTGGGTGGGTCTTCACACTGGAGCAGGGAAAGGGTGTAAGGAGGAAAGAGTATTAGAGACATGTAATGAACCTGCTGTAACTTCCATTCTCCTGGGGCTTGTGTGAGGGGAGGAGCTGGGAGTAAAGTTTAGCCTGCAAGAAGGTGAGTGGGGAGAAGTTGTTTTTAGATTTGTTCTTGTTTCATTATCTTATTCTGTTTGATTGAGAGTAAGTTGCACTTCTTTCCTGAATCTGAGTCTGTTTTGGCCACAACAGTAAATGGTAAGTGATTTTTCTATCCCTATCTTGATGCATGACCTTGGTGCAGTACTTTCTTTCCTTGTGTTATTGAGGAAGGAAGTGGTACAGCAGCTTGGTGGGCAGCTGGTGGCCAGCCAAGGTCAAACCATCACATCTACTTCAGTTTTTTTCTTTGTTACTTTAGAGGTAATTCTAAGTCTCTAAGAGAGAGTAAGACTATCTCAGACAGTCTAAGTCTCTACTAGAAAATATTGTGAAGACCATGCCAGCACATATATTTGAGCGCATAAATATTCTGAAGTGTATTGAGATATTTGTATACATGTAGTCCAGAATACATTTTAGAGTACCTGAAGGCACAGCTTTCTGCCGATGAACGCTCTGCAGAAGCTGTTCTTGGTCTTTTTTTAGCTGTGCAGGCACATGGGTTTGGGTAAAGAAAAGAAGGATTGGTTTTCCTGAAGCACAACTGGTGTGGGGAATATTGCCATTGAAATATGTTGCAGTTACTTTGCACATACTTAAAGTTTTGTTTACTTGGTTTCATTTTATTTTACATTAATTAGTTAAGCAAGGAAGAAGCTAATTTTCTGAGAAGTTTCTTTCAACCATTTCCAAGGGCTTGGAAGGGTTTATACCCTACAGATCTCTCTCATATCAACCACCTAACAGAAGAAACCGTGTCCATAATATAATGCATATTTCAGTTCAGAACATTCTTAGCTCATGTCTCAAATTTAGTTTTAGTACTAAAACACGAAGACATAGGCTCCTGTCTGTTAACTGGAATAGTATCCTAGTTTGATAGCATCTAGTTGTTTAGTAAATAGGGGTAGTAAATTGGCTCATAAATTAGGATATTCAACATCCATTACTCAATGCAATATTCTTTTTCATACTTTCCAGCCAAGAAGAAGGAGATACCTTTTTAGCTTTTGTCCTGATGAATGTCAAGTCTTTAAAACACTCATAGAGTGCATTGTCTATGCCAATCCATGTGTAAATATTATAGGCACTATCAGGTCTCAGTTTCTCAAATATATTAAAAAATATTTTCTCACTAAACACAAGACAGAAAATGTATTACCTCCTGAGTTACCAGGCTTAAACATGGAAATTGGACAAGAATATGTCTACAAATAAAACAAACCAGGAAAGAAAACTATTAGAAGCAGAAATACCACTTTCTACAGGAAGGGGCATGCAGCTGGACAGTGTCCTGGTCTTGTACTGTTAACATCAGCTGTTGTTGTACTACTAGCACTGGCTTCCAGCATGGGATAAATAAAAAAACTCTTCACAGGCAGGATATATCAACTTCACATCACATTAATATTGCACGTTATACCTACAAAATTCTATGTAGCCAGGCAAAGCGGGATTATCATCTGTCACTGAGTACAAAGACAGACACACAACAACTGTTTGTTCCGTATTTAAGCCTATCACTTCTCATTGCAAGCTAGGTTTTTCTTTTAGGTGTGATTTTTCACTTTCTTTGACTACCAAGTCATCACATATGGAATTGGAAACACTATCTGACTCATCACAGGACTGAGATCATTACACATGTCTGTTACCCACATATGATTAAAAATCTGATATTTTCCAGAGTAATCTGATTTAATTTTAACTTCTGCAGGTGGTCTGTGATTGTTATTCTTTTCTACCCTCGAAAGACTGAGGCACAAACCAGAGCAATTGCTCATTTTCTGTAATGTGTGACCAAAATATTTAACCAACAGTCATTTTACTCTCAAATTTTAATCTCAAGAATATTAGTCTTCCATTTTCTTTTTGTCTCTGGGTGCACCCAGATATATCAATATTGCTGCTATTATTGTTGAATATTATCTCATGAACTTTCAGTTATAATAACTAAGTGATAGTCACCATCATTAAGTGGCATTCTAGGCAATGATTGTTCATATACTTCAGGTATTTCAGTATTTTCAGAAAATTATAATTTGTATAATAAGCTACATATTCAGTTACAAACTCAGTTCAGTGTATCTTGGACCTAGAACACAAAAAATACTATCATCAACAAAACTTTCCCTCAACTCGCCTGCATTCTAAGCCTTGTAACAAACATTGCCTTTCTAGGGAGGGTCTAGGAAACTGACACTGTACCTGTTAAAACTATTGTGAGGTAAATCAGGAGTCAAGCAGTCAACTCTCTTCAAAGAAACCCATGCAATTGTCAGTAAAACGAATCATCTACAGACCTCAGTTCTTAGCTTGTATACATCTTCCTTCCTGTGTGTCTGATCACAGCAGCGTGCCATCATGTTCTTTAAAATTTTAGTGGGAATTTATTACTAATGCACTGTGCACTGACACTGAAAAACAAGGCCCATTTTAAAGATTTAAAACACTGCTTGTTTCGATCAGCTTTACACAAAAGATTATGCCAAGCAAAGATCTTAACATAACAGTCTTAATATGTTGACTACATCTATGAAACAATGAAAGAACATTTCTGCAAGATCCAATAAAACTACTGAATATCACTAAATTAGGCTATGTGAGACTTCAGAGCGTAATTCAAGATTAATCTGTTGTACTGCTTGTGTGTTGTACTGCTTGTGTGTATGGCCTGTGTTCTAAGGGTTTTCAAGCAGAGCAATAATGCCTTTCCTTTGAATGATTCTCTTCAGATACCAAGAATAGCTGATGCACATGTAAGCCTTTAATGCAAAGAATAGACAATAGTGCAAAGGGGGGTAGAAGAAAGAATAAAACCTGCAAAATAAAGGACAAACTAGCAGAAAATAAATTAGTTTAAATCCAGCACACCCGCTCAACCAGATGTTCTTCACTGGATCCATTTCACCTGTTGTCATATCTTGTTGCAGCATCCAAAGAGAAAAGGGGTGTCATCATCAGCAATTAAACAAAAACTGTGTCTAACCTTCAGACTTTTCTTTCCTTTTGCCTTGATACTCATTAAGTTCATTGCGCTTTAACAAAAAAAGCAATAGAAGAAAAAAAGGAAAAAATGTGGAACCAGTTTTTGGATCTTTTTTATTTTTTATATGTGCATTGTATCTGCTGACTTTGTATGAGCTATTGTTGCACAATTCCTCATTGGATCAGCCATTCCAGGTTATATCTAACAAAATCAAAAAGTATGCAAAGAGGTTTGACAGATTCACAATGAAGTACTGTGGTATGTCAGAGCATGTGAAAGGCATATAACTTTGTACTCTAATGCAACATCTTCAACTTTTTAGCCACTTTTGTTAGAGCTATATTCCATGTTTCTTCAAAATGTCTCTAACTTTAAGAATTCCAGATCACTGTTTGAAACTATTGTAATACATGTTAATATATAAGTTTGACACTTATGTGTGATAATAAGACATCTTCATCAAATAAAAGTTATGATAAAATATGTTTTTATGTCATAGAGGAATAAAAGAATATTTTTAAGAAATTTCTTTGTAGCCCAAAACACTGAAAAAGGAGGAAAGGAAAGAAGGAAATAAAAAATACTTCAGAGAACAATTCAGGAAAAAAAGAGTGATTAATATGACAGGAGGACCCTCTTCAGGACACTCCAAAACATTATGCTCAGTGCTGCTCATACCATTTAGTTTTGAAATTATTATACCTAAGTCAACTTCAAACATCTCCTCTCTTAAAAGAAAATGAGTCATTAACAATGCCAACAGATTTCTGCTGTTATATTCAACTAAATTAGGGTGCTAAGAAAATAGCATACATATTTATGAGAAGAGTTTCTACATGGAAGGATGCTATCAGCTCCTAATAAAAAGAAAGAAAACTTAAAAATATTTATGAGTTATTGAATAAATAGTTAAAGATAATGACAATAGGTAGATAAACAACATCAATAACAGCAGAAAAAACCCCTTATGCCAGAGAAAACACCTTTATTTCCTAAGTCATTCATATAAAAGCCATTCTTATCACCTTGTATTTATTACAACCTGTTCCCCTCGCCAGACAGCTGAGACGAATAGAGCAATGCACAAAGATTCACAGACACTGCAAGATAGCAAGGTACAACTGATGTCTTTTAGAATATAGACTGTGGGCTAACACAGTGGTTTTGACTATTTTCCTTTTATATTTTTCCATTTAACATAGTTCAAAGAGTTTCTGAAATACTGCAATGAGACCATAGGCTTCAAGGTGCACAAAGTATTTGTCATTGATGTCTCTCCTCCTGCTGGGATTAGCACCACTCTGTAAAAACGACCTCTTCTAATCCATTTTTATATAAATGTACTTCCTCAAAACATGTACTCCCTCCTTCCGTGTAGTCCTTCAAAACATACACACACTGTACCACAGAAAGTGACTATATGTAGAATATGCATGCAGCAACCCTTTACCTTCATGCAAAATTAGGTAATTGAAGACTTACTCCTCCTTCATCCTTTCCCCTAAAGCTTAACTTTTTTGGCCTAAGATGCTCAGTGCTACTTAGCAGGAATTATATTTTCAACTATTTCTTTTTTTCAGTGTCCTACTGTGGACAAACTCTAGGTGAACCATACCTCTGTCAGAGCACAGTGACAAAAGGTGGATACAATATTGCTATGAAATTATGTGGGAATGGAGGTGAGCATTATTATCAGAGTTGCCTCTGTGATTTGTGACTATATGATTGATTTCATCCATTGTGATCCCTTAATCCTTTCTACAAAAATGAACAGTTTCTCATAAGTTTGCATCTGTGCAACTTTTTCTGAATAAATGTTGACTTTTTTGGATTGTATCCAGATATTTCGGACTGATTCCTCTGTCTGAAGACCATTTTGAATAAGTCCTCTCTTCCTACTATCCTTATGATTCATCCTGCCAATTTAATAAACAGATTTTCCACTACACCATCCTGTCTGATAAAACACTGAACAGAACTGAAGCTGCCTTCAGATTGCTATGATACACTGTCCAGTACCTCCTTCCTTTTTACTTGTGAACAGTCAATAAATGTGAAAATTCCATCAGAATCATGCTCCTCAAACAAGTACAAAATAGTTTCTTCTTATTTAGGAAAATATAATGGAGGATAATATTCTTAGACTTAATATCAAGATTATATGTTACCTAATGTGTCCCTCATCTACAAAGCCTGTTAATTTTTTTCAGAAAGTTCCACTGTTTGATATAATTTATTGATATGTCAGACACTACTCATCTATATGTTTTCTTCTGAGTGGTTTGTATCTTATTTGCTGAGATTTTGCTCTATTATTATTTTCTCTTTGCCCTCCTAAAAAACATAGATAACACTTTTCAACCAAATGAGAATTCTTACATTTTACCAGAACACTTGTATTTGCTTTTTTCAAATAAATTCTAGAAACAGTTTTCTTCTACCCAAGGCTTTGGGATTTGTTTGAGAGAATTTTTGATGGTTTTATTTTTTTCACTTTTTATTTTTGATTTCCACATCATATGGTCTAGATTTAACGTGTACATATTTCTACAGTTCCACACATTCCCATCTATGCAGTTCACTAAATGTCTGCTTTTTTATATTTCAAAGTCTTTAATTTTGCTTCTTTCACCTCCGAAACTTTATGTGTCCATGTCATCTCTTCTGTCTTATGAATAACTGATCCATATTTATTCCATTGATTTACAAACAAAAGTTTTAGTAGAAATAATAATTATACCTTTCTATTAAAAAAAAACCAAAAACAAAACAAAACAAAACAAAACAACAAAAAAAAAAAAAACCACAAAAAAAACGGTTTGGGGATTTTTCTTAGCATGGAGTTCTTGGGGTGATACCCCAAGCTTATAAGTTTTCTTTAGTTCCCTATTCTGCAGAGGAGCACAATAATATCAGTTAATACTGGTGAAAATCACATTAAGTCTTATTTCACCCTTTTTTACAATACCAGGCTATTGAATTATAACTTTTCAGAGAGTTTTAGAAAGTCAGAAAGCACATTCTTAAAAGTATGGGTTACTCAAGGCTACCACTTCTACTGCTGCAAAAAGCAGATGAGAGAAGAAAATGCTGGTACCATCCTTCACTAAAAAAAAGAGGTTACTAAGGATATACACCGTTATTCATTATAGGAATATGCGTGCCAGCATCAGTTAAGGAAGTATTTTTATGTGGAAATCAAACAGCCAGTTCCTTTTTCTGTGTCCCAGTTTCACCCTCACACGCTTGCCCCAAGTTCCGCTTCGGCTCTGCCCTGACTCGGCAGCTGACGCTGGGTGGTTCGAGCGCCGGGTGAGTCCCACCCGCCACCGCTGTGCCCTGGGAGCAGCGCTGTCCCTCACAGGCACACACCTCACAGGTGGGGTCACGGTGCACAGCCCAGACCACGCCACCAACGAGGGTGTCTGCACCCTGTTTGCACAGCCCTGGTACCTGTAGGGAGAACAGCAAAGCCAGTGAAGCTTATCCTCCAGGCATGGACATGTAATCATTGATACCTCAAAACTTTAATGAGACTCATTAGCAATTTACTGCACTGGAAATGCATTGCTTTCAATAAATTATTTAATAAATACTTTATGCAGTGATTTGTTCCGTAGGACATGCAGTGAAATGGAAGGAAAGATGAATTGTGTGCAGAATAATTTTGTTGCTACCTGGGTTCTGGAAATAATGAGAATTACTAGATTCAAGCAGTACAAATCAGCTATAGCTGCAGATAGTCATCTCACAGTTTAATACACACATGCCCTTCCTAAAACATATGTTAATTTGTTTGCACATTGGAGTCCACCTATTCTAAACTCTGAAGCAAACATGTTTTAGATGTAATTTGGTACACTGAACTAGAGAAGTCCTCATTCTCTTTCATAATGTGAGTGACTTAAGTTGGATGTGCTGTAGTACTACTCATGTTCTAAGATGACTCATGGACAACACACACAGAGTCTTTACCCTAAATGAACTTTCAACTGTATCAAAGAGTTAGCAAATTTGACCCTATTACTCAGCTGAATAAATTGGTATTGGATAGATGGAAATATATCTCAGCATTAAAAAATAAAATGAACATAAAATATAGTATAATGAATAAAGAAAAATAACATTAAATATCATGCATTAAAAAGAGTATTGCTTTTTAAGTGCTGCATACAAAAGTCTCACAAGGATGTGTTGACTCTAAAGACTCACAGCTGCAAGCAATATTAAAATATTTTACTTTAAATGGAAGGCATATGCACTCACAGATGTAAAAATTCCACTTCTTTTCAACAACATTATTTCTGCAAGTTTTGGGGGAAGGGGTAGGGGGTGAGTATTTTTTGTTTTACTTTGGTTTGTCTTTATTTTTATTTTCTTTTAAATACTTTGAATCTAAACTCTCCAAAATGTTGTGTTTTTATCTCTGAGTTTTTCTAACGATCACATAGTTGTCTGAGGATTTGGTTCCTTGTTAGCCTTTAGTCCTAAATGGCCCTGCTGAGCACTGTTGCTTTCTAATTATTTTAAGTGTATCAATTAAACCTTCTTCTTAGTGTTTACATCAGAGGCTTCTCTGTAAGAATGGCAGAAACCCTCACAGAAAGCCATCAGATCAGTTCAAAGACTGGTGACAAAGGTCATTAACAAAATGACTGAAAGAGAAGAGTTTCTTTCCACACAGTCTTGAAAAGGAAAAGAAAGTGTAATGAGAACACCACTCTGAATCCTCACTTTCTCAGTGCTTGTTGTAGCCCTTAAAAATGCCTGATTACAAGAAATCTATTCAAAGACCTTTCTTTAACCTGAAATAAAACAACACTTAAAAAGAAAGTGCTTACCTCCATTCTCCCTATCCCTGAAAAAAAAAAAGGAAATATTTAGCCCCACTTCAACCTGACAGATATCAGCTGAAAATACAGTGCAATAGAGAGAATATCTCCTGTATTGTGTGGAAGAAAACTTCCCGACAAAGCTGGCAAGGGAGCCAACTAGGGAAGGTTTCCATGGGTGCTTGGGATTTTAGTGTACAGAGAAGGACTTGTATGTGCTGTGATGGTTGGAGGCTATCTCAGGCATAACAGTTGTGAAATGTATACGAATTTCAGTCATGAGATGTAGAATTTTAGGAAGACTAGAATAACCTCCTTAGAGCATTTCTGTTATGCTTCTATATGCTACATATGCTATTATGTTCTGTCATTTCATTACTCAGTTGGAATGAAGCATGTACAGGTGTGCCATCACAAGAAGAGCTATGATAACTAATTTATTTCATGGAACTTAAACTTTATTGAAAATTTTAACTGAATGTTATAGAATTTGAAATAAAATCTAATATTCAAATTAATTAATTTTATATATATATGTATATATACTCCACAGGGTAGGGATATAATTAGATCTTGATCAAATAACCATACTTTTCACTGCCTCACTTATTTTTTCTTTATTTTTTCATGCAACAATTGCAGATGATCTTCTTTTCTTCCCATGGGAATGCCTTGTATATGCCTGTTTTTCCATTCAGAGCCTTGAATCCTTCTCAGGGCTAATCAGACAGTGTTATAGAATATTATCCACATTATGTCAGAACAAAGACCCATAATGACCAGAATCCCATCTCCCATATTGGTTAAGACTGGACTTTTGCAGGGATGCATAATTAAAGAAAAAGATTCTGGGCACTTCTCTCAATGAAGACTCCTTTTGCAAGGAGGAGGTTTTGGTGTTGTACCCACATTTCTGTATTTATTAGCCCTTAATGGGGCCTACTTCCATCCATTCAGCTAATTGCTTTTTGAACTGATTTATATTTTGGCATCAAAAACATCCTGCAGCAATGAATTACACAATTTAATTATGTATTATATGAAAAACAATTTACACTTCAGCTTGTGCGCTTGCTGGCTTTTGTCTCATGAATGGTGAATAACATGTCTTAAATCACTCTGACCTGCTATTCATGACTTCATATATTTCTATTATATCATCCTTACTCATCCCTTTTCCAAATCTGAATAACCTTGCTTATATAACTTCTTCTTGTATAGGAGTCATTCTCTGTGGTTCATTATGAAAATTACTCTTGCCAGTACCATTTTTAATTCTGGTGATCACAGCTCAGTAGAACAGTGAGTTTTACTCTTCTTTTATAGTGGAACAATATGCAGTAAGCAATATGTGCAACACCAGAGACTTCACCACACTCTGTATTTTTTGTTAACACTGATCTTTTTTTCCTCTTTTGGACATTAGTGATTTTATTAAGGTATCTTTCTTGTAATCTCATGGCAGCTTAATCTCTCTAAGAACCTTGTTGAGACAATTTTGCAACAGATTCTTGTAAATGCATGCATACTGTACTAATTTTAGATGTGTGCTCAAGTGATTTCTTCACACAACAAATGAATGTCAGTGTGACTCTCCTTTACAAAAGCCACATAAACTGTTCTCCACTGAATCATGTTCATCAATGCATTTATGAATGCAACCATTTTATAGCATTTCAAAAGGTTTACTCTACATGAAATGAGATTAAGTTGCCTGTAGTTCCATGAGTTTTAAATATTTTAACTCCTCATTAGCCAAATACCAAAACTAATTAGAAAGGTTACCCGCAAATCACTACTTGTACACAATTAACAATTATCAATCACAATTAACTGTAAGTTCAGCAATGTCTCAGTTTTCTCTCCTAAAACTCCTGGTTGAAAACATTTTGATCTTGGTGATTTATTGCTACATGTCTCTAATCTTTTCTACTGTCGCTACTACCTGAAACTGAAGGATGAGTCCAATCTATCACTGAGATGTACAATTACTTTGGAGCCCAGATGTTAGACCAGGATTTTGACAATTCCTCCTTAGGTTTTGCTCAGTTTCTACTTCTAGTGGATGCTGAAGCTGTGTTTAAAACCCAGCTGTTCTAGAAATGAAGTCTGTTTTCATTTTGGAAAACCTCACTTTTTCTTCAAACACACAAATGTCTGCCAAGTTACTATCCATGTGACTCTTATATGAGTAGACTGAACATCTGTAACAGTACATAGGATTGTTTCTTCAAGCTAAAGATTGCTCTTTTCATTGTTCTACACATGTAAATAAATAAAACATTGCCAATTATAATCTGTTCATGTTTCAGGTTTGTTCTTTCTAAGAAAACTTCAAACATAGAGAATGAATGAAGATGAAGAATTAATTTATGTTATTCTGAAAGTCTTGATGCTTAAACAGCAGTCTTTATTCCCTGTATCTATTATCTTTTTTTCTGGGTGAAAACCCTGTTTTATTTTAGCTGACCTACATTTACCCATCCGTACATATGCTGTTTGCTATCTGTATACCATCTTTCATTTATCATTTTTGTAATTATGCTCTAGAAAGAGGATGTTGTCTAGGTGAAATTTACCTAAAAAACCTGTCAAGATTTACTAGTGAGATTAAAAAGCTAATAAAGTTGTAAAATGTAGATCCTCCATATATTTGGCAATTATGCTGTCAGTCTATGATTAGATTTCTATATAAAGAAACTATAAGAGCAACTCTAAGAATCTTGCACAATAAACAGTACAGACATTAAAGAAAGCAATGAAAACAAGACAAGTGTTTGCAAATTATAAAGTAATGTTATAGCAATTGTTTAAAACCTACAATTATTATTATGGTAATAAAAAAATGTGATGAGCACTTCAGTCCTTTTAATCAAAAAGATACTTTTTAGATTAATCAATTAGAAATTTTATTTTACTGTTTGATGAAGTTACAGTTCATTAATACTTTACATTTTAGTCTGGAAAAACTTTTAGAATAGTAAAAAATTTATATTGTCACAGATGGATTTAATTACTCCATAAACTGACATTTTACCAGTTACTCAAATGCACAACATATAATTTTCTCTAGCAACTAGTCATCTGCCAAAGTTCACCAATATATTTCATTACATCCAAAAATGTATCACAACAGTAATTTAATCCTTTTCTCAACTTCAACTGTTGTGTTCCATGCACTGGTATCCCTTTCATGTTTTGATTCATTGATAGATTATTTAAATTGCAAATGACCTCCTTTCAACCCTAGATCTTCCTTCTTGGACCTACTTAAGTTTCAACTCACATCTTACAAAAAAAAGAAATTTCATCATCTGCCTACGTATTTATAGCAGCAGAATTTTCCTTTGATCTCTCTTTTATGCAGCACTTAATGCCTCTATATTTAATCCAAAACCATCTAAATGTTCATTTTATGTATTTTTCTACCTTACACAGTAATACCTTTTCATGTCCATTCTCCTTCTGTCCCCTTTATTTCTAATCTCATAGGTCACCGTCTCACAGACCTTGATATTACACAAGAATTTTGAAGTTAAACAAGAATTGATTATTTCACTCACTATTATACCTTTGATAAATCACAGCAAAATTTTAAAGATTGAAGTTTTACCTCTTCTTTTGACAAAAAAAGGTCACTTTTTAAATTCTTTCTTTCTAGCTAGATTGTAATTTTAATTAAAAATTGAAAAAAAACCCCACCAACCCACCATTATTTGAAAATATTTCAGGGGGTTAATAAAATCAAAATATAAAGGAAATAAGTTAAAGGAAATAAAATATAACATATTTTATACAAAATAAAAAGGAAATAAATCCTGTCTCTAGGACTAAACTTTCCTAATCCACAAGTCATGGAAGCTCAGAAGTCACAGGATAACAAACAGATATTTATTCTTTGGCACAGGCACATCAAAAAGGCCAGGACTAAAGATGCAGACACTCAGAGTCCATAACCTTTTCTTTCTTCCAGCCTACTTCTTTTACTTCTCTATGCATAATTTTGTGTAGCATTTCTGAGACTACATGCGTTCGTACATAGGAATTCAGCTCTAGATCTGAATTTTGGCATTTCACTCTAGAAAGTTTATCTGTAACTGAAGTGACAACCACCCCAAGAAATGGAGACACTGAGCTCCTGAGATGTACCCAAAGATACTCAGTGCATCAGACAGTAGCATTCATCCAGTCAATGGCATGTACCCAGTTTCTATCAGAAAAACACTGGAGGACAGGTGAAATGGTCCAGTTGATGACTCAGTTGATGTCTGGTTTCTCTAAGAGCCTGCACACTAGCAGATTTGGGAACTGTGACCTGAGGCATGCACATGTACCAGATGTGGCTGCCCCTCTGCTCTTTGGGGTGAGGTTGGCAGCAGCTGCACCCCAGCAGGCACAGGACTGGCTGGGAGATGGGGGATACCAGACTGGGGAGCTCCTGTGGGAGGAACCTGCAGCGGAGCATGGGCAGGAGGGCTGGTTTCAGATTAGGAAGTTTGCAGTTTTTCAGTACAAACCGATCAGGCAGCTGTGGCAGTGTGGCAGCTGGCTGTGATGGTACTGGGTGCTGTGTGCCCTCTGAAAGCCCCCAGGCATACCCATGCTGATGTGGAGGTCTCAGCACAGCACAGTTAGCTCAGAACCATTACAATGAAAGAAGTACCACTAGAGGGCATTGAAAACACCATAAATAACCTGTCTAACACCAACAAAAAGGTTTGAAAAGACCCACATGAGAAAAGCCACTAAGGATGACAAGAAAAGAGCAGAAAACATATCGGTCTTATGCAGTGTATATTCACAGAAATAGAGCTGAATTGAAGGTGCTGAAGGTCCAGAGTTAACAATGCCAGACAGTTTCTCCTGAGAAGATAAGTTAATACTAAATTTTATGTCAGCACTCAGATAATTAGCTAATTTACATATTTCAGCCTGTAGGCCATCTACTTAATGACTAGTGAATGTTCTAAAACGATGACAAAAAATTATGTTGCATACATCACCTAAAGATCAAATGGTGATCTTTAGCTTCATTGAGGGCAATGGAAACAGCAGTAGGTAACAAACGCTTTAGATTTGCCAGAGGAGGCAAAGAAAATTGTTGAGATGTCTGTGCAGGTTGAGCAGGAGGCCAAAACAAAGGGTGCCTGCAATCATCCAAAAAGCAGAGTTCTCAGTTCTCATTTCTATTGTAACAGTCAGGCATTTTTGCTTCATATTATCTCAGCTGTGCAACAGAACTAAAAGACACAAAGGAAAAGGCACCTTGTAAGTAACAAGGTCTGTCAAGTATTGTCACTTATAGAAATACATGTTAAGTTTTCCTGCAGGCTTTTCCCAGCACTGGAGATTTTTTTTCTCTGCATTCTCAGATTTATCTTATTAGGAAAAAAAAAAAAAAAAAAAAAAAAAAAAAAAAAAAAAAAAAAAAAAAAAAAAAGCACTGTCAGTGGTGTAGCCACAACATTCCTTTTTAGAAGCTCAGTATCCCAAATGGTCATATAAACTGAACCTCCTTACCACACTTTACACTGCCTAGAGAAATCATATAAAGATTTATTTACTGCTTACTGTTATTCTTTAGGAGAGCAATGTCCCTCTGGATCATTTTATTTTGTTTCTGGTCTGAAAAAGTCTGCATACAAATATATTATACATGGCAAAGTCAAAGAGGTATCAGCCCTTTAGACCAGTCGGTCAAGCAGGACCAAAAATACTTCACAGAGGAGTGTGGAAATGTGAGAAAATGGAAGACAGCCACAGCTGAGAGAAAACCCCAGTATTTCTTTTGATAGAGGAGGAAAAATTTCTTATGGGATTTGTCAATTTTGATGTATTCTTGTAAAAAAGTGACATCCTCAGCCACAAGCTTTATTGTCATGTGCATATTCCTAACATTTCAGACTACAGAGACTCACAGACTTAGTACTTACTTTAGTATACAGCATGGCTGATCTCACATGCTACCGACCCTTTAGAAGTGTGGGGTTCAAATGGAGCATCCAGCAGAGCACTGTGACAGAGGAGAGCTTTCAGCTGATGAGCAGCCTGTCTGAGAGAGATGCAGATCCCTTTCTTCTCCTTACATTGTCCAGATTTTTGCTATAAGTTTCAGCTCTTGCTTATTGCTATTCAAAATTCAAAATCTTACAGAGGTTCAAATTTTTCATTTGAACTGTGTGGCATTGGCAGAGAGACCACAATCCCTGAACAAAATGATTTCACAGTCACCCAAACAGTTTAATTTGTGAGGTTCCATTAGGAAAATGTAAATTTCTGTACCATGCACCAGTTATATTATCATAAGTTGCTTTTTTATCATCCAGTAGTGCTTAATTTATAAATATTACAATAAAACATTTTAATTAAGAATAACGCATTATAATAATATAGGACATTGTATGTAATATGGTCTTTTCTAGAGCCCCTTACAGTGAAATTATTTTTCACTTTAAGTTGTGATGACAGTAACAATATATTTAAAATTTCTGCAATTCCATTTACCTTAAGAAAAAATACTAATTTTCCTGCAGCATTTACAAAATCATGAAAAGAAGGACCATTAAATACTTTAAGATATTAATAGAAGCATGACTTTAACTGGGTGTTAATGCACAATGTAATGAGTAATGTAATGCACAATGTTATGAGGCTTGTAGACATTTTGTTTAGAATCTATGAGAACAAAATATCTCTCACACAAATTCTTAAGGTTATAGTTTTTTTGAGATTCTCTTTGTGGTTGCTGGCTTTAAGGTAATAAGGGTTTTTTTTAGGGTTGTTGTTCTTTGAGGGTTTTTTCTGGGTTGCTGTTTTTAGAGGTAATAAGGTTTTTAGTCTTTTCTTTGCTCTAAGTGTTACACACTAGAGGTAGAGACGAAAAGTTGAGTCTGCTGGTGCACATTTCTAAGGTTGTTTATTCTTTATTATTTTAGTCTTTTTTTAACTCTGCTAGGCACTTCTCTGGCAGGGTACCTTATTTTAGTTTTTTTTAGCTCTGCAAGGTGTCTCTGCAGAGCAGGACACGCGGTAGACTGGGCGGATCAGAGAGCTCTTCACTTTAAGTACGGTATTTTTGACTTAACTACTGTTTGAGACGTATTTTTTATTTACAAAATTTTACTAATACTTATTACTTATACTAACATGTCAGTTCTACTCTAAGCTAATTTCTAAAACCTAACTCAGCACAAGATGGGGGACAAGAACAAGAACAAGGAAGACAGGGGTCACTCCTTAATTCTTCTATCTTGTCTCTTTAGCTCCATATGCTAAGAATCTTAATTTTTATATTTATATTCTATAATAAACTATTTACTACTTATTTTAAATTTTTAGGATTTGTGATTCTTCTTGCATGTGAGTGTTCACTCCCATGGGCAGGAATTAGAGTCAGTGTCTTCTTGGGATTTGTGTGGGTCTAACTGACCCCCCTGTCTTGATCTCAGACCCCCCTGTCCGGTCTCTAAACTCTCTAGGGTGGCCAGAGGGATGTTCTAGACTCCGACAACAAATATTCCTTATGTGACTTTTTATTAGATCTTCAGACCTCTAATAACTATAATGGTTCTCTTTAAAGTAATTGTTTTTAATAGAAAGGACTCGTCTGACATAATTAATTAGTTGTGTACTAATCCAAACAAGAAGTCACATTTGGAAACTGTTCTTTACCATTGAGTTGACAACTCTGTTTATTTTTTCTGTCTTGGTGTGCTTTTAGATAACCTGTCATTTGTGATCAATTAATGACACTCGGTCTTTCTTGTAATTTCTTTTTCATGAAATGTACCATGTCATAATATTCAGCAAATATTAGACTAGACATGATTAATCTCTAAGAGAGTAGAAAAATAAATCCACAATATTTAGGACACTGTGACCCAAACAAATTCACTGAAACACTACTGAAGACACAAAATACATCAACCTACATTAACAATCCCTGAAGAGCTTAATTAATAATATGTAATTATATAATACTCTTCTGGTAGCCCACCAATCCTCCCAAACAAGCTAAACAACAAAACTGCAAAGCAAATTAAAAAAATACCAAACAATACAATCTTTGGAAATATTTCCATGAAAATGATACCATTGGTTTCAGTTTTTCCTGTACGCATTCACAAAAATGAAGCAAATCTGTTAACCCTGTAATTCTTCTGGAGATGAGACAGAAACAATGGTAACCTTTTTCTAAACAAAATTTCAAGAGCAAGTGTTAACAGCTTTCTCTCTCTCTCTCTCTCTCTCTTTCTCTTGTTTTTTATTTTAACTGAACAATTAGCTAGAACCTGGGGCATCTTTTTTCCGCTATTCATAGATTAGCTGATATTCCCTAAAAGTGAAGGTTTGTAGTATCAGGTACAAAGACGGACACATTATCAAAGTACAAAAAATGTTACATTAGTGTAATTTTATTTTACATATATGTATAAATATATAAAATCCAAAAGAAGATTAATTCCTGTCTTAAATGTAATCAAACATTCACTTGACTACAACTGTGTAACAGTCAACAATTATTAGATATATTGATATTCCACTGGAAGTAGCAAGTCACAGAAAGAACACACCATTTTAACTGAATCTTTGTTTCCTCAAGAGAAACAAAAATATTTGTAGTAACATCAGAAGTTGTAGGTTTTTCACCAACTGAGGATCCAAATATTTAATGATTGCTGAGTCTTAGAAAATAACACTACTTTGCTTTAGAAGTCAGAGAATATATTTTAATTACTGTGGTCAATATTCTACAGAGCTTTTTTTTTGTTTCAATGAGTCTTTCTGAGTAATTTTTTACCTTTTCCAAGATACTAGCAAGAACATCATCATCAAGGAGTGCTTCATGCTCAGAATCTGTAGTTGGATTATTTCAAATAATACTGTTATGCAGACCTACAATTGCAAACAATTTTCAAATAATTAAAAAATATTTCTACATGTATAACTTTCTGCATGCAGTTTGATTTCAAGAATGCCATGTTTATCAAGCCAGGCCAAATTGCATTTCCATTCATCTTGTCAATTGTAAAGTCTTTTCTCTTGTACTGTGCTGCCATTCTTCCTTGATGAAAGATTTCTATCACTGTCAGTGATCCACTTTTCATCCGTTTCTAACATTACTTTAGCACTAATAATACATCAATTTTCTGTTAGATTGGTGATTGTTCTATTTGTTTTGTGATGTATTGTATTAGACCAATAAAGTCTAGATATTGTGCCTCATGCAGATAATATATAACCCCTGAAAAACACAAGATAATTCTCATTAGAAAACAAAACAATGATTGCATAGGATTATTCGAGGTAATTTTCATCTATTCTGGAAATATATAAAAAGTGTATTACTATGCACTCAAGCAGTGGCTGAAGAGACTTCTACACCCAGTAAAAATGTATAAAATTTAAGAGGCTTTTCTTTAAAATAATCTTTCTGTTGATGGAACATTTATCATAAAGGTAGCTCAGATGATTTTGGGAAAATAAGAAATATTTTCCAGTCCAGTTGACCACGTTCTTATCTTCAGGCCATCTCAGAGGGAACTGAGACCTTAGATTAAAGGAAAGTGTTTTTCCATCAGAATTTTAACTTAAAATTCTAATCCATGTCTTCTCCAAACTTCAAGGAACCTGTTTTATTTCTCTTTTCAGTGTTGTCACCAGACTCTGAGACCATGAAAATCCACAGGTACCACAGAAAAATCCATTCATGGTTGGACTTTTCCATACGGAAGCAACCAAGACTTAAAATAAATTTCCAGAGAAATTAAGACCTGTACTTTGTCCCTGCTATAATAGTAAGTGGACCCAAAGCCTGTATGTAATCAGCAGATAGTTCTCACTCAGATAAGAATTAACTCTCCCATATGTTTTCTTCCTTGAGTGTTATCTCCTCACAAAATTTAGATACAGATACAAAAGCAGCATTTTCAGTAATATTTCTCAAAAGCTGGCAAAAATTACATCGTTTTGGTCAATTTTTTGTTATATTTTTTTCTTGAATGTTAATTATTTTTACATACTAGTTACTTTGCTAGCATGCTTACTACATTGCTTAGATGCAAAGGTGTGGCTTTGTCTGAAGGCTGAATTTGTTTCTTTCTGTAGCTGATCAGTAGCTCCAGTATAGCCATTTCTGGATTTACGGATAAAATACTGAAGTTTAATGTGTTTAATTTTTAAAGATAAAAAGGAAGAAGACTGGGCTTTATTATCTTCTTACCAACAGTAATCTGAAAATCAGCTCTGAACAAATCAAATAGTCTGATCTTGTAAGTTTTATGCCTTTCCCTGCTAAATCAGCCTGCTTTCCATGAGCATGGGAGAAAGGTCAAATAGTGCAAATTCTCTGAAACACTCATCCTTTGTGCCTCAGTGCTGGTGAAGCTATAGAAGTAACATGCTTAGATGAAACCTCCTTTACACAAAGTTGTGTTTCCTAACCTTTTTACCTGAGGGATTTTCATACAGTAAGGATGATATGGTCAGGGGCCATAAGCAGGAATCTGTCTATTTTTCTGCCATGAGAAGAGGTGGCACAATCCTTTGTGCCATCATCTCCCATTTTCTCCCTAGATCTGGAAAAATTATTGCAGTAATACATTCAAAATATAGGCACTTGATATCTCTGAATACTGCAAAAAATCAAATAAAATGTGTGTCTGGAAACAAAGCTGGTGCTGACATTGCACTGAAGCCTCATCCTTTGCAAGGTTGCTTGAAAAAACACTTCAGCTGAAGTAACTGATTTTTCAAGACATTTTTGTCTAGAAGCTTGATCCTAAGGAAAAGATTCTCCAAACAGAAGAAGGACCAAAACAGCTAGAATGCTGTTTCCTTCTCTGTTTTGTAAGCTAAAAAAAAAAAAATACTCAAACATTTTAGCCACAGTCCATAGAAAAATAGACCCCTCACAGAATTTCTTCACAGAATAGAAACTGAACCAGATACTGCTAGCTATGAACTAGTGTATTTCACTGTTATTAGGTTGGTAATTTCTACACAAAATAAATTTAACCTTTTTGTGTTTAGTATCATTTCACAATATGTCAGAGTTTAACCCCAGCCATCCACCAAGCCCCAAACAGTCACTCACTCAATTCCCACCCTGTGCACTGGAAGTACAAAGGTGACAAAGCTTGAGGCTTGAGATAAAGACAGTTTAATATGAAAAGCAAAAGTCACACTCAGGTAAACCAAAACATGGAATTCATTCAGCACTTCCCAGGGAGGTACCTGTTCAGCCATCTCCAGGAAATCAGGCTCCATCACCTGCCATTACTTAGGAAGAGAAAAGCTAAGACTCCAAACATCCCTCTCTTCTTTCATCTTTCCCACAGTTTTTATTGCTGACCTTGATGCCCTACAATATGGAATGTCCCTTTGGTCATTTGGGGTCAGCTGTCCTGAGTGACAATCAGGATCCCTTCCCAACTATTTATGCACTCTCAGCCTCCTCTCTGGTGGGGTAGGATGGGGAGCAGATAAGGCCTTGTAAAGGCTTTTGTAAACTCTGCTCAGCAATAACAGAAACATCCCTGGGTCATCAACAGTGTTTGCAGTGCAAATCCAAAATACAGCCCCATATCAGACAATGTGAAGAAAATCAACTCTACCCCAGCCAAAATCAGTGCACAATGACTGCAATACCCTAAGGCTAAATTCAGAACAAATATTTCCACACTATTACTTGTGTGCACTTGCACTTTTTATTTGTGTACACACCCATTTTATTTGATCTTTATGGTACTTAAAGGGAAGCAGAAAATTAATTATCACCACTTGATATGATATAGTTATCACCACTTGATATAGTTTGACACTCATTTTTTAATATTGGAGTTTTTTGAATTCTTTTCTAAAAGTTCCACTTCAAAAATCTGCTGAGTGCTGTAATTACATCAAGACATGAGAAAGGCCCACATAGCAATACATTTCAGTCCAAAACCACACCTCTGGAATACTGATGAGGAGGGAAAATAAGAACAAGAAAACAAATATGCGGATATTACATACTGCTGCAAGTCCCTTTGGTGGGCTATATGATACTACTTCATGAATAAAGATGGAGTAAACTACATTTGTAGCATAATAAGAAAAGGTAATTAGTGCCATCTATTCACCACAGTTAGAATTTGACTAGAACAATTTGATTACTTTTATCACATTTTAAACTTTGAGTAAGATTTTCAGCTCTGTAATCCAGTTAGTGGTAAAGTGTGGAGAATATAAGTCAGCTTCCCAATATGATTGATGAGTATGTGCTGCACAGGAAAGGAGCTGGAAAAAAATACCAGACTCATAATATAGACACTGTCTGCTTGCTTTAAAGCAAATCTCTTCTAAATCAGTTTGAATCCTTCAGCATGACTAAAATATAAGCTTAGTATCTTCTCCAAGCAAACAGGAAATGGAAAATTATTCATGGGAAAGAGAAGCCCTTTTTTTGATTTTAGCTTAATGCTGTGATCTCTCAGATATGCATTTATTATTTATACTTTGCTAACTCCCACATCTTGCTGAGAATTGGGCTTTACTCATGCTGGGTGTTTTACAAACACAGAGGTAATTATAGTGATAGACTATTTCAAATTTGAATATAAATCTATTGGTGAAAGGTTAAGAGATACACCCTGAGACAATGTCAGGCATAGGGATTTAAACACCTCTGTTTCCACTGATGGTGAAGCAGCCTTGGTACAGTGAGGCACATTAATATTAAGAGCCTGCACTAACCAGAACTCCCTACAGAGACACTCCATGAGGTTAGAGGTTCATTTTTTGCCTCTTCTCCTGAGACCTAAAAGCCAACTCCATCCAGATCCACAACATGATCTCTAGCAGTGATGGCAAAAGCAAGCAGACAAACCTCTCAATCTCTTTGGAGGAGGGATGTCATTTAACAACCTGTGCACTGCACACTTGAAATCTACAGAAGTGTTAGGAAACTGCTTGTTCCCATCGATTAATAATGACCCGGGTCACATCAAGAGTGGAATGTTTTGCAGAACGAAGAATTTGTTATCCTGAGCTGTGCTTATTATGCTTTCAAACTCCTCATTTTTTCTTCCTGTAAAATTAAGGTCATTTAATATGACAGTGATGATAATGTGAGAGCTTTCGATTGTCTCTTTCTAAGATTTTTCTATTGATGAAAATGTGGCAGCTTTTCCTAGATTATGAGATAACTGGTTATATTGAATTTCATTGTGAATAATCATGCTGTTTTCTGATATGATTTTTTTTTTTGGTAAGCATTTATGTGGTGTGTATTTTTGCTCTGGTGATGCAGCTTTATGTACGAGACTACAAATTATGTTTCTTTATAAAATATTTAAAAGGCTGTGGGACTCCTCTTTTTTATATCTAATTTCCACCTACAGTGTTTTAGGAACCTCTTTATGACAAGAATTTCCTTATTTTCTGGAAAGGTTGTGGAATATGAAGATTTATATTTTCCTGTAATTTCTCTGGTGTTCTGCAATTTTCTTTCAAAAATATAATTTTTAAAAATGGCTGTATGGTCAAGGAATAGTCCAGGGTTGCAGTCTAGTAAATCAAACTACTGCCTTAACAATATTCCAAACCTGCAGTTTCAGGTTTAAGTGTCTCCAGCTGCAGGGATACTGATTTCAATAACAGATGCTTTGGTTCATCTGTAGCACTGGGTGTTCAATGCACACTTGTCTGCTGCTTTGATATCTTTGGAAC
Source organism: Prinia subflava (assembly GCF_021018805.1). Taxonomy (NCBI): domain Eukaryota; kingdom Metazoa; phylum Chordata; class Aves; order Passeriformes; family Cisticolidae; genus Prinia; species Prinia subflava. The sequence continues at coordinate 57,668,356 of NC_086247.1, forward strand.
ACTCAGTATATACATATCTACTTTGAAGAGATAGTTAAACAAATACTGCATTTATCAGTAATATTATACACTTAAGTATTTTAACGCAATTTTCAAAATATAGAAAAAAACCTACTACTCCACTTAGTAGATGACAGTTATTTCCTTTTTGAAATAGAAATACTGAATTCCTGAAAATTTTAATTGACAGGCCCAAAATTCCAGTGGGAATACAAAATAATTGCAATAAAATGAAAACTCCTTCCTTTTAACCTAACTACTTTAGATTTTATCATTTCATAACATTAAATGATTTTATCACATAGTTTCTCTGCAAGGTATACAGATTAAAAAATAACGTACATGATTTAGATGAAATGTAGGCACCTGAGCTAAACTTTATATCTTCAAAACTCCTGTACTTTTGCCTTTTATCTCTGGAGAGGTCTGATGATGTTCACTGGCTCTAATCTTGATTACTTCTCTCTATTAAAAATAATTGTTTTCAACAGAAGAGGACAAAAAAGACTACGGTCTGATAGCATTTTCTGGAGGGAGCAACAGAGTAACAAGAAGACTTCAGCAAAAAAAGGAACTCTGTCTTTCTGGCTTGAAACTTCTTTCACAATTGAAGATTCCAGGTGTGGATGCTACGTGGGGAATAATAGTGTTTGACTGCCTAAGGAGGGCATCTGAACTCTGAAGAGACGGATTGGAAAATAGTTTTTTTTTTCTCTATATCAGACTATTTATAGATTTAATTTTCCCCAGTCAAGTATACTAGTTTTGTGTAACCCCACAGTGAGTTTTGGAAAAGATTTAACGGGATAGGCAGCCAAAAGTTAGGTGTAAAACTGCAGGACAAAATTCCAGAAGTAGTTCTGTAAGTAAAGACAAGTATCCCAAACTGATTTACTACTGTGGCAGGAAATTTAATCTATTCTAAGCTGATGGTTGTCCTTTAGCCAGACATCAAGATTTAAGTAAATGTTTGACTGAAATACAAACCAGATATATTTTTGCTTTCTGATAAACAGATGTTTGCCACTGAGCACAGGACAGAAACTACTATCAAGTCTCCATGTCACCTCAGAGAGGCCATATCAGCCCAGAGCCTTTCTTTTTTTCATTGATCAGATTTTCCACTTTGCTCAAATATTAATATAGAAAAAAAATGTGCAGCTTTTAATGCTAAATTAATGTTTCAAATTCTCCTGAGCATTAAGGCATTGCTCTGATATTTCAAGGTATAGTTACTGCAAAAGATGAGAAATTGTCAATTAGCATGATGTAAGTCAACATGTGATATGGCAGGGAAAAGATTATAAATGAGTATTAATATTGTGGGGTCTGCAGACTGAATGAACCCCAAACAGGCAGCATTACTCCATTCCTTATCAGACTGCTCCACAGGGCTACAGAGGCAGCAAGCACTATAATGGATCATGGGAGAACATGTTGTGTCCATGCTAACTAGTGCCACTGGAAGCAGTTGGATTAACGGGGTAAGCCATGCCAGATGTGTGTGTGTGCATGTGTGTCTGGGGGTGTGGGTGTGTGTTAGGGAATACACTGTAGGAGTTTGGAGAAGTGAAGTGATGTGCTTTAACCCCAGCCAGCAGCTAAGCCCTGCAAAGCGGCTCGCTCACTCTCCCACCAGCAGGGTCAGGGAGAGAACCAGGAAGGTGAAAGGTAGAAAACCCGTGGGTTGAGATGAAAACAGAGTAACTGGGAAAGAAAAAGCCACACAAGTAAACCAATCAAAACAAGGAAATAATTCACATTTTCCCATGGGCAGGCAGCTGTTCAGCCATCTCCAGCAGAGCACAGCCCCATCACACGTAACAGTTATTTGGGAAGATAAACACCACCACTCCAAACATCCCCCCTTCCGCCTTCCTCTCCCCACTTTATACACGGATCATGATGCCACATGGTCTGGAATATCAGTCAGTTGTTGTCTGCTCCCAACCCACCATGCATTGCCACCTTTCTTGCCAGCCTGGCCACAAGAACAGCAGAAAAGGCTTTGGTTTGTGTAAGCCCTGCTCAGCAACAACCAAAACATCTCTATTTTATCAACAAATGCTCAGCACAAATCTAAAACACAAACACAGCCCCTTACTAGACACTGAGAAGGAAATTAACTCTACCCCAGCTGATACCAGCAGATGATGTTACTTCCCACTGCATCTTCACTGGGATCACTCTGGAAAATCTCTATTCCGTTGGTCTCTCCACATACTTCAAATAGTAATGTCCATACCCAACTGCATAGAGCATATCCACAAAAATGATCTGAGAGGTGGAAACACTTCTTACAGTCAGAGACCTCAAAATGTCAGCCTTTCAATCTTCTCATTCTTTTTTTCTTAGGGGACAGGGATGCAATACATATCAGAGTGTCATATAGTGAGCAAACAGCAGACTGCAGTACCGGGCACATGCCCAGGTTAGCAAGTTCTATGGAGATAATAGGAATATCTTGGGCAGATTCTCTCACTGCTACAGCTGCATGGCACTCTTGTGCATTATGTTGATTCTGCAGATATATGCACCATGAACTGGAATTACAGGATAGAAATACAGTGTATCTGTTGAAGAGAATAGCACTCACTACTGTTTTTTATTATAAAGTTGTTTCACTGGGAGATGTCTCAGTACTCCCTTTGATAAGCAGATGTAAGTAAAATGCATTCTATAAAATCTCCTTGAACAAGTCACAAAAAACTGGTGGACATGAGATTTCCAGAGGTTTTCAAATGTAGACCAGCTTCTTTCTGAAGGATGCAATTAGTCAGACACAAGTTCTTAGAAGTAGCTGCAATGCAACAGTACAATATCAACCTGAGATAAGTAAAGCACTTCACTTAAAATTGATGTCTCTCTGAAATTATCTTGAGAACCATGACAACCCCTGGCTTTATTACAATCTTGCTAGGTAGAAAAATAGCCCTTGCATCTCGTTCTGCTCAACATACCTAGGCAAAGAGCATTTATTGTTGTCACTGTTGCCTGTATATTAGCCACATTAACACTATTTCATGAAAAAGGCATTTCTCCCACCTTGTTTGTTCTATACATAGGAACAAGAAAAATGCTTTGGAAGTCAGATTGGAGAGGAAGATGTTATAGTAGCTCTTGAGAAACAGAACTGTCATATATCAGGTAAGATATTTCTGAAATAGAGAAGTTATAATGAGAAACATGGGAATGCAGGAAAGCAGGAAAAGAAATGCACAAGTGAGGATAAAGTTGTCTACCAAGAATACAGAGAAAGAGGAAAGCCACTAACAGTTTTTGGGAAGCAGTGAGACAACTTTAGGGATATACTGAAAGATGGGAAAGGCACCAGCTTAGAAAAATCCAGAACTAAGCAGAAGAAAAGGCATATTCAAGTTAAGAAGTATAGTTAAGAATTATTAAAATTCTCTCTACTTTTATTAGAGATTTCTGTCTGTATTTAATATTGTGTAAAGTCTCATATAGAAGTGTATATAAGGTATATAGAGAGGCCCAGAAAAGCTGACTTTTGTTGAACCCAGTCCATACTATTATTTGAAAAATTCTCATTAGGCTTTGACCTTCATGAGCAGCACCTGCACTAAGCCCGTCTCCACCTTGTCAAGGTTGTCACATTTTCATATTAGAGTATTTGATCAGAAAAGGTTGGTATTATAGTTCCAAATCCTATATAGTTTTCTATCGTCACTAATATATTTTCTTTGTTAAGAAAAACGTTTTCTGATAAACATCCAGATATAAATGCTTCTCTCAAAAAATTCTTTTTATTAATCTTTGTCCATTGTTTCAAATTACCATGTCCATGACATCAGTGTATACAACATGTGCATTATGTATCAAAGGGTGCAAACTTTAATTAGCATTCTTTCGCCAGCCCCACTGGGTTTAATATTTTTTGATTATTAATAAAATTAGAGAAATGCTGCAGCTCATCCTGTATTTCTAGGAAGCTGCAGCTGAAACAAACAATATCACGGCAGATCAAAAGACTTGAAATTTACCTTCAGGATTTACACAGAGTACTCATTTTGTTTAGATTGAGGTCATATGTGTGATTGCATATTCACTTGCACAATAGAACAATCCTGGCATGCCACACAGTCTTTTTTGTTCTTTCACAAACTCACAGAACAGCTGAGGTAAGAAGGGACCTCTGAAGGTCTTCTGGTCCTAAATCCCTGCCCAAGGGAAGAGTTCATACAACCTTTTTTGTAAAAGCATGAAGTAGAAAGATTTCTGCAAGATCCATTTGACAGAAATAATGTATTGTTTGCAGAGAAATAGCATAATTGAAACCCAGATAGCATTTATACTTGGGACACAGGCATCCCTTAACCTATAGGCCAGCAGCCAGTGTGAAACACAGGTAAAAAGAGCAGTGGCACAGATTTTGGGGCAGATGTTGTATTTGATGCAAAGAGTAATGGATAAATGAATCAATTATAACAAGATGCAACTTTAAAAAGATAAACAAATATTTATGTCATGCTACTGAGATCCTCAACCAGCATTTTACAAAGATATTCGTATCACAACCTCATTTCTGACAAAACAACAAGGTATGTAAAAATTGTTACTGAGGTGGGAGTTTCTCCCACTGCTTTTCTCGACCAAAAGCCTAAGAATTCATCTCTGTAAGTGTTCCAGACACAAATCTTCACCATACAGGCAGAAATGAGATTACCTTAGTCCTGACTGAATATTTTAATCAACCTGAGTTGATTAAAGCTGAAAGACCAGATAGCAACTTCTTACACTCTGTTCCTACTAACATCAAGCATTCAGTGCCTTAGTTGAAACACTTTGTATCATTATACACACAGTATCCTAAGAGAGTGCCACTAAGGATTCAGGTGTTACTTATGTGCATAGGTATGGATGATGCAGCTGTCTCAGACAATGATGTGTGTCACCTTACTGACCCATTTCTAAGGGAGGCCTCGGGCATACCGCGAGGAAAGTGCAAAAGCCCACGAGAAGAAGATGATGATATTTTTCCTTCAGTGAGCAATGACTTGTAAGTGTCACGTTTTCTGTCCCAGAGGTGCTGGAATTGTCCTCATCACCCCTTGCTGAAAGTCAAGCACATAAGCCTCCTTTGTATTTAGCAAAATAAATTGCAAAGTGTTTAAAGCGTTCCACATATTGTATCACAGGATAAAAATGAAGTTGGCTTTGCTCTTGTTGTAAATTTGGACATGGGAATAAAATTAAATTGGTTTCTACTATATCTAAGTAGAGACAATACCACTACAGAAATTAAAATGGTTGGGTTTTTTTTATTTCATAATGGTTGTTTCTATGTAACATTAAAAAATAATTATGTTTCCTAGCTATTCCAATGTACTCAAACCTTTCTTTTCTTCAAAAACTTAAACCAAATCCTAACACTTTTTCTGGAATGCATGTGATTAATATGACTAGTCATAGACATATCCAGTTATACAGAAGGAGTTATATGGGGAGACAAGTCAAGACTGCTCTAAAAATCAAATATGGCATTTCCAAAGCAGTCTGTAAACATGAGAAGTATTAGTGCCTAAGTGGCCCAAACGCTTTAAATAAAAAAGGCCTTCACTTTTACTCAGTTCCTCAAATTCATTTTTTACATATATATTTGTGCAATCATGGAATAGGAAGCATAAATGATACAAGAGTTAATGTATGAATAAAAAATAGTTGAGGTCTTCTGCCCTCGTAAAAATCCAAACACAACAACAACAAAAATCCTACAGTGCACTCAGCCAAATTCATAGATGAAACTAGAATTTCATCTTTTTTTCCCTCTGACCTTAATGTTTAAACTATTATTCAGCATAGATAAATCAGCCCAGCAGGACTATTTAAAACCAGGTCTTTCTTGGCAGCTATTTCTTCTCATCCCATCTCATTAACATTAAAATTTTATGTCTGGGAACAGAAATTATATAAATATAACCAATGGTTTTCAAAGATAATGATTATGGTACACATCTTTGGTACATATGCTTAGCTTCAGAAATCAAAAACAAACTTGCAAGTTTTGTAGGCTTCCTAAATATATTCTGTTACTCTACTGAGGGAATGCTTAACCTTATTTTCTTTTATACTCACAGAAGCCATTTGACCATGCAAGTGCAAAAAAAACCTGCATGTGCTCTGGTCTGGATGTCTTGCATGACTGTGAAAGCTGTAAACATGTAAAACAAGATGAATAATCCTGATAATTAATGCTTAAATTTCATGGCAAAAATTCTCAGTAGTATATCTGAAATACTTCCAATTGAATCTCTCGTGGTGAAGATTCTTTCTAGGGAAAGTAATACCTCTGGCCTCTCAGAGGTTTCATGGGGCGACCAGCTGTTGGGGAGGTCACTTCCCTTGTTTTATTTTGTGTTTATAACAAACACTGAATTTACTAATCTCAAGCAATCCAGCTCTTTCAACTTTAGAATTTTTGCTTTGATTTTCTTTGTGCTGAGGGGGTTTTTTGTTTGTTTGTTCATTTGTTTGTTTGGTGTTGCCACAGTAGATTAATACTAGTGGCATGTCTCTAATCTGTATAGAGAATAAATTTAAAATCAGCTCCAGGCATATTAATGTTTCCTAACTGAGGTTTTAAAAATTCTCACCATTTCACTTTGCCCAGATCTCTATAAAGACTGTGTCACGTTACTGTGTCACCTCACTATTTCTGGTAACACATGCCATATTAAATATGCAAATAAATGAATAAATAGGCAAGAACATGTATACTCCAAAAGCCCCGGCAACTTAAGGCCATCACCGTATGGTACTCACTATCTCAACTGATCAGTTCCTCACAAAAGTATTTCCCTATTTTCCCATTTGTTCATTCAGAAGGATTCAATTAAGCAAATACTGGACTCAAGTACTTCCTTGGCTATTTAAAATGAAGGAATTAAAATATTATCACAAAAACCACATGCTACATTCTAAAATCACATTTTTAGATTAATGCTGTTAATGAATGCTAAGAAAACCAAACCCTGTATACCACTCCTTTCATTTACTTTTTACTTGAAAGTGGCCTGAAAATTTCCTTGAAGTAACTGATACAAAACTAGTTTTTCTTAATTTCACACCAAAGAGAACAGTACACTTACATTGGTTTTATCCAACACATAGAATTTTCAATTACTTTTATTTTTCAGTTATGAGCAGTGAATGTCATATGTGTGTGGAAAATATAGTTGTCTGTTTGATTCACAAGGACAATTTTTTCTGCCTTTACTTCTCTGCTTTTCAAAAAATGAGTTCCTATTTGCCTGTCTCTGTCTGTAAGACAGAGAACATCAATAATATTATTTTATAAAATAAATACATAGAAATATATTTCTAATGTGATAATTTAATAAGCTAAATATGTTGGAATCGTGAGTTAAAATCACAAAAATGTGACCAAAACTTTCTCAACTCTCTCCCCACCTCACAGCATGTACCAGCTACCACCAGTAAAGACTGGAGTTTTGTAATACAAATCCTTAATTACACAAAAGAATCAAATAAAAGTAAGTTATCAGGGGAAAACTCCAGTGCAATCCAAGACATAATCTAATTACAAAGGAAAGTAAATTATTAAAAGTGAAATATTTTGATAATAAAGAATAATTAAGGAACAAGCAGATAAATAGCTCTCATCTCTGAGGAAATGAATTTATTGATGAAAACAAGAGAATGAGCTTGTCTCTATGTTCATGTTAAAAAAGAAAAAGGCTGAAAATAGGTAACTAGATATATAAATTCCCAGATACAGAAATAGAATAATTTCAATTTTTTGGCATTTCATTTTGATTCTTATTTCTCTTCTTTCCTTCAAGTAAAAAAAGGGTATGGAATTTGCATGCAAATATATTTGCTCATCTCTCTCCAACACAGTCTAACAAAGGATTTCTGCACAATTTTTTCTGCACTGAGAGGAGAAACAGATGGTCATTTGAAGTCAGAGAGACGAGTTGATATTCGCACCTGTTTGTAAAAGTTCAACCCTCCTAATATAGTATACAGATTAAATTCCAAACAAAAAGTTACTCCTAGAACAGGGCCCAACCCAGAACAAACCCAGGTTTCTTGTTTCTCCTGAGGCTGAACTCTCATCCTACACTAGGTTTCTTACAAGCAAATTCCTCCCTTAATTTAAGTGAAATCAGATTGACCTTAAGTGACATTAGTAGAGCTATCACTACAAATAATACATTTACCTTATATCACTGCTCAAATTCACAAGTCAAATACTTGTTTGTACCTTTGGAATGCACTTCTTAGACTGTATATTAATTTTTCTTTAACCAGTAAGGTTCTCTAACAGAAACTTCCCATTAATTATTTGTTTTGACAATATAAAGCTGATGGTTTCCTTTCAGGTCTACTTCGTGGCAAAGGCCCCCCACTCCTTGTTGGTTTGAAGTAGTAGCTCCAAACTTTTGAGAGTCCTCCATCTGACGCCATTTAAGCATGGGATTTAGTCTTTCACCATCAATTATTTGTTATTTAGGTCAAACTCTGGAGTGCAGAGACTCCTGGGGTCCAGGAGAAGCGCGTAGGAGCCGTCAGTGCGCCGTTCACCAGCGCACCTGAGAGGCTTCCCCGCGCACACGGTGTGTGACCAGCGCAAGGGCACCAGCAGCATCTCCTGTTGCTGCTGTCACATGGCTATGGATAGAACAAGGACAGCTGCACAGCTTCTAGGTCCATAAAACAAGAAAAGAAACAAAAATACCCCCCAGGCTATCACATCTTTTAACAACATACAGTAACCATAACTTATATTTTACAGTTTTAATAAACTAAATGATGCTTCTTTATTAGATTTTCTCCAAAATAATAATTTGCTTTAGCTTGGATTTTGAAGGCCTTGGTAGACACATTTTTCAATACAAGATTCAGGAAAAGACAAAAAAGATTAAGAAAGTTGTGGTTATTTTTGCATTTTTTGATATTCTGTGTTAAAAACCCCATGCTTTAGTATAACACCTATTCTGTCTAATCCCCTGTTCTCATCACTGATTTGTTGTAAGATTCTGGGAAGAGTTTTATACATTCTACTGTGTTGTAATGTATCCATATATTGACAGTAATGATTTTTTAATACAGAGTTTGCTGTGTACATCCCATTCTGATGGGTGTTGTGGCCAGCAATAGGTTTACAGTTAGGAAGTAACATCTCCTTTTCTGTGGCGGCTACAAATGTGCTGGAAATCACTTGACATCTTGTAATCCCACAAATAAAACACAGCTTTCTATTGCGCAGAATACAAAAGCTACTGGAATCAAAATCTTTTAGTCTCCTAGTTAATTCTTTCCTTCTTTGGTACTGCATAATGTTTTGCTAATCTAACGTCCACTGCCATGAGGATGCTCTTTACTAGATTTTTATACCATAAAAACATAAACTCAATGGCATCTCTGTAGCATAATGCATATTTTATATTTCAAGCTGTTTGAGAAATTAATATTTAAGACCATTGGATTAAATGTTCTATGTGAAAACTGAATGGTTAAAAGATTGCTGATTTTGAACATCTGTCAAATGAATAGTTGTGAGTAGAGTTAAAAAAAATACGGTTATTTGGTTTGCAAAACTTTGATCTGAAAACTACATTAGAGGTTAATCACATTCAAAATGAATGCACCAGCAGGCCTGCCTCAAAGTCTGAAAGAGGGGGAAGAGGATTGCAGTTTTAAAACAAAAGTGTGATTGCTTTGAATTTTCTGAATAATTACTTAAGGAAGGGGCATTTAAAGAAGTAGAGTGAAGTAAAAAGGAAGAAAAAGCAGTTCAACCAGAAAAAAAAAAAAAAGCTAGCATCATTAGGAAAAAAAATCTCACATGAATTAATGAAGAATCACTGAAGCCAGATTTGACTCCGAAAACATGAACATTTCAGCTTCTGGTCAAAGCATTACAGTGTTTCCAAAGAAAAATCTACTTTGATGTTCTTCTATCTAACTATACTGTCAAAGATTCAACTACTTCAAGATTCTCAATTTCTTTTTTGTTATAAATAGCAACCAATAAACCAAACAATTGTCTAACTACCCAATACCTGAGCATCTGGTCTCTTGCTGTTTAAAAACTAAACAGCAGAGGAGAATATCCCAATCTTGAAAATTTCCTTTTTTCTGAACAGAAAATAGTTTCTAGCTTTTTCTTCTCCCCCTTCCACCTCCCTCTCCTTCTCCCCTACCTGTCTCTCCTTCCCCCCTTCTGTAGACCTGTATTTGTTATAAACCCTTCTCTTATATATTCTCTTCCCCAGTTTGACGAGAGTCCTGTATTATGGCCCTGCTAATGCCCTGAGTCACGTTTTAATTCCCCAGATGGAGACCCTACCCAAATTTTCTAAGACACAAAGTCTTAGAAAACTAGACCATTATATCCCTGATAAGTGCAATTGTCCAAATTAGTGCTAGCGTTAAATGGAAAATTCATAATGCTGCACTTACTGCCAGAAAATTTCCAGAAATTTCCTAGAAGGTCATTTACATGTACAGAATGTGTCCGTATTTGACTCAAACTGGGGGCTCAGAATGGAATATTTTTCAGAAACTTTACCTTTGTGTGAGAAATGCTGTTATCCACACTGCTGTAACACAATAAAAGTAGATATGTATCTTCTTCTACCTTTCCAAAATGTATAATGGCCCTGTCTCCATACTCCGTGTGTTTCTCCACTTGAATGGCAGAACTTCAATATTTAAAGACTCCCAACCTGCAGAAAATACATTAGACTGGTCCAGCAGAGAGAAACGTGAACTGAGGCTAGTAGTGGACTCCATTTAGAATTTCACAAAAAAAGACTCTGCTTGTCTGCTACCCTGAAATACTTTGATTCAGAGATTTAATGTAGAGCAGTAAAGGTGCCAAAAATCCCTATAAATGTTTATGTCAATAAAAAAAAGAGTCATAATTATCTCACAATCTAGACATTTGGAAAATTGACATTTCTGAAATTGAAACATTGAATTTACCTAATTATATCCTGAATACATAGCTTCAGAGTTTCAAAGTACTGCTGTACTCCATTCTGCTATTTCAGAATTCACCACGCTGAAAATGTGACAATAAAGCAAGTGAAGGCTGGATAAATCTAATTCACTTAATATGAAATCTGTGTTAAAAAAGGAGAGGAGCAATCCGTTATTTTCTTAGTAACTTTACCATATGCTTTCAGTATCTGCATATATATATATGTATACACACACTCATATATATACACACATATATATATATATATATACACATATATATTCAAGAAAGAATCAAGAGTTAACCTGATTGTATGAATATTTTTAAATGTTGCTTCCTAAAATAAGGGACCAACTGTTTGTATACAAAGCAACAAACAAACAAAACCCCACCTTACACCATTTTCCTACTTGAAGCCAGGTTCAAGAGCTAAATTGACAGGAAAGCAGGGTAATGTGAGGGCTGTGGTGGGCTGCAAAACATGCCTGATGCAGATTTTTACTCTGAAGCAGCTGTTTTCAGACACATGTAGTATATGAGAATTACACACATTTGATCTCCAGTATCCCAATACAAAAAGGTAATTTTGGATTATTAAAAAAAAAGAAAAATAAAGGTTTTCCCATTACTGAAATTCTTACTTGCCCTTTAGAAAAAAATTCACATTATATTTTTAATGTGGCACCTCCTTCAGAAAATTTCAGGCTACAAAAAGTAGATTATACTAGTGAGGTATTTAATTACACTTAGGAATCTGTCTAAACCAGAAGAATAGTAGCTGGTATAAACCAGATTAAATCCATCTGTTTGAAAATTTTCTTCTTAAACCTGTCATTTACAAGTAGTCAAAATAACCTTGCCAAATTAAACTGGCTGCCAAGTATCATTACAGACGTAATCTTACTAAATTAATTTCTTCTTGTTGATCCTTTTGTGTACTGTTTTCAAAAAAACTTGTGATTTAAAAACAAACAAACAGACAGACAAACAGACAAACAGACAAACAAAACCCCCAGCCTTTTATGTCTGTCTTAAAATAAGGGAGCTATGATTTTCAAGAGTTACAGAAGCACTTGCCATAGTGTAATTCTTGAAAAAGGAAAATGGCAGAGGCCATATCACGTCTTTCACTAAAAAATTCAGGATTATATTGTAAAGAATTCTTTTCAATTATGACTTTATAAAACAGAGGTTGCCATGAGAGATATTCATTTAGTGATAAAGATCCAAGCCACATATGAGACCTCTAAACATAAAACCTCTACTATGTGATAAGCAATCTAAATGAATGTCACCTATTGTCATCCTAAGGGCTGTATTGGGATCTGAAAGACAATTAAGTGACAATCATTTTAAATATGTAGTTGTCTACTCTTTAATGTCTTTTTAAACTAACGTTTTTCAAAGTTATTCATCTTTAGATGAAAGCTCCAACAAACACTTGATTTGAACCATTATAACCATGGGAATTTAGTCAGAGAGAAACCATCAAGCATAGAAGCCTAAATAGCAATGAAGCTTACTTAGATACCTGTGGTATTGTCTGTTTCTGGTGCTTTTATTTAGTGGAAATAGGGATCACATGTTAAATCAATTGAGAGAAAAAATCATGACACTGGCAATAGATGTATTTAGTAGACATAAAAGTGCAAATCTGGGGACTTCTGGCTGAAGTAACTTAAAGGCTTCTCTGCACTGTCTTTGCAGAGATAAAACATAAAACCAAAATACTGTGAAATGACCTCTTCCAGTCCAACATTTGCAAATGTCTTGGGGGCAACAGGGAAATTACAGGAAATGGAAAACAACAACTAAGCTGGGATACTTTGTGTACATTGTGGCCATGAATCTCAGGAAGTAACACTCAAAGCTATACTAAGTGGGCTCTGGAAACTGTTCACCATGTCTAAACTATGATTTGCCAACAATATTCCCCCTTAGCCTATGATTTAGCCAACAAGTGGTAAAACTAACACTATGAACTCTTGCAATGAAATAGAAATTTTCCCTGTGGAAGTGAAAGAAAAGAACCATACAGAGTACATTAAAATACTCTTATGGGCCATCTCTCTTTAGTACTCCAAATAAAAATTTTCAGCCAGTGGAAGATTTTTATCATCGGTAAAATCATAGTGACACTTAGGAAATTATTTCTACATCATCTGGAAAGCTAATCACATTGTTCTGTCTTTTACTTTGGTCACTATTTCTAATCTTCCTGTTTTCAAGGATCATTATCTTGTATTAAGCCTCACATGTTGAGGACCAGTTGTGGCAACATTAGTTTTAGACTAATTCCTAATCCATGCTTATCACTTGTAAAACGACTACATGTATACAAAAGTAAGGGCCTGTAAGAGAGGAAAGATTTCTGGGGATATCAGGAGCAGGAGAAGTTTATCTTCTCATCTTCTCAGTTTATCTTCTATCACATATAGGCTGAGCCTATGTGTGGTTTCAGGGCTTTTTCCCAGCTTTGCATAATGTCAAACTGACCCATTTCTAATAATGTCTGCCTCTGTGTGTGGAGAGCTGAGAACTGTGCTCTCATGAATCCATTCCCACTCACACACTCTCACCATTGAATATTTTATTTTAAAGCAGGCTAAGAGAGGCAAGGAAATTATGTTCTCAGCTCCAGTTCCACTGAGTGGTTGTGCTAAGAGCAGAAAACTTTGGCTTATATCATTATATATATATAGTTGTGTGCATATATATATATATATGTGTGTGCATATATATATGTGTGAGTGTGTGTCTGTGTCCACATATATAAATATATATATTTAGCTGCAGATCTTGCACTGAAAAATTATGATAATTTTTAAGCACATTCTGTCTGCAGCTGATTAGAGAAATCTGAAAATTATGTTATGATGTGCAGTACTATCACAATCATTTTGTCTAATTTTTTGTTGCTCCAGAACATCAGAAGAAAAAAAAAATACAAATGAATTGGGCAAATATTATTATTACTTTTACAATGCATTTCAACAGGATGTACTTTCAATTACATTGAATTATTTTGTCTATTGCAGAATAGCTAGAGATGGTTTACATTGTTTAGAAAAAACCCTACAAACATGAAAATATCCCTTAGATGTGTCACCATGCTGAATATTTTTTCCATGTTTTCACTTGGAAAATGATTTAATTTAAATTAATTTTTGTGTTTTAGGTTTATTTCAGTGGTAAGGTTTGCTTTTCTTCCCACCGTTGACATGTCTGATCTCAAAAACATTATAAACCTGCCATGTATTACCAATCAAGATGGTAAATATTTTCCATATTTATCCACATAATTACCTAATACCACTACACTAGTAAATCATTGTACAAGTAAATAATATATTAAAAAACAAAAACAAAACAGCAAAAAAGGAATTTAAAAAAAAACAGATGTTGAGGTGATTTTAGTGCAACTGAGATATCCTATGCTAAAACTAAAATTAACCTTGGAACTGGTTAAAAAGATAATATTATTAAAATTTTAAAAAAAGAATTTTAAATTTTCTTCTATTTTGAAAAAAACTACCAGGTATCTATGATTATATTTTGGGAAAAAAATAATACATTTGGGGTGGGGGGTGGGGGAGATGTTTCCTGGTGGTGGTTTGGGTTTTTTTTTACTATTGTGGGATATTTTCCCAGGTATGAAATTGGGAAAAATAAAAATGAAAGAACAATTAGGGAATTCATAGAGCTAGATTACGACTGAGTATGCAAGGGAAGATGGTGGGATTTAGGGTGGGGTTTTTTGGTTATTTGTTGTTTTTTGTTTGGTGGTGGTGAGTTTAAACTTTTACCTCTTATAGTAAATGTAGATTGTTACTGGGAAAATTAGATTTTAGCAGCTGTTGGCAAGCATATCTTTGCTCAAAACAAGACAAAAAATATCTTATTGTACATTTCTAATGCTATGTACAAACTAAAAAGTCTCTGAAAATTATCACCAGGAGGAAGAAAATAAAAATCATGTTATAATTTGCTTAAAATGTTTCCAGTCAAGAAGGTCTTACCAGTGATATTTCAAGGGGTCTGTTCTCAATTATTTACTATATTTAAACTACGACATAAAGAACAAATCCTCTTTGTAAGTTTTTTGCTCCCAATATTAGTTCACAGTATCAAGATTTGCAAGACCGAGCCTTGCACATAAAACAAATAGTTAAAAATAAAAACTCAGAGCTCAGAGAAGTGTATTTATTTAACTGCTTCATTCTTTATTGTGTTTATTTCAATGACTTGCATGAATTATTCAGTATGTTTTAGGGTAGCCTAGAGAAAATGTTTTCTTTTAAGAGGCTTACTTCTCAGACATTCTTTTAAGTGAGTTAGATGGCAACAAAGTTTTAGAAACTATATCTATAAATATGGAATGATTTTTTTTAAAACTAACTTGTTCAAAAGTAAGCAATACTGTATTAATATGAAAAGACAATCAGAACTCTTGACCTAGACTCCTTCTTTTTTAATTGTATCAGCAGAATTCACTTCAGTCAAAGATTATTTTCATGTCTAAAACCAATATCTGCTGAAAGACTAAGGAAACACTGCTGGTGAGTACAATACAGCACAATTGCTTCAATTTATGCCAAGCATTGTATTGGCCAACAAAATTCCATAGCAGTAAGCAACCCATGTAAAAATACATTGAAATTCGCCTTGGCATAGAGTTGATATTTGTATCCCTTTTGTCCAGGAAAAGAAAAAGATAACTCAAGACCTTTAAGTGTTGCCCCACAACACTAGCAGTTAAAACTGCAATTGAGTATACAAACAAGTCAGAACATTTTAACATACTTCTTAAAAATTTTGAACTTTTTCTCTCATAATTCATAATCATGGCACTTTTTTTTTTTTCCCTAACAAATATACACTTTTACACTTACAACATTTGTCTTACTAATTTTATATATCTGAAGTCCTATCAATTAAAACATCAGGTGAGAATTCAAAACAATTACCTCTACAGATAAAAGCAATCATATATTTTCATTTTAGAGCTTGTCTCTTTAAAAGCAATTTTAGTATTGATGTGAGAAAAACTTAACCTCAGAAAAGTCTTTTTCATGCAAGAAACTAGTGAAGTATCAGGGTTTAACTAATTCCATTATGATCTTGGCTTTTTAAAACCCATGAACTCTTGATTCAGGTTTGGATTATAAAGCTCTTTTTGTTTACCTCTTATTTTATTTGAGAAAACTCATAGTTTATAATCTCTCTGACACATTGCCAAACAGGTTTGACAAAGCAATTAACATTCTCCTTCAAATATGTAATTGTACTGTGGAAAACACAGAGCCATCATGATGGCTTCAATGTCCCCTTGCCTTTAGTTATTTATTTATTAAGAAAAGTATGGGCTGAACAGGCATTACTACCTAGCAGAGCTGCTTTCTACAAGATGTACGTGCAAGTTCATTTCCTCATGTCAAAGGACAAGAAAAATCATACTTGGTGTGAACCGAATGTACAGTCATTCACTGCTGGCTCAGATCCAGGGCATGGAGACCTTCAACTCCACCTTTGGCTAAACTCAGATCCTGGTCTTTGTGACACACTGGACAACAAAGGGAAACTTCTGCAAAAACAAATTTAAACCCTTCGGCAAAATCTTGAACTTATGACCTCATTCTTATGAGTGCATCTGTCTGTACATGAAATTGATCTATTTTTATGACACTTTTTTGTGTAGCTGATTTATTCAGATTTTTTTCTCTTGTTTGCTTACAACTGATGCTTATCACAGTTCTTCACTTTTGATAGTGTCTCATAAATCCTACCAAAGTAGCCTGTTTCTAGATATTGTGGCATGCCTAGTCTCATTGCAATCAAAATATTAAATATTCTGCATGAATATGTAAAACTGCAACATATCAAAGTACAAACTAACGTAATTATCCCTAATTCAAATTAATTCAAATTAAATTCAAATTAATTCTTTTACAGAGACCTCTGTATGAACGCAAAAGTCTTCATAAACCTTATGTAAATAGCAGAATATTAACTCATAAGGACTAACTTTTAGATAGCTGAACATAGGAATTTGTATCTTATGGGTTAGCAATATTTATTTGGTAATCATCACAAGTATTAACATAATAATTTTTATGCTATTTACTTTTATCTAAGCCTATATTCAATAGATGTCTCTGCCTTAGAAGTACTATCATCTGAGTTTTTATTTCATACAACCCCCAGAGAAAAAATGTAACTGCATTGCAATTTCATCAATAAAATGCTCTCCTCTGCTCCAAGATTTTTAGAGACAAATGCAATAGGCTTCACTCCAGAATAATCAGCTAATTTTTTCTATTGTCACTATAGTGCATGAAGTCTTTACACATTAAGGTCACAGTTCTTAAATAAGATTTGCAAGTTGCAAATGTCTAGTTATGAATTCATGAGCTGAAAATGTGCAGTCATAAAATTTACCAGTCCCACAGCTCAACATTTACAATGCATGAATCGGAGGAGATTTATGAAGCGGTATGGTAGTCTTGAACAGGTGATGTCAGTGGCCAACCTCATGGAAGGTTGGACATTTTTTTAATATACTTCAAGAAGGTGTATAATTCAATGAAGAAGGATATAAGAGTGTTTTCAAGTAATTTAGGAGGCAAACAGAGGCTCAGGTGTACTTTTCTTATTATCATGACAAAAACATGACCAAACACTTTGAAGCAGAGTTTTATTTTCTCTAACACACAGCCTCAAGAAATCCTGTTCCTGGTGAGATCATTGACTTTAACAACCACTGGTTCTAATGGTTCATACAGCTTGCCAGATGACTAAGAGTGAAATGGACTTTGTCTCTTTCACCATAACACTCCCTCAAGCCAGCCAGTCTGTCAGATACACCACACCTAAGATTGTCACAAGAGCACTTTCAATCTTGCCTTCTTCCCAGCGTTACTAAGGTCACCAAATCCCCATTGTCAAACACTTAATTCATTCTTATTAATAGTGACTCCCTGAAATCACAATAATGTTACATGTAATGCCTCAAGAGGAGAGTTTTCAACACCAGACAGGACAGTGTTCTTCAGAAAACTGAACTGCTCTTGGACATTGATTTTGGAAAAGCCAAGAAGAGCAATATGTGGCAATAAAGCTTGTTTTAGTTTTGTCTTTTTTTCAAAATAGCTGGCCATATAATTGTAGAACTAGTTTAACACCCTGGGACCACACCACGGTCTCTAATTTTTTGTCTGCATTGTCCTATTTTTATTTTAGAAGCACCTTCAAGGTGTTTTAACACTAACACATAGAAAGTTAAAACAGTCTATATACTTTGATAACCACCATTTAAATACTATAAAGCATTTGAATTTCTTAATGCATGCTCATAACTGTAATACAAACAAGAGGCATATTTTGAACAACTTTAAAGTAATTTTTTTCCAATTTCACATATTTCTGCCAGTAACACAAAATTTTGTATGAAAAGATATTTTGTATGAACATATAAAATGCATTTACAATGGTGTTTTCCTAAGACTCCCTCCAGAAGGATATCATGATAAGAGAGAAAAATCTTCAATATTTGATAGATTCTTACAGCCACAAGAGTGAAAGTATTTTCGAAGTTATAATACATGAAGTCTCCATCTTCCTTAAACCAAAATATTTGTCTTTCCTTCAAAAACACATCAGTTCTTGTCAGTCTTTCAATAACATCTAGAAACTTCTACCATTATGCTGCTTCTCATTACTAGTAAAAGTACTCATCCATTGTGCTTTTTCATACTGTTTTGTTCTAAAAGTAGATAAGTAAACAATTTATTTTTTCAGCATTTCTTGATTGCTAGTAACACTGGGCAAGATACTTTCATTTTAGTTTCACACAGATACTTTCTACAGCTTCAATTTATAAGAATTTGCCTCAATCTATAGCTTAATTCATTCATTTGAACCACAGAACTTAAAGCAACAACCATTTGAATGAAACCATTTTTATCCTTTTTCACATCAAAACTATGCAAATTGATGAACAGAAGATTTTTATTTCTCACTGGGGAAGAACTGCTGTGTTTATTTTCTGCTTCTTCTCCTCCCACTTGCTTAACCATTTCTCATTTCATTAACATTGCTTTATAGAGCAGAATCTTGTAATATGGTCATGATTTTCAATAGATGGTTATATGTATAACAGAAAATTGAACTGGGTCACAAAAAGTACCTGTAATTCAATTCATAACAGTTGCAAAGATTTCAAGAGTTCTAAGGATTTTGGCATGGGAGATTTGACAAAAAAGACTTCATATGGCAAACAAGGCAGAAGGCAGTTCTCAGGGCACCTAGAGCACAGTGTGTTCTTGACTAGTGGCTCTTCAAGACACTCTAAAGTCATTAATTGAACTTCTCACAATTTCAATGTTCTAAATTCATATCAAATATAAAAATGACAACTAGCATCTTTGTAAACTCAAATCTCTGTTCTTGTTGAAGAACTCAGTTGTGAGAGGTAAGATTCAGAAAAATTTATTGCTTCTCAGACTTTCTGCTTTTCTTTTTAACATCATGAATGTTACATATGTTAGGAAAAAAAAAGTCCAAATACTTTGGATAGCAGCCTGAATCATATTTTAAATAATATATTTTAAGAAATATTTTGATAGAAAGACTTTTTTAATGAAGTCATATTATGCCTATTCTGCTATTCTGGATTTCAAATGCATTTCTTTTTTTTATCCTATTTCCAAAAAATTACATTTTCCCAATATAACTTAGTTTTTCCATCAACTCTTTCAGAGTTGCAACTGTGCAACTCTGAACAGTTGCCAAATAACTTGTTCCTCTATCTTTCCCTGAACGGGATCCTACTGGTCAGAAATAAAATAGGAAAAAACCCCCAACCCTCCCAACCAAAACCCCAAAACAGAACAAATCCTTTGTAGCTTGCTTCTTCCCTCCCTTTCATCCCATATTTTCTCCCTCTATTATTTGCCATAATAATCTATTGATCTGCTCTTATTCTATAAACCATCTACCATCTTCTGTACTCCCAGTGCATTTCCTGGATCCTTTGTACCTCCACTATTATTCACCTTTCCTTTTCAAACTGATGTCCCTTTCTGTTGTCAAAGTGCAGGTGTCTCTCTGTGTCTTTTACCATCTCTCCCTCCAATCTCTTTTTAGTTCTCAAACTTCCCTTTCAAGTTTTGCTAGCCCTGATTTTCCAAGCCACCACCTCTTGAACTAGTGAAGACTCTCTTCTCTTCGGTTTTCAATCCTTGCTTTTTCCTACATGGAAGTTATTCCTAGCTGTTCAACACAGAGGAAAAGCTCCTCAGTGCACATGGTTTGAAGCAAATCAGGATTGATGTAATTTATTGATTTATTATTGATATGTAATTAACCAGCAATCAGTGAGCTGTGCACACAGGCACAGTGTCTGTGAGAAAACTGTTAAACCACAATAGGAAGACAATTCAAAAAATGTCTTTAAATTTTTAAATTTTGCAGATATTTATTAGCATCCTTTCATGACTAATACTGAAATGGTCTTGCCATATACACAAACACATCCACACACACACCTGGTGCAGGTTTGCATGCATGCCTTCAGTCCCCTGGGCCAAAGATGTGCATCCCCTCATCTGCAGACCCCTCTGGGAGAGGTGTGGGTGCTGCAGCTCTGCCTGATGACACCTTTGGCTGTGACACCACTTTGGGGACAAAGACTTTCAGACGTATGATGCCCCTACTTCCTACCCACCTCTCATTCTCTGTGCAGTTTGCATTTTTTTTTTTTTTTTTTATAATTAACCCATATTACCCTTACTGATCACTTAGCTGAAATCCCTGCATACTTTGTCATAATGTTCCTGGTTTTTAAGAGAAAGTACCTATAAACATCAACTGAGTGACTCACCATCATTTTTTATATCTCTTCTTAGACTGCTTTCTTGTCACAGATGAGAAAAAGTTAACAAAGCTTTTGATATGTTGAGATCATCCTGCTGATCAATGCATTCTCACTATCTCCTTTCACTCCTTTTGTTGATATCCTGTTTCTTTACTTTTATGTTATATTTGTAAGTTTTATGTGTGTAAGGGGAAAAAATGGTGTTGTTGTGTTCATGCAGTGTCAAAACAGCATTATTTTTCTCCATGTTTTGAGGTTCAAGCCATACAGTAATATAAATTGCAATATTTCATAAAAAACACCATCCATTGAATGTGTGTTTGTTCAGGGAGTGCTCCATTATATAAGGGAATTGTGTGCTCTAATAAAACATCCTTCGGAAAAGAGAACAATCATTCCAAAAGTCACACAAAGAAAGGATCCAAGCATGAATAGAGCACCAAGCAATTATCAAGGAACTGGATTCCTTACTCACAGAAATATGAACATAAGAAACAACTAGCATAAATCTCTCACTACTTTCAATCAGCATTATGGAGAATAGTAACAGATGTTAAATTATTTTAAAAAATCTAAAAATATTATTCATGTCTCTGATGTAGCAGATGAGCATTAAAGGCTCAAGTTGTCTGTGAGGTTTCATATATCCTGATTTTCTTTTCTTTATTCATAATTTTTCAGTTTGCATACAGGAGTGTTTAAAATAGAAAAAAATAACTGTGTAGAAAAAGGTGAAATGCCAGCCAGATAGCAAGAGACCACTATATTTATTTTGAAAAATGGCTTTTCTCTTTTTCTTTACGAGGGAATGCTGTTATCTTGGTTCTTTCAAAGCATGTGATAAAAACCTGCCAAAGAGAATGATGGACACTGCACATATAGACCCACCATTACATTTGAAGAAGGATCCTTACACGATGCTCTATGTGCCATCATAAAACATGTGACACCTACAATCTCATAATTACCAGCAAACTTTGCTTTCTTCTACCCCTTGGGTCTCCCACTTGCCTCAGTAGCTATAATCCCTCCTTACTTCTCCAGACACATTGCAGGCACCAATTGGAGCTGCTAGGGATAGATCCAACTGCACTCCACAGCAGAATTTTTTCCATGGAGCCAGGGACGTATAAGAAGACCTGTAATCATCTTAGCTTATTCAAATAGCTCTTTGCTTTTCATTGCAAGTAGTATAAAGCTCTAGAATGAAACCTCCAAGTGTTTTTGTTTGGCTTACAGTGAAGGTTCAGAGACAGTTTCAGAAAAAAAGGAATAGTAAAACAAGAATTGTTCAAAGATTTTCCATTGCAATTTTGATTAAAGATGGGAGTTCACGTTAAGAGTAACTTTTAATAAAATTTTTAAAGCTCATAATTTTGCTAAAATTTCCCATATTCATCTTTTAAGAAATATACAAATTTTAGTGATGTGAAAGCACTTGAGATGATGGGTGAAGGCCGTTTACTGAACTTCCTCTGATACTTACAGGATTATTTAGGACAGTCATGCAGGAGTGGTTCTGCACATGCTGCATAGTTTGATACCTCAAAGCACACACTGTAATCCAGGTCAAGGACTCCATGTCCTTGTATATATTGTCAGAAAGTAGTCTTGGAAGTGAGCCTTTATCATGGAAAAACAAGCAGAAGTTATTCTTCTTGTAGTAGTCATTAAACACAGAGGTGAAATGAGGAAGACTTTTCCTTAAAAGAATTCTCTTATTTAGAAATGAAGTAAAAAGTGATCAAAACTGCAGTACTTGTTTTGTTGGAGAGAGGCAAAGGGTAGAAATGCAAGCATGCCTATTTCATGGCAAATACAATTCACTCTTATAAGACTGTCACTACTGATGCATTGACCCGTGAGCAAAAAGAATCACACTCTGATTTTGCAAACAACCCCGAGACTAAAAAACCTTTTACATGATGGTGTCCGCTATCCATACATATTTATCATTTCTGCACACAAAACAGAATTCCAAAACCTTCCAAGCTTATGAGACCTGTGTGTACTTCACAGCACTACCGTATGGATTAGATCAAGACATTCAAATTCAGTTTCTAGATTTTGGCATCTACTGTAGAGAAACAAAACAGCTTCTGTCAGCAAGAATCACTTTACTGATATATATTTCCAAAATTATTTTTAGAGACTTGGACCTTTGGTCCTTGAGGCTATAAAACTTTTCTTCACAGCTGGGGAGCGTTGCTTTCTCGTTATAATGTCCTATTTAACTTTCCCTTCTGGAAAAAACATCAGTATGTTTCCAAGCCCATTAGGTGAGACTGGATTTCTGGTGTCCAGGCATAAAAGTCATAGATTTTTACTGTCATTTAGTAAGAGTTAAATAACTTTAAGATTTTCACAAATTCTGTGCAATGCAGGCTGACAATGTAATTAAATTGTTGTGATGTGTGATTTGTATAGATTGAACTGAGAGCTGTAACTAGATTAATTACATGACTTGCACACACTGCCTGCAATGAGTTTTACTACTCTAAATAATTACAAGAATTAAGTTCTAACACAAACTATATACAAAATATATTGGCTCTGACCAGATTAAGTACTAGAATTAATAGATTTACATCAAATATACCCACAAAGTGAAAGTTCCTTGCAATATAAAATACAAGAGAAGTAAACTGACTGTGCACAGTGCAATGCAATCACAGCTCATTCTCAGTGGGGTGATCTGGTACAATCTACCATATTTTAACATTATTAAACTTATATAACCTCATCTGTTTAAACAATGGTTGTGTCATACTGCTTGAATACGATTTTCTAGAGAATACTGCAAACAGAGTATGCCTAGTTTGCTGAGAAAATTCCCCATTTGCTTCTGGTCCCTCAGTGTCAGAGAAGAGTAGGGCTCAATCATTATGCTTAGCACCCAGTTTAATTACTTTTCTAATTCGCACAAGGAAGTTTTTTGAGAGCATTTATAAATCCAGCAAAATTCTGCCTGCCTCCCAAAGTAAAGGGAATGATATAAAATGGCACTCAGAAAGAAGGCTGCACACAGGAAAGAGGAAAAGTTAATAAGAACTTGGTGAAAATGAAAGCTGAATTCAAACTTATAAAAAAAAAGTGAAGGGACATGACCTGCCTTAGTTAAGATCCCAGAATATCACAGCAGTTTCATGAGAAAATCAGGGAAATTGTCTATGAATTCTTCTACAATCCTGAAAGCAGACCAGGCTTCCTCACACATCTATAGCTAAATGCTTTTACAAGGTTAGGAATCAAATATTCCAGCACCCACCTACATGTTCTTAACCATGCTAGTCTTTTCAAACACAGCTTGTAGAGGCTTTTTAATCTCACATAACTTTAAAATCATTATTATTTGTTTTAAAAGACAATTTTACTTAGGTAGTTTATGGATGAGTAAATTACACTAAATGGAAAATAGAATAAGTGAATTTAATATGTAAAATAAATATTCAGTTTTCTGCTATGAGAAAATGCGTAACAATAAATGGGAGAAGAGGCTGATGGCTGAGAGAGAAGGAAATATAGCGTTGATGCTAGAGATGTTCATTCTGCTATCTGCAAAAAGAACTAAAGAAATCTGGTCCTTGGCAACAACAACAGAAAGAACCCCTTCCCTCTCCCCACCAAAAAATAGAATAGTCTTCCAGATATGGAAGCTGTGTGAAACTCATTTAGCCTGTCTTTGTCACCAATCCCACACCATGGTGTAATAAAAAGCCTAAACCACAGGTATAAATCACAGAAAGGAAAACTGTCAGCTGTGATATTGTTAAGATAAACATAAGCCAAGACAAAACTGAATTATGCCTAGACACTTAGACTAAAGCTTTTCCATGTGTCAAAGAACAGCCTACATTAGAAAAAGGATGCTTTCAAAATGAGGAGAGAAAAAAAGTCAAATTAAGTTCAGGAGGATTTTTGAGCAGCATAAAAACTGAGGCTACATACCAAGTATTTTCTTTGGTTTACAATTTTATATCACTGTAATACTTGGGCAGCCTACAATTTATGTGCATACTTATCCCATGGAGCTATTATATTTCTCCCTAAAGGCAGAAAAATTGAGCTTTATCTATTTCCTCAGTAACTCTTAGTTTGAAGTGTTTTGGTTATTTACTCTGTTTCTTCTTTTTCTGGTATGCCTATTCCACTAACTGGGCAATTAGTTTATCACAATTAAATTTCTCACTACTATCTACTGATCAGCTTTTTATTGTTGTTGCAAGACACAAAGGACAAGCAATAGAAACAGAACTACTAAAGCCCTACTGTGGGAATCACCTCTCCAGAGCAAGAGTTCATCTGACCCACCCTGACTGTACTTCAGGAAAAACTGATAAGTGAGAAGGCTGAATATAATGAGGGTATATTCAAAGCAAGCTTTACTGCATCATCAGTATTCAGAAACAGGAAAGACTGCAAATCCCAATTACCCCAACTAATTTCCAGAAAGGAATGAACTTCTGGTGACAAAGGTCTTACATTTATGTCATACCAGTTCTGATCCTAATATCATCACAAAGTACTAAGCTGATTTATATGTCTCAGTTTTTGACCTATTAAGTGAATATAGTAGTATTCATATGATTTCACAGAGGTTTTAAAAGGCTAAATTCAAGAAAGTGAGGACTTCTTGAGTAATATGATATTGAAGGAACATAATACACAATTTTCTGGTAGGAATTCTATCTCTCACCAGAAGAAAAATAAAAACATAATAAGAAACATGTAATGAGGCCTATTAATGTCATAACTATATATAGTGAGCAATGCTGTTTAGTGGAACTTCAAATTCTAATTATATTTTCAGTTTTTCTGATGGGTGTTGCTCCCTCAATTTTGCTCATATCAGGAAAGTCAGTTAATTTCTATTTTGGAATCAAACAGTCCAAGTAAGCAGGAACAGAACATAACAACCCATCTTAGAACTGAAGTGGAAGCCACCCTCACAACTTGTTAGGATCCAACCTGAAACACAGAATTCAGTCAATGTGAGCTGAATCTAGAAAACAAGGGAATGATAAGTAAAGAGAATTCAGAAGTTAGACCCAGGTGGCACAGAGTTTGCACACTTCTTCTAAGGTGGCCAGAACAATACCTGAATTCAGATCCTAAAAATGCATACATATATATATATATATACATACATTTGTTTGGTGACAGCTTACAGCCCTCAGACAAGTTCTGGGAGCAGGTACCCTGGGTGCTCAGTGTCCTTACCTACCCCAGCTATGATGGGCAGCATAGATATAAAAATCTTTGGAAGGTGAGAGAAGGGAAATACTGAGACAAAAGGGCCACATTGTAATAAAAGCTTTGTTTTAGAGAGCATATATTTTCTGTACAAATTAATATTTTCATCACCAATCAAAAGAAAACCAGGAGACATAGTAAGGGCTTAGCAGATGACATTTCTTGTCATATGTTGTGCACAGGTGGTCCTTTCTACAGCAGCTGGATTTACCAGTCTTAGAGTTTGTGGTTGTCAGGGTATGACTGCATAAAATTAAATTTCCTAGAGATTTTGCATAATAAAATCACCTTCCTCTTCCATGAGAGCTCACGCTAACTTTTTCTCACATGAATTTCCTGCATACAAAGCCATATTTCTGTAAAAGAAAGTTTAAATTTAGATGCACAACTATTCTTTTTCTTGTTCTAAAAATGATGCCCAACTCCCAGAGAACAGAAGTGCACAATGTGATTTATGTACTGCCAACAGTAGAATGCTAAACCAGTGCCCACTTAATAACAACTTGATTATAGAGAGGTTAAATTATCATCATTATCATTATCATAAAAACAAGAAGACAAAAGAGCTTTTCTTCAGCTACATAAAAAACATATCTACATATTTCACTTCACCTTCTTGACAACCGAGAAAAAAAGGTATCTGAAACTTGCGGTGGAGCAGGACTACATATTATTTCTCTGAAACTATTAAAGCTTGCTGCAAGAATTATTCATAAGCATTGAAAGAGAAGAGATATAAACCAATAAAATGAGACTGTATCTGCACTAATTAGCACTACTAATTACTCTGTATGATGTAGGAGAAATAAATGTAAAATAGAAAAGAATAATTCTTAGGTGAAATTAAACAGGAAAGAGCAGACATGCATGATCAGTGCCAACAAAGTCCCAGCTACATAAAATATATATCTAATCTAATGTAGATTTTTTTTTTCAGAAGTTCTATAAGCAGACAAAGCTGTTGGGTTATAAATGACCAAATCACCTGAAGGGTTGACAACAGTAAACTCATTCTGTGCCATGTGTACACATAGCTTAATGTCTACAGAGGGGACAGAAATGAATAAATACATTGATGTAAGAAGCATGAAAAGGACAAATAAGATGATTCAATGGGAAAATATTTCTACACTTCTAAATTTGAAATAACTTCATCCTAATAAATGTCCATCTGGGACAAGGCCCTGATCCCAATATGGCAAAACAGTTATTTTGGAGATATGAAATCACTTTACTGCACCCACAAAATAAGCAGTCAACTCATAGAAGTTTTCATTGAATACTTCCTCTCAATGGCACCGTGTTCAATTATCAACAAGAAGGAAAATAGTTTAGTGATAAAATTAAGCTGAATGGAAAGTAGGTCACTGGGTTCAAACAGAAGATAAGTTGTTGCCTCTAGACTCCCAAATGTTTTTATTCCTTTCACCTCCCCTTAGATTTCCATCCTTTTTAAAACACTAGAACCACATGAATCCTACAAATGCCTTTGGGAATAAATTATTTAATAGTCTTAAATCTGAATAGTGAAGCAGTTTTCATCTTGGAAGTTAAACGGTAAATGGGCATCCTCTATCCTTCACTCTGCAGACATACACATGCACACACGTTCCATACCTGAGACAGGGGAAGCCTAAATGTAGTTTCTACTTACAACCTAACAGAGAGATTATGTATTATTGGAAAGGAGATTTATTTTTTTCCTTGAGCATACAAGATGGTTCATGATCTTTTACATTACAATTTTATATTATCCTTATCAAAGACTAGTAATGGCAGATTCTGTCAACCAAGACTTGCAATGAAATCCAAAAGCCATTACAATAAAATCTAAAATGTAGGTTTAATTTTAATAACTCCTTCAGCATCTTCCTTCATCAGTATTTAATATTTATAAGGAGATTCTTTTATAAACATTCAAACTTACATGTGTTATACTTTTCCATTACATATACAACTATTAATAACAGGGTTTTAAACTTTCACAAAGAAATTTTTTCTTAAAGTGTATAAGATAATTGTCCTGAAAAAAGGTTATTTTCCTCAACCCACTTTTAATGTTGGGTAGCAAATATTCACACCTGCCACAATACTTGTAAAACAGATGGTAAAAAGCCACAGTCGTTAATTATTGCATTAGAGACATCCAGGTGCTAAAATTGTGGATAATCTGCTGAATTCCTTCACAAAGATCATTTATACAGGGAAGGTAGAAGCTTATTTCTATTTTGGACTTTTTAACCTGGTATAGCAGAGCAGTGATATATCATGTTGCATTACACTGCCTTGCATGCAATCTTACAGTGTGCCAAGATAACTAATAACTTTCATAGTGTATCATGAGGAAATTTAAATGCAGCAGCCAAACTAATGTACAGATTTAGTGTCCATTCCTTTCCTTCCTACTCCATCTGGCAGAGAGGTGTCTTCCAGTCTGGGGGAGGGTGTAAAAGGCATAAGCAGCTATTATCCCACCCACATGCAGGAGCATCCCTGCAGCTTGCCCAGTGTCTCTCATCTGAAGAGCTGGTCCTTGCTTATTCTCAGCCAATGCCTGATGTGATTTTGTTGGTGCAATGGGGCTACATATTGTATCACATTTAAAAAGCCAGTCATCTGAGAAGCACAAAGTTCAGTAAATATCCCACAGCCTTTCCCTATGTTTCAACATACATAAATTTGCAACATGCAGTTTCTTTCTGGATTTTCACCTTAAACAAATCTCAGACTTATAGGGTGACACAGAAAATCTGTCTCTGCTACTGATGCACAGTAGAGTCCATCTTAGATCCGTTATGAAAGCCAATTTCTTGATGGTTTCACATTTTGGATATTGTACATGGTTCCAGGTCAAACTACAAATCTATCAGGCTTGAATATTAATCAAGCTAACTTCAATTTTAAATACATTACCAGTTACGCCTGTTTTACATAAAATATCCAGCTAAAGGTAGAGATATAGATCGCTCTCTCCAAGAGAAAAAACAGTAAAATTGTATTCTTCCATCTATGTAACACTATTTTTCTTGTGCGTGATAAGAGGATGGCAGCTGTCCATATGTATCATGCTGTACTCAGAAGCCACACTCCTCTCTACACAAGCAAAGGAATAATTTTAATTGTGAGACTAATGAAATAATAATCACTGGAACAACAGGTATAATTGCTGTCAGCTATTACTATGCTACTCCATTGGAGTGTATGATTCTATTTTGATTGTTCTTTTTCCTGCTTGGCAGATGGCGAATTGTCTTAATTACTATTCACACCCTGAAACCACTTTAACCTCAACCAATTGCCTTCTTGAAGACCATAAAGCAGAAAACGTGTTCATCCAGTTAAGCCTGATTATAAACTGTCTTTCTAATTGTGCAGAAGTTTACCACTCAAAGCAATGTAGCAATGTTTGTCCTTTTACCATAGTAAGAGGAATAACCTCCATAATATAAGCTATCCTCTGAGAACCCATGTCCTACTGCCCACGATGCTGACAGCAAAAGAAAAATCAACCTTGCAAGTCCACTCTGCTTTCCTCCATTCAACATGTAGAAAATATTTCTGCTCTCTGAGCAAAATATAAGCTTTCCTTACTTTTTAGTCCCCCACTGACAGTAATAACTATGAATGCATTCCCCTTGTACTTATTATGTGAGGAGCATAGAAAGGTCACTACTGGGAGTTACCATTTCTCACTCAGATACTGCATTAATTTTGCAGTTCCTAAAAGGGAAATGCGATGTTTCACTAATCAAAGATTAATGAGTTCAGTGTTTTCTGTGGAAGTATTTCCTAATGCAGAACAGGTTTCCACAACCACCACCAATTCTCTCTTTTTTCTCTATTTTTTATTTGAGTTGTAACACTGAGCAAAGGTCATAGAGTCATGAAATCAGAGATTGGGTTGCATTAAAAGAGACCTGGAAGATCATTTATTTTCAACCTGCCTGCTATGAACAGGAACACCTTCCAGGAGACCAGGTTGCTCAGAGCCCCGTCCAGCCTGGCCTTGAACATTTCCAGGGATGGGGCATTCATGGCTTGTCTAGGCAACCTCACAGTGTCTGATTACAGTGCCTCACCAAATTCAATTAGACATCAGTTTTGTTGACATCTAACTATAAATGTCCTGTGAGACTTAAAGCCTACATGGTACACATGGATATTCAGTCTTGAAAACAATTAGCTGAGAGTCACTGATCAAAAAGTCTGCATTCTCACAATTAGGGGGACTCTCCCTCCAGGAGAGACGACACCATACCTTGCACACAGAACGCGAACAACAAACCACAGAAAACCCCAACAGCTACAGGCAATGGCTCCTACGTGGAACTGAGAGATCAATTGTTGAAGGCACTGCAGGTAACTCTCTTTTACACAGATGTAATTTAACTTTAAGACGAATATTGATTTAAAAATATCCAGTGAAACTTTATTTCATAGGTGTTTTCCAGAGATGTAGAATTGCTTTTTCCAATTAAAACTTCTTCAGTTTCAGAGGACGGTCTGGTGCTCTGTACAGGATGAAAATAATTCTAAAATCTCACAGATGCTGTGAAACAGCATCATTATCTTTTAGACTTTAATTTAAAATTTAGACTATTTTAAAAAGTATCTTTTCTATCTTTACTTTATCCAGGAAAGCTCACAGCAATGTCATATGGAAATTCTGAACCCACAATATATAATAATTATATGTGAATTACATAAATTATCTACATGTGTAAAAACTCTTGAATATTAGCATATATTAAAAACTTTAAAAAAGGAAAACAATTTTCTCTAAAAAATGTAGTAATCACAAGACCAAAGATCATTCATTACTTGTGAGAAATGGAAGAGAAGCTTTAAAAATATCTAAATGTTTGATTAGAACACTGCTGTTCAAATGCGACATTCACTAGTACTTTTCTATTATTATTATTATTATTATTTTATTTTGATTATTTCACTTTATTTCAGTTATTAAACAGTTTTTGTCTCAATCTACAAGGTTTAGCATTTTTAAACTTTTTTTTGAATTCTTCTTCCCATCGCACTAGAGCAGGGAAGGGGGATTGAGTGAGTGGGGATTCTATACTTAATTGCCAGCTTGGGTAAAACCACAACATAAAGAAAAGTGGAAAATTGCTGTAAACCTAAATTCCTGAGTGTATGAATTAGATGTCTCTAAATAATATCTTATTTTCCATTCCAGTTACTTGGCTATTGCTGTTAATTAAATTGATTTGGGTATTCCATCTAATCTGCAGAAGATATTTCCAAGTTCCTTTATTGATCTGCTACTAAATTATCATACTTATTATACAAGTCTTTCCTTGTATAAACCATAGAACAAAATTCCCTAATTCTTTAAAATAGTATGAACCTTTAAAACTATTATTTTTAGGTCAAGATTCACATTCTGTGAATTTCATATTTAATTTCTTTTACGATTTGAGAACACCATTGCCAACTTGATTTCTTCTGTTATATTTAATTTCTCCTTCTGTCTCCTGAGAGACATATTGCCTTTTACTGCCCATGTACAGCTAAATTATCTTCTCTGACAAACCCCACTCAATTATCACTGTCTAAAATTTGGCATTAAAGTCAGTAGGTTTCATTCTTGGATTTCCTATGCTGACGTTCATTTACAGTTACAAGTGAAACACAGTGATAGTGAAATCAAATATGCCACAGAAAACGTGACAATGAGTAATTCCCAAAGTGCTACAGCCAACCCTTAACAGTGTCAAAGAAGTAACTAAGCTTTCTTGGCTCAAAAAAAAAAAAA
Source organism: Prinia subflava (assembly GCF_021018805.1). Lineage (NCBI taxonomy): Eukaryota > Metazoa > Chordata > Aves > Passeriformes > Cisticolidae > Prinia > Prinia subflava. Next base: position 57,700,228 of record NC_086247.1, read on the forward strand.
CAAAAAAACAAAAAAACAAAAAAACAAAAACAAAAAAAAAAAAACAAACAAAAAAAAAAACACACAAAAAAAAAAAAACAAAACAAAAAAAAAAAAAAAAAAAAAAAAAAACCAACAAACTGAAAACCAAAGGAAAAGAAAGAACAAAACCAGCAATAATCACAAAACAAAACAAAACTAAAAAAAAAAGCAAGAAACTTTTCTGACAGACTTTCTGTACAACCAGCATTTTGGGCAGGTTTCTGTATGGTGTTATTCATTTTTGTTTGGCACTGATGTATAAAGTCTATGATGTTCTCCACATGATTCCTCTTGGTGTTTCTTCAAAAGTGTGCTCTGAGGCCAATACACTCCTGAACAAAGAAATTGTCTTTCCACCACCTCTTTCAGTGATGCATCAATAAGAGATGGGAAGAGAGAAATAAGAGACTTAGACAAAACAGAAAAATAAAATAGCATGACCCAAACATCAGTCCTTGTCATTTTCTAGTTGAAAAATCATAAGTTGCAATAGCTATGAATGCAGAAATTTGCCATATTTAAATTCATTTTAGGTCATCCAGCATTAAAAAATACATATATAAAAAGAAACAAAATAAATATGTTTCAAATGGTCAACTAATTTAAGTGAAAATTAGTCATAATAATCTTACATTAAAAAAGAATATTTACATTTCCTTTCTGCAGAATGTGCTTTCATATTTCATTATTCAATCAGATTATCCTCTAAGACTTACAGAATCAAGGGTTTATTCCCCAAACACAACATACATACAGTATCAACAGTTAGTCTGCTTTCCCAGACAACCTCAATTGCCTATACACAAATCTGCATGTAATTCACGTTGTGTTTTCCTCATCTGATCTCAGCTACTGACTTTATGTTGTATGATTTGTCCTTTATAATCTGATATTGCTTATTCTAAGAAAGGCAACATGGACAGTGTACCAAATTCATACGTTCTTCTTCCTCTTCTTTCTCTCTATTGCTTCTCCTCTGCAAAAAATATCAAACAGCATCCAATAAATAGTGTAAAATCTAGTTTAGGCCCTACAGCACAAAAGTGACCTCTACACTCTACTACCCACACAAAAATTTTAATGACCTGTAAAAGAAAAAGAAGTGGGATGAAAAACTCAAGCATAGTGACTGAGATACTTTCTCGGTGTTCACAGATCTTGATGCAGTCTAAGATTAAAAAAAAGAAACCATACCAATCAAACAAAAAAACTGTCATGGTATATATGTTCCATCTTTTTCTCTGGTATTGAAAAAGTAGCAAAGTGTTAGATTTCAGTACCCAGACTGCTTCCACCCAGACACAACCCCTTGCTTCAGGCTGCTTTTTCCCATCTGAATTTCATGAGGGATCTGGAAACTGAAAGCAGTCTCATAGTCTGCAAATACTGCATTCTATGAGGAAAAAAACCAAACTATATATAGCTCATTGACACAGGCAAGCCATTGCCTCTGCCTCAAGACCCTTCACAGTGCCAGGTTCCCATTTCACCTCCTATCCAAGCACAGTGGGAACTATCACTTGCTCTGCCACAAAGAGCAGTTTGCACAAGAGGAAGCAATCTGGCAATACACTAAGCAGTGTCTTATAACTCTTGCTTTATGCCATTTAACTCAAAATCCAGCATATGAGCTGCCAGTTAAATTGTTTGGAAGGCTCCTTGGTTTTATTGTGTCTAACGCATTTCTAGGTTCCCTGATAGATAGATTATGCATAAATATTTGAGGCAGCATGGCTGGAATTCTGCCCAAACAGTTGTAAAAGTAATTACAGCAGTTAAGGTCAGTGTAAGGACTAGCATATTAATTTCGTGGCACAACTTAACCTTTTCTTCTGATGCTCTGAAACCCAAGCTCCTTCCTAAAGTATGTGATGCCACGTCTTATTTGGATTAAGATTCAGCAGTCCACAATTCAAAAACAGATGAGAAACTCAGAGCAGGGAGCTAATGTGGTTCCAGTGTCAGGTGAGTGGGTAGAGCACCTTCCACCCAGAGGTCACCAACACATCATGGCACGGCTGTCTGCACTGAGAGCTGTCATGCCACAGCTGCTGCCTGATGCAGTGTATGAGATGATGCTCCCAGATCAGTTCCCAGTGGGCAGATACATGTATCATTTAAAACAACAGAAATTTCTCACAATTGCCACTCATTGGCTTTCTTCTCAGCAGTTTCAGCAGTGAGGCTGTGGATCTCAAAGCCACTGAGCTTAAACAGTTATCTAATCCCTAGGAGTACTCAATCCAGATCAGGAAATAAAGTAAAAGGCGCAGTGAAAAGCAGCTTGCACTGGTGCTGTCTGTGCTGTCCATCTTCCTGGGGTAACTGGGGCTCTCATTTTATAAGGCTGTCACTCTGACATCTTCCATCAGCAGCAACATTCACTCGACCCTTGCATTTCATTTTGTTAAGAGGAGAGAAGGGGCAGGAAAGATAAAGGGAAAAATAAACCTTGCAGAATGAAATGAAGCACTTCAGCACAGTAATCTTATTTACATCTGAAAACTGATTAAGCCCCAAATTTGCAGTGACTTAACAAAAAACAAAAATAAAAGAAGGTAAGGTTCTGATTGTTGAGCACATGAAGAATGAATAGCATGGTGATACTTTCACCTTTAAACACTTGTTCATTGAGTTATTTTTCCAAAGCCAGATTGGTTGCAGCTCCAAAATTAGTTATATGAGACACAGAATAGTCATGTCTATTCTTTATTACATGAAATTATGTAATTAAACAAAAAGACTCTTCTGTGAATGAAGTCCTTCTTTTCCCAGCAGTGGTATTTCTTCCTGTTACTGAGATGATAAGAGAATTGTAATTAATCCACTGTCCCTTTATTAAGACCAATAAACAGAGAGCAATAAAATATAATCTGATTGTGCCATTATCTCAAATGAATATTTTATCATCTGCTAGAAACTAAATAATAAATTATTTTTCAACAGCTTTTTAATAAGATGAGAGATGATCAGTGCATGCTATGAAATGTTTTAATACCCAGTTTGAATAATCAATCTGTTTTCTGTGAAAAAAAAGGATGGCTTTTTGTGCCTCTTTGGAAAAGCACAAAAGATTTTGAGACCTACAAGGATTAAAAATAAGGTGATTTTCTCAGGAACAAACTCAAAACTTCTTAAATTTTGCACATTGAATTTCACTTTCAGGTGGTATCAGAAGTCACTTCACCAATTGCAGATGGGGCCCATATTAACATCAATCTGCAATCAGATATTCATCTCAGCGGTCAGTATTTGTAATGACCTTCATATGAGGAATCACAAATTTGGAGGTTATAAATTTGCATTAATGTGGATTTCTAATCAAGCACAAATACTACTAGTCCTTCTTAATGCTAGAACAAGAGATTCACTTGGCTTCCAATTTTTGGTTCTTTTTCCACTTGTCATTAAGTCTGAAGGTGCTTATTTTTTATACACCATCTGGAACACTAAGCATACTGAATTAATAGCAAAATAATAACACTATTATTAATACAATCAATATCAACACAGGAAACTTGAGAACTGATGCATCTCATTTTCCAGTCTTCCCAGGTTTTTTCAATTAGTTTTTTCTTTTTTAGTAGGCAAAGACCTTTAAAAATCATTTCTAAACCCATCTTTCTTGGAAAAAAATTACAGCTGCTTAATCACCCTGTAACTGGTACTGCATATATGAGGTGGATTTCAGTGACAAGTAGAAATAGAATATTTTCACTTAGAAAAGAATGTGTATTCAAAGCATTATAAAATCTTGCCCACATCTAGGATAAACTGACATAATTTTGTTCCCTTTCTGTAAGGCAGCTCTATTCTGCCATAAGTAGATAAAAGCTGTTTTTCCCATCCATATGTCTGATTATTGACACATACGTGAGCACTTTTGAATGGTAGACCACTGTGCTCTCCCTCCAGTGACACTATTGCTTACGAGAGCTAGACTTAAAAATCACATTTACAAATGCAGACCATTTGGATTTCTAGTGTAAGGAGCAACATTAGTTAAGGCATAAATGTCTTTTGCAAACAAAAGAGCTCCAAAATAAACAAACATATTTGATAATTGTAAAAACTATATTTTACAAGTATATTTTCAAACCCCACAAATATTTCTCTTACGAACAGAGGAGGTTATTAATTTTTAACGCTAGCACAGTTCTTGTCATGTTTGAAGCACTGTACAAGAATTAAATAATTTTTCCACGGCTCAGATAAATTGTGAAGTATCAGAACTGGAGCTTGGTGACCTCAGGCCTTTTAATCTGCCCAGAAACTAATAGTATACATCATTACCTAAATACAACATCACATTCCAAATAAGCAAATGAAAAAAGGCTAGCTCTGTACCAAAACATCTAAAAAAGACTTTTTCACCTCTATTACCTTATTGAGACATCTAGATTTTATCATTTCTGACTGGTACAACTTTGGGGACTTGTGAAAGCGGCACGCAAAACAACAACAGAGACAGGAGGTCTGCAGTGAAAAGCTGCTCCCCAAAAAGAGGGCAAGCCTGTTTATTTCTTTCATTTTTATACATTTGTGAGTCCAGTTGTGGATTGGCTTCTGGGGTTACTACCCCTTCACCCCACTGGCCAGACCAGCTGTCAACCAACATTATTTTCAGGCTAGAAATATGTAAACAAAGGACAGTGAACAAAAACAAGAAAGGTTGCTTATGTTCCAAAGTGTGAGAAAATGAAAAACTGCTTCTAATATTGTACAGAAGCTAAAGAACTGACTCCATCTTATTAAGTAGAAAGCTTTAAAAACACTCAGAAAAACCAGAGCAACAGGGACTCACCAAGCAAACTCAACTGATTCTTTTTGCACCATATTCCTGCTACTACACAAAAGATGAGCATGCAAGGGTGAAATATTTTAGAAAAACCCCACAGCTTTCTATTGTCTTAGTTTAGTTATCTATATTCCATTATGTCGTGGTTGGGGGGGAGGTGAATTTTTCCAGGGGGATGTGGGCAGTCCAATCAGTGATCAGCTTTTCTGCTGGCACCTGGGTTGGTCACTCAGAGGTTTGGACACGCCTCTGAGGACACAAAGAGTTAAAAGCAGGAGTCTGAGGGGTTCGGCCTCTTTTCAGATCCCGGTTTCAGCAGAGAGACATCTCCAGTCTCCTTCCCCTGCCCGGCCACGAGGCTAGGTGGGGGAGGGGAAACACGTGGTCGGCTCAGGTAAGCCGGAGCCCCGGGGGAGGGGAGAAGAGAAGGGACAGGACTGGAACTGAGCTGCCCCGTCCAGGATGGAGGGGTGGAAAACTGTGGAAGTGCCTTCTGTGTGTGCTCACCCCCTCCCCCCCCAAACTCCGGGAGAAGGTGCTCAGCCACGTGGGGGTTTGCGGAGCCTGGGAGTGCCTCAGCCTGCACCCTGCTGAGAAGAAACTGTTAACCCTTGCTGGGCAGAAAGAAACTTTTCTTAGACATTGATTCTCATGACTGGTGGTTTTCGGAGAGAGGGAAGCGGCCTGGGACCGAGGTGATAAAGCATGATTGGAAGGAACTCGATGGAAGAATGAGAGGAGTAGCCTTCTGAGCTGGAATTCTCTTGCATAATGTCAGCCATGGACTGAACTTGAGTCTCTTTTGAACATAAACTGCATTTTTGGGTGGATACAGCTGCCCCTTGCTTTTGCTACAGTGACTGGCACTTGAAGAGTTGGAGTGAGCAGAGAAAAGAGGGGGAGGGGGAGGGGCGCCCTCTGCCCTCAGGGCAGACCTGCTCCTGGAACCCCGGCCCCTGGGTAAAAAGGGGAGAGCTTGGCATGCAAGTATCCTTAAAAAGCCCTGTATGCAGTTTTCAGCCTGTGGACAGCGGTGAGAGCGCTGGACATAGGAAAAAAGAGAGAGTCACCCTGGCAGACTTCTCCGGGCGGTGCCACGAGTGACATAGGAACACATAAGGGGTGGACCCGTGTTTTCTGAGGAACAGTTCATGGAGCGAGAGAGACTCCTCTCTCCCTTGCTGAATTGAAGATTAGTTTGTTTTTGAGTGGTGATTGTTTGATCTAAAACCCAAGGGTTGGTCTGTGAAGAGTGATGGGTGGGGAGGTAGAAACTGGGAGAAGAAATGTTCTAAGAAGTTTTTATTTCTGTCTCTGTGTGTGTTTAAGAGTATCTCTGTCCCTGTTCTTATGTAATTAATAAAGTTTTGGTGGGTTTTGTTTTGTTTTGTTTTGTTTTCAAGATTTAAGCCTGCTCTGCTCTGTTCCTGATCACATCCCACAGGAGTTGTTAGGAAAAAAACATATATTCATGGGTGCACTAACATCTGGCCAGTGCTAACCCATGACACATTATCAGAGAGATAAGTGAAAGCAGAGAGAAACAATTGCAGCTAATAAAAGTTTGGGTGCTAGTACCCACACACTTAATGCTTTAATGTTTAAATACTTTTTAAGCTTTAATGCTTTAAAAGAATTGCTAAATACCACATTTTCCTCAGGACCATTCAGCATTCTATTAGATCTCATAATTTCTGGGCACCTTACTAATCATTTTGCTTAATAGTATTGAAGCATCAGGTTTAATAAGCAACTTTTACATACACTTTTTCTAAAACAGCTCCTCAACTGTAAAGTGGGGGTCTACTTGACTTTCTATTTGCCTTGAAATGACATGAGATTCTCAGAGCTTTAAGTACATTGTAAAAAAACCTCTATGTCTGCTTCAATACATAATTTTAGTTGATCCATGATATCATGAAATGAAAATAAGATCAACTACAAGAATGCTTAAAATTTTCTTGAACTGCAGAGCAAGTTTCATCTTTTGTAGAGCAAGAAACCACCGAGGTGTTATTTAAAATATTATGGCTTTATTTTTTCTCTGCATACATATGTGGTTTTCAACAGCTGAAATATTGGAGTACTGAGAAACTACACAATGCAATAAACATTGTATCAAATGATACAATCTGGTCTAATGATTCATAACATTTCTTAACATTATACTACAATGTAGAATCTTGTTGGTATAAATACATGGATATATCACATATAATGAGATGTGACAGGTCCATATAAATGTGATTATCTTAAGTGAGACAAATATTTAATGAGCAAGATTTAGTTGCCATTGGAAAGGAGGACTTTGTAGGGGAGATAGAACCACTCTCTATCACTGCTCATTTATTTACTTTTATATACCTTTTTCATTTAATCTCTGTAATACACATTTAAAAGGAAACAAATACTTGGCAAAAGCATGAAACAAAGCCAGTAAATATTACCAGATTCTCTAGCTTCCGCCTTGTTACAACCACTGTATATATGATCATAATGATAATGTTACAAGAACTCTTGTAGGGATATTCAGTAAATGACTGTAACAGGCTTTTTCTACCTGTCATAACTTCATTGATGTCTTTTAACAAATCCAAATAAAATATAAAATAAATGTAATATAAATTATAAAGTACTAATTGATTAATTTCCATGCTATGAAACCTTTGACAGGTCATTCAGAGGCTGTACTTATAAACTTGTAGTAGAACCAATTTAGGACGGGATAAAACAAGCTGCCAAATGTACAATACACATCATTTACATTTAATCCACAGCTACAATCCCACTCTCATTTCTTCAATGACACCTCACAGTGCCAACATAGAGTAAAACTATGAGATGTTAAGAGAAATACATTACTATTTGGATGAGAAATAATTCACTTTTTCTATTAAGAACTTCACACATTCAGGAACAGTACAAGGTTATATAAAGGCAGATTCCGAACACTGATAAATTATGTTTGGTTCTCATACAAGCTGCTTGAGGACAGAGCAAGAAAATGTCTATATAGAATACAAATGCTTTGTGAATCAGCATCACTGAGGATATTTTAAAGAAATAGCAATGACATGCTTGCCTGTTCTGTTATAGTCTTGTATCGAGGTGAAAATATACATAGCTCTTCAAAATTCCTCACGAGTCTTCTCCATGCCTTCCCCAAGTCCCCCTATAAATAATAGATTTCAGCTACATCCAAAAACATCTATTTGAAAGTGCACCAGTAAAACAACAGTTGTATGGTTTCACCACAGATAATTGCTGAGCTGCTACTTTTCTGCTGAATATATGCAGGTTGTTTCGCTACAAATATGTTTGGTTTTTAGTCACAATCATCACAAGTAGTGAGTTAGCTGGTGAACATTAACATTGTGATTAATTCATTGTGTCTGATTCATTGTTTCAGCAAGTCTGTCTTCTGCAGAACTAAATGATTTAAAGATGCTAAATTGAGGATAAAAAGGACCAAAGGATACAATATTTAATTTAGAGCACTAACAGATTAATATCCTGCACAAAAAAACCCATCAGATTCCCTGATTAAATGCTGATTTCAACTGGTTCAACACAAATAAGATCTGCACTCTGTTGGCAAAGATTGAATTTTCTAAAACATGGATGATTGACACAGCAGACCATAACACCTTCCTTAAAAGCATTTTATGATCCATTTATGCAACATGAGAGCAATTACTGACAAGTTCTGCCAGCATGACTGCTTTCTATGCACATTATGTTCTAATGCCAAAAAACAATGGAGTTCACTAGAAGGAAATAAACACCATGTGTTTAACAGTCTCATGTTTCCATAACTAAATCTTCTCTTCTTGTTTGTCATTGATACTGTTACTGTGTGAATACTAAATATTGAATGTAAACAGATAGGGAAAAGAAAATGAAATAACACATCTATGGTAAATTATGATCTCAATTTATCATCCTCCCCCTCCCCTTCAAGAATTATAGGCCCCTCAAAAACAGAAGTTCAAAATTGAAATTTCTAAAGCATTTTTTTCAAACAGGTGTTATTAACCAGAATACAGACTGATGAGCATAAGTTCCATGATTATCTACATAAAAAAGTAAGATAACTGTCATTGTCCTGTTTTCTTCTCAAATTTTGACCAGCATTCTAGAGTCACACCCAGTAGCTGCTTGATTGTGTACAGAAATGGCTTAATTTTTCTCCAGCAAGCACAAAGCACACCAAACCAGAAACTGTGTGTTTTCACAGTATTTCACAGTGTTTTCAGTATTTTGGTGGAACTAAAATAAATCATAAATGTTTAGACTTGTCTTGATTCATAGACAAAAAAGACCAAGAGGTTGCCAGCTGTGATGTATAAAGTGGATGGATGGATGGATGGAAAGTTAAGAGGGTATCATAAAGCTCTTTGCTCTGGTAAACAGCAGAATGAACTTCAGAAGATTTATCAAGATTTTAATTTAAATGTAGTAAGGCACAGTTTTGTAGCATTAAGGGCAGTTAAGCAGCAGAAAAAAAAATCTCCTAAAAGGGCTGTAAATCTTATCACTTATCACATACTTATCACGCATACAGATCTAACCCTTCTTTTGTCTCTTAAGAAAAAAAGAATTGTTTATGCTGTGAGATTTGATGCAAATTATTTGGCTTTTAATTTACACGACTACATAATCCTTGCAGAAAGGGAGGTGTTCTGAATTGTACTCTGTGGAGCCTTCTCTTCCTCTGCTGACAGAGAGGAGAGGTCGAGGGGAGGGCAACCATCCCTGATATTTAGTTGCAAAGGCATGAATATTTCTCCTTCACCCCTACCTCTTATGTGAAAAATGTTTTGGTCAAGCCAAACTATTTCCAGACCTGGAAAAAATTATTTGAGAAAAAAATGTAGTGATTTCAAAACAGAGAAAAAACCTGTTGTTAATAGTAGGGAAAGTGTTATGTGTGTTTGTTTTAAGCAGCAAAGCCTGTGGATGGACCTGTAGGGACCTGAATAAAATAACCATGAGAGTTATTCTACTACTGGTTTATAAGCAGAAATATGGAATTAGACGCACAGTTCTTATCTCAACAGCATGAGAGAGCCTTGCAATCAAGGCTGATCTCATTTTTGTCACCTGTACTGTCAGCTAGCTTTGTGTTCTTGTACACAGAAGTGCTTGTGTTTACCTTCACTGTCACGTCTGGAGTTCAAGGTGTTTATGCACATCAGGTCCAACACCTGCTTGCTGTCTCTGACAGCTGATTCAGTGGTTGTCTTTGAGGAAGAAGCAGAATTGGATGAGAAAATGCAGGCAAGTTTCATATGAATCTTGTTCAGGTTGGGTTTTACCTGTCATGGCACCAAGGATATGCCATGCTCAGGGTGACTCTGAGGCAGAGCTACCAAACCAGTTTATACCTCTTAGGCACTTGGTCCACTGAGGATCTGTGGATCCTCCTTGGAGCCCTGAGGATCAACATTGCTGCTGCTGATAGAGGTTAAGGCCCATGATAAAATGCTCAGACCTTGGAGCTGTTTCCATTGAGCACCACTGGGAAGTTCAAAAAAAATGCAGGCTGTTAATGGAAGGGGCATGTTTTGCTGGGGGCAGGCGATGCTCAGGGGAGAGCATAGGAGCAGATGTCAGCATTTCTCTGCCATAGGTACTCATCTTGACCAGGGAGCAGGAAATACTGACATTGGAAATGGGGATGCTAGGGATCTCTGATGTGGTGCTGACAGCCCAAAGTAGCCTCTGGCTTTGTTACCACACTGAAAAAAACCCCTAAGTACTGGTTGCCCAAAGGTGTTTTCCAGAGATTTATTTCTGCTTATCCTGATCACCAGCTCCATGGAGCTCAGCAACAGTCATGCTCACCAGCACATGATCTGCCAAAAATAAAGAAATAATAAAGGATGCATCATAATTATTCCAAAAAATTACTTGGACAGAACAGTGACTCTTCCCCAAAACCATTACTGCAGTAATTATCTCCAGTAATTACTCCCCAAGTCCATTACTGTCATGTTATTTGAGTATAATTTAGAGGGTTTAAGTGTAATTTGAAAGATTTGAGAATAATTTGTGGGATTTAAGGGAGCCATAAAGTTAAGCTGTGGGCTAAGTGAAATTTGCAGATAAGTGTCAATACTTAAGGAACTTTATCAACATCAACCTTGCTCCTTATGTGTGAGGGTGCAGCCAGCACTGGCACCAAGATGGGGAACACCATCAGACTCCTGAGAATTGCACACTATGGTGCCATCCTCGGAAGTCATACAGAGTTTGGGGGGACATTTTCCACCTCCCTCTGCATCTAGCGACAGTTTCTGATAGTTAATGTCTCTAGCATTACCCTCCCTAACATAAAAATGGGGATGTGGGAGATCACCAGGTATTGTCTATCCAAGGTCATTGATCAATGTTTGCATTTGCATTTGCAAATTGAAATTACAAATCTGAATTGGTTCTTCATTACATAAAATAATGATGATAATTAGAGG